>NC_141685.1:1221329820-1221677320 GCF_964263255.1 Lissotriton vulgaris | reverse complement strand
ACATATCATCAACATGTTTCAGTGGGATGAAATATAAAGTCCACCTTTTTCAGGGGTAAAAAGGTTTATCTCTTGCATAAGTTGAAATCATATTTCACACAAACATCTACAATAATTACAATAATCTGCTTAGCTGACGTGGATAAAAGCCCCCTTGTCATTTGCAAGTGGTTAAAACCTCCTATGTTTCTTTACAGGTTTTCCTTGGGCCTTTGTTGCAATGAAAAGGTTGCAAGATTGCTTCCCATGCTGAGATCAAAGTCCTCTTTCCAGGATTATATTATATAGAGCATGTTGTTTGTGGAAACATGCCTGGTCTTAAAACATCTGCAATCGGGCTAGTCTATTGGTTATCATAATGAAATATCAAAAGCATGTAATTATCGAGTTCACATGTAAAGACGTCTTTGGAGATGAGAATGTGTTAGTATTATATTCCTTTGTCAAACAAAGAATCGAAAGTGTCTCCCAGTGGTGAACACCTCAATCGTGGTCCCTCAACCTCTCCAAGCAAATACAAGAAAAAAATATTCTGTGATGTGTTTGATGTTTGTGCAGATTGCTCCCTAATGTGTCCTGTAGAATGATGGGATGGCGTTGAATACTGCTGTGGGCCCCATGAAATCCACTTTAAAGTATATCTGTGTGCTAGACCTGGCTTTCTCAGTGGGTTTATCCCCAGACATTTAGCTTTGTGGCCTCCTGTTACTTTTGGTTTTATAACTCGTGGCACTTTACCACTGCTGATCAGTGCTAAAGGGCATATGATCTCCCTGCAAATTATGGTTATAGATTGACGTTTCCACGATTGACTTATTTGATTTATGACTAAGTCCAAAGTACAGTGTAATTTGTGTGCCTAGGGCCTGTAAATCAAATGCTGCTAGTGGCCTGCAGCACTTATTGTGTCACCCACACAAACCACCTTTCAAAGGTGTCTCAGACCTGCTACTTCAGTGTCTGCACGCAGTCTCTACTGCCATGTCGACCTGGAAAGTTCACCCACTTGCCGGGCCCTAACCTTCCCTTTTATTACATGTGAGTCAACCATAAGGTAGGCCCAAGGAACCCCCATGGGTGGGGTGCGGTGTATGTGAAAGCAGGGCCGGACTGGGAACCAGAACCGGCCCTGGCAAAGTGCTCGGCCGGCCCCCTCCCCCCCTCCGGGAGGAGGGGGAGGTGTGGCCGCGATCTGTGCCAAGGCCGATTTTCGGCCGTTTTTGTTACAGGGCCGTTTTTGCAGCATAACGGCCCTGTAACAAAAACGGCCCCCAGGGGGCCAAAACCGGCCCCCAACCATGCGGCCCACCGGGGGATTGCCCGGTGCCCGCAACGGCCAGTCCGGGCCTGTGTGAAAGGTAGGACATGTACTTGTGTGTGACATGTCCTAATACAGTGTATTTCGTTTTTCACTATTGAAAGGCTATCTGTCCCATTGCATAGAATGGGAATTTATTTATAACATCTTATAAATATCACTTCTAAGGTGGAAAGATGGAGATTAGAAGGCCTGCACTCAGAATATACAAAGTAATCTTTTAGTAAAGATGATTTTTATATTGTATGTTTGAAAATAAAACACTTTTAGAAAGTGGCTACTTTCTTGCTTAGCCATCCTGTGTGCCTCTGCTGGTTTGTGGATTGACTGGCTGGTTTGGAGTGACAGGGGCTGGGGTTTTGCAATCTCTTCAGACAGCCACTGGGGGGTTGAGGTGTGTAATGCCTTTCCTGAATGTGTCAGGTCTGGGCTAAATAGGTCTTGGCCGCATCTAGAGTGGTGGGAGGAGACTTCCCTGCACCAGAATACACCTGGTCTGTCTTGGAGAATGCTGTCTCCACCTCCTGCCAGGAAGCTGGGCCAGAGAGGACAGCACTAGTTTAGACTGAGCACACAACCTCTCTGGCACAAGAGAACAAAGAAACATTGAGTGTAAATATTGGGTCCCAGAGCCCAAGACTTTAGATTACTTCTGGACTCCTCTATCAAGTAGAAGAGCTGGGAAAACTGAAGGAGAAGTGCTGGCCCTTTGCTGTGTGCTGTGTGTGGTTGGCCTGCAGTGCCTTTTTCTGCCAAGGAGAGGACTAATACTTTGCTGTGTGCTGTGTATCCTGCATGAGGAAGATCTCCAAGTGTTTGGTGTAGACCTTGCCTCTTGTTCTGACGTATCAGGGACACAAAGACGTAATTTCCTCTGTCCTCCTCCACCTGTATCTGCTGTTTCAGCTGCCACAGAGGGAAATAGCAACACATACACTGGAGAGCGACGCTGCAACCTGCAACGAAGCTGTGGGCACCGCTCGTGAAGTGCACCGCCCCGACTTACACCACAGCCCCGACGCCACACCGTACTGACTCTGATGCTGTCTCCGAGGCCACTGCCTGCACCGGAGCAGAGGGCACCACTTGTGATGCTCAGACGCACTGCCCGACTTGCATCGCAGCCCCGACCTCACCGACTCCAGTGCTTCGTCATTGCGCAACCGATACCTGACCTGGGTGACCTCTCGAATCCATCGACCCTGCAT
Source organism: Lissotriton vulgaris (assembly GCF_964263255.1). Lineage (NCBI taxonomy): Eukaryota > Metazoa > Chordata > Amphibia > Caudata > Salamandridae > Lissotriton > Lissotriton vulgaris. The sequence continues at coordinate 1,221,674,794 of NC_141685.1, read as the reverse complement.
CGTCATAGTGAAGCATCAACACCACCACGACATGACCTCCTCTGCAACAGTAAGGAACTGATGCCTCACCTCCCCTGTTGTCAGAGGACCTCCCACCATATTTTGAGAATCCAGAGTACCTGGTGGGTGTGGTGGGATCACACTGTAATCTTTTTTGTTTTTCTAAAAGGAATTGCGAAACAGATATTCGTTTTAGAAAAACAAAAGTTGATAGCCTTGACGTGCAGGGAGGTTTCTCCATTTCCATTGGGGCACTGTTTGAAATCCATTGATGGTCACCTAAACATGACAGGTCCATTGGCAGATGAGTAACCATGTCAGAGATTTCTGATGGTGGCTAGATGAGGCCACTTAGTTGGGATCTCAGTGGTTCCCCAATGCTAAATAAGGACTGTACATCAAAACATAAAGCAAAACAATTATGCACCAAAAATATTGTAGCCACAATATCATCTAGCAGAATATCTTAAAAGTATGTATGTATGTATATAGGTATGGATAAGTATAAATTCACTATTCTTAACTTCACATTTAACTGCCTCGATGTTATGTACATCGTCATGTGGAGTTAAGTATAGTCAGTGCTTAATTTGGTGAAGAATAGGTGACGGTGCCCAAAGCTTTACTCAGAATGGCACCAGCGCAACAAATACCAAGGCTGCATAATCAGGAACCACCTCAGGTCTCTGTCCTCAACTTCCGGACACTCCCACACCCTTTAGCTCACTCCTGCAGGTTCCTCCTTTCAGTGGCGTAACAATAATTGAGGGGGCCCCCCTGCCAGGTACGTGGAGGGGCCCCCTCCGGACTCTATTAGGAGCTCTCAGGCCAAAGTGCAGTGCTGAGGGGGCCCCCTTGACCTTGAGGGCCACCCCGCACTGCGTGGGCCTGTGTTACGCCCCTGCCTCCTTTCAGCTCTCGTAACGGTTTTTCTATCTTTGTTCTTCTCATTCTTTCTCCGTGGTGCTTTTTGCCTCTCTTATTTGCTGGAAATGTGGCCCCCACCGGCCTCAAAAATTGGTGCTGGTGGCCCCCACCAGCAACCATCAGCTCAAATTAACCTCATCACTGCGGCGCATATTTTTGCGCTACGCGGCTTTTTTCGAAAAGCCGCGTTATCGTCATCCGCACACGCCCCCCGTGGCTGATGACGAGCTGAGCTCGTCATCAGCATCGAAGGGGTTAAACACTGAGCATAGTAAACTTAAACTTACCCGCATATACTTACCTTCACAATATTTTTGCTGCCGTTATACTCTTTATGATACTTTGCAGCATGATATTTCACACCGAGAATTCTAGTAGTATACTTGAGAAAGCTGACTTAAAAAGTATTTATGAGTGTGGGAAGTAGTACTACAGTATTCTTTTATGTAGTCGTATATTCCTTTGTGATTCTCTGCAACAAACTACCCAACTCAGTAAAGTGCAATGAGGGAACAGACATTTTTATTTGTACTAATTGTATATGAATGCCCCTGAATTTTTCCATTTATCTAATTTTAGATGTTTTAGGGCCAATATACAAAGGCACATAAAAGTAAGTAAAAGTGTGCTCCAGGAGTAGTACATGAGGTACTCATAAATAAACGCTCTTGTGAATCGGCACCTAAATAAGGGGAGAGGTAATCACAAGATTAGCATTTGTGCCCCATGCGCTGCACCCACCATTCTCAAAATGACCCCCTTCCTTTATTTGAAAGAATTGAGAGAAAGTTGACATTGAGTTGTATTGCATCCTTTCTGTAATGTCTTCCTTTCAATGAGAAAAACATTTCACAAAGGTTGTTTTACGGAATAGTTTTAGCTACCAGTTTGTTGCACTACAAATGAAATAAACACATAAAAAAAGAAAATAAAAAATGTAACATTATATTTCGTACATCTTCACTGTCCAAGTGGAAATGTGACTTCAGCTCAAAGCCTAGCACACTGTGTATGAAGTCTTTTCTCAAACAGATCCAACCTTTCCAAATGATCGGCGAGAATGCTCCATTTCTCCAGAAACATTGCCTTCTGCAGAAGACCACCAATGTCAAAGTCACCAGATTCCACCAGGTTTGAATTAGTGGCAGGAGCTTCTGCGAACAAGCTCCCACCTTCTAGAATTTTCTGCTTGGAGATTGTGTTTCGGTTCTGTTATGCTAACCGACCAATCGAGCTCTAAGCTAATCCGCATCTTTTTAGCCCCCATAGGTCATATTAACATGATGAGTGATATTTCAAAACGAATATCCCTCTGGTTATTTGTAAAGTCTATCTAATTTAATACAGCATCTATCTATTGCATTAGATCCAGTGACACTATAGCACACATTTCCCTTCATCTGCTTGGACAGCCCCCCCCCCTCCCCCGTTTTAAGGCATGGAAATACTTCCCGGACCCCCACCTTCCAAGGGGCCCCTGGGAAAGTAACGTTTCTCTCTAATTCACTTCTGTGTATCTCTGTATTTTAACCTAAGGTAGTACTTGAATGACCCAAAAATAGAGTAATACAATTGAAAGTTGTTCCAAACAGGGGCAGCTGAACTACTTCTTGCCGGGGACCGCCAATATCTTTCAGATAGTAGCGACCGCCCCCACCCCCATGTGCGGCTCCAGCTACCGCGGCAGCTTGATGCATGCCAGTGGTCCCTTCTAAAACAACGTTTTGAAGGTGGGTAATGACTGAAGCTGAATTCACAACGCGCACATACGCCTGGAGGAGCGCTTTGAAGTGACACTGCTCTGTTTACTCTGGGAGAGAAAGCCCTGCTTCCAAAGGTAGCCGGAAAAAAAACTGTTTGTAAGTCACAAACTTTTAATGGTCTTCCCGATGAAAGAAGCAAAGCGTGGCCCGTTTGAAGCAGAACGATCCGGATCTGAACCTCATCTTGATGTGAAAACAAATGTGCAAATCCCAGCGGGTGTCCCTTGATCTGCCACGAAAGAAAGAACAGCAGTTGCTAACAAAAATAAATAAATATATAGATGAATGTGAGCTAGCTTTCGGTGCAGCCAAAAAAAGGAAGATTTGTTTTGTGTGTTCTTGCTCTTTACTTTTAGGGACAGCTAGCATAAGCTGGAACGCAATGCTGGCAGGAGAACTCCAGAAGCCTGAGGTGGCACAAACTGTGTGCCAGGCCTTATTTGTTCTGACGAGTACCACTGCATCCACTGATAAAGTAACTGTAATGATAGAGCACCTGGGATCATTGTGTGGACTTTGTAGCAGCAGCAAGGCAAGGCCTACTCGCAGTAAAAATAAAAACAAGCATTTGCAATTCAATTGGTTTTGCATTTGTGAAAGTTAGAGCTGGTTGTGTTTTTTAAAAAAAAATTAACTTATGTTTTTTGTTTGTAGTGGAGTGGATGCATGTTGTTTGTAGTGGAATTATGTGGTTTGAATTGGAATTGTTTGTTGCGGAATTGTGTGGGCTAGAATTGTGTGGTGTGTGGTGTTTTGGAAATATGTGGTCTGGTGACTAGCTAGGGGTGAGAGCTGTTTAAAAGAAATAAAAAGTAAGATTGAGAGTGATAGGTAGTTTGTGTTTGAAGTGGTAAGGGAACTCAACATAGAGTAGTAGAAAGAGTGTGTGAGAAAGAGAGAAGGAAGGGGAGAGAACTTTTCAGATGCATAAAAAGAGGCTGTGCTTGTGTATGCAGAAAACACCAAAAGAAGAGGAGGAGAGTGTGTGTTTGAGGTTGCATTTTTGGAAAAGTTGTGGTAAAGAAACTGTACTGAAAGACCCGAAGTAAACTAATATGAGAAATGCTTGTGCATTGAATTTATGTGGATGGTAATTATGTGATATTAAGTATAGTGGACTTATGTGGAATGGTAGTGTGTTGTGCAGTGGTATGTATTGAGTGGAATTATATGGCGTGGTGTTGAATTATGTAGCATGATGCAGAATTGTGTGGTGTTGATTGACTCTTTGTGGTGTGTAGTGGAAAGTTGATAGGAATTATGTGCCAGGGTGTGGAATTTATTTATGTGGAGTATTGCTATGTGACATGGAGTAGATTTCTGTGGAGTGTAAAAATGTGGTATGGAGGGAACTGGAGAGTAATTATGCTGTGTTGAATTGTGCAGTGTGGCACTGTTTGGCAAGGTGTGAAATTATGTGGAGTTTAATTAAAGGGCACGTTGCAGAGTTGAATTTTGTTGAGTATAATTATGTGTTTTGACAATTAATGTATATATGTGGAGTGTAATTATGTGACATCAAATGTAACTTTGGAGTGTGCAGTTTTGTTGAGTACTCTGGATTTTGGGTTGGGGGAAACTTCAGCTTAAAATCACACAATAAAACTGCTGATATATTTTTTTTAATTACTTAGCGAGCTACTACATGTATCACTTTATGCCTTTTCCCCGTTACTACAAATCATGGGCACAACTACCTCATGTCTCGCACAGACGCACAATCATAAATCATTTCAGAGGTCAGAGCACTGGAAGCCCTCATTGCACTGAGGTCTAGGCCATTAGTCATGAATCAGGGCCGTCCTAGGTAGCATGTTCGCGCTATGAATGAATGACAGCCCTAATTTGAAACTGTGGTCTGCGCAGAGCCTAAGGCGCCTGCATAAGATTGCAGAACCTCTGCCAGCCCTGCCCATTCTATATATATTGTTAACACAAGTGAAAATGTCACAAAAATGTACAAAATATACATGGGGTGTTTTCCCACACAAATGGGAAAAATATCACCTATTTTTGCATAGTGAGAGGATGTGGCACAGTGAAGAGAGCTGCCAACTTGGCAGCTGGGGATCTGTGTTCGTACCCCAGCACCGGTCAACATTATGTGAATTTTTTTCAGATCACTTATTCTCACCTGAACTATATAAATGCATTAATTTAAATTTAAATTAAAAAAAAAACAGTGCTCTTAGCGATCTTGGAGGGGTGGTGGGATGGACAAGCACTGTTGTTGGAGGGGAGAGGGTGTGGGGAGAGACGGCACAGGGAGATTAGATATAAGAAGCAGTGATTTAAATAAACAAGTGTGAAGCCCGTTGTTGTTGAAGCAGCGGATGCCTTGGTAATAAAAGGCATGCGGCAGCACAATTCTCCTGACATAACTGCAGCGGATGTATGACGTTACAACGCATGCTTTTACCACGCATGCCTTTACAACACGGTTTTTACAACGCATGCCTTTACAACGCATAGTGCTTTGGGGCGCTGGATAGTGAATAGTTTAATTTACTATTCCAACTCCAGTCCCTGTGGATAGTAGGGAAGGTGTTGGATAGTACATTAAACCTATTCCCTATCCTGGAGCGCCCCCCAGCGCAATGCGTTGTAATGGTTTGCGTTGTAAAAGTTGCGTCGTAAAGGCACTGCGTGGTAAAAGTTGCGTTGTAAAGGATGTTCCCCAACTGCAGCACTTTTGAGGCAACTTGCTGGAACTGCTGTGTCAAGAAAGGAGACTCCAACAAGGATCTTCAGAGTGAAAGAATGTGGCGCAGCGGTCCGAACTGTTGATTCGGGAGCTGGGGATCTGTGTTCAAGCTTCAGCATCTGCTTAACATCTTATGAATTTGGGCAAATCACACATTCCTCCCCCTGCCCCCACTATATAAATGTACTACTTAAACGGAAAAAAAATAGCGATCTTGGAGGGGTGGTGGGGTCAGGCAAGTAATTTTGTGGGAGGGATAAGGGGGTGGGGAGAGAGGGCACAGGGAAATTAAAGTATGAGAATCACAATTTAAATGAAACAAAAAAAGTAGTAAAATCGGAGGGGTGGTGGGGGTGGGCAAGCAGTGTTGTGGAAGGGGTGAGGAGTTGGGGGATGGTACAGGGAGAATAAGTGAAGGCAGGACAAATGAATCTGCTGAAGCTAAATAAATAGAACACTTAACGAGTAGAGGCAGGTCAACAGAAAAAAAAGAGTGCTCTCGAAGCACTCTACATAGCCTGACAAGTAAGAACACAAGTAACAGAAGAGGTCTTCTGGGAGGACACAAAAAGTCCAAAAGGAGGGACTACTAAACATATCCACCAAACAAAAGCCGTCATTTCTAAAGGACAGAAAGAGGAACTAAATAAAAAAAAAAGGGTGGTCCTCCCAGCTCATGTTCTGAAAACAGCATTTCTCGAAGAGACAGCGCATGCGCTGCCAAGGCAAGACTTAGAAACACTACAAACAGAAAAGAGCATATATCCTAGACTTCTCAGTTTATTCAATCACTTTTCTCAGTAGTCAAACTATGAGCCACATAATTTAAGGTGGAGACCTTTGCGTGGAGACAGCTGAAACTGCAGCTTCCACGCTGACCATTAAAAATGCAATTCATGTCAAATACTTTACTTAACCCCTTCGATGCTGATGACAAGCTCAGCTCGTCATCAGCTATTGCGCTCGTATGCTGATGACCAGCTGAGCTCGTCATGTAACGCAGGTTTTTTTAAAAACGCCGCACACAGCGGGAAAAGCCGCTGCAGCGATGCGGTTAATTGGTTTGTCCCCTTGGAAATGCAGATTCTAGTTGAACTCTGCGGTGTATTTGTTCCTGCTCAAAGAACACTTATCTAAATTAAATTAAATGATTGCACAGAAACGTTGTTTGAATGTCTCTAGAAAATTAGAGTGTTAGACTATTAGAGAGAAACTTAGCAGTCTGGATGTTAGTGGTGTCTGCACGCCAGCAAAACCCAAACAGACAAACTGAAAAAGTGAAACTGGTTTCTATGAGAGATCACAACTCACAGCTTGCCAAAAGCTGGTAAGCCTTCTCCTGAGAGCATGTGCAGCAAAGAGGCAGTCAAAGCGCTGGTAAGAAAATAAAGAAATTAAAGGCCAAAGCCACGTTCATTAAAAATACAAAAATGTTACAAGGAAAATATCACAGAAATGAAGAAATTTTTATACAATGATGAAAAGGATAAAACAAATGTCCTACAGGAAGGAATTGGAAAATCATGTTGAATGTTATCCTGTAGAACATTAAAAAATGGGAAAAAACAAATCCTCTCCCATGATAGACTGTGGTATCCTCATCTTCTGTTGTACGCTCTATTGACCACCCATGGAAAACTTCAATTCCCTACAGTTGCACGAATGAAAACTTTAATGAAAAGCAAAGTTTGTTTATTGAGGTGTGACGTTAGCGTTTAGTACTGTTTCTGTTGTATAAAATGAAATATTTCTGATGCTTTTTTACTGACAGAGAGGGAACAATCCGAAAGTGTGACCTAATATGTTGAATATGTTGCTTTGACAGGAGAGGAGTCGCTCACAATTTTTGTGGACAAGCGGAAGCTGAGCAAGAGGATGGAAGGCAGTGATCCCAGTGGCAACAGCTCTTCAGTGACTCTAGAGACGTTGCACCAGCTGGCAGCCTCATACTTTATTGACAGGGACAGTACTCTACGCCGACTTCACCACATCCAGATCGCATCCACCGCCATCAAGGTAAGAAAATTGTTTCTGTGGACACCACAAATGCAGTGGCGTAACACAAAATTATGGGACCCCCCATCAGAATGTAATGAGTGGCCCCTGAGTCTCCCATATTTCACAGATATGCATTGCCCATTGGCTGAATGGGGGCCACCTGAAGGTTTGTGGTCCTCCTGAAGAGTTGGCTGCAGGTACCTGTCTGATGTGCTCCTAAAATTACAGATATACATATTGTATTGACTTTGCACTTATTGAAGGCTGTCAGAAATTGGTTTGTTGCCTGACTGGTCTGTGAGCCCTGGTCAAGCAGCAACCACAGTTCTTGTCAGGGAGAGGCACAAGCCAAGACTAAATTAAGCTGTCCTCAGCCCTCTGGTAGCTCGGCTCACAGCAGTCAGGCTAACTTAGAGGCAATGTGTAGAGTATTTGTGAAACAATTCACGCAGTAATAAAGTGTAAACACCACACAAAAAGTATCCCACACCATGTTAAAAAAAAGTTATTTCCAAAATAAATAAAACAAGACCACAATGACAAAAATCCAATTAGTAGAACAGGAGATATTCAATTTGAAAGGTTTCAGTGAAACTAGCATCAAAAAGCACAAAGCGCCAACTGTGGTTATCTGGTTGTGCCAGACCAGGACAAAGTCACAAGTTCAGTCCACCTATGATGGAGCATGGGCAGGCTACAGGGAACAAAGTGCCTTTAATCCTGGTTTCATGAGCCTTGCAAATGTCCATGTCGAAGATGCATTGCACAGCCGAAGCGATGCATTAGTTCCAAAAGGAAGCGAGGCTGTGATGATAGGGACTGCATCAACGTCGGGGATCCCATCAATTGGGCTTGCAATACGTAGTCCGTTGTCCAAGATGCGGCGCACAGACATGAAGTTTCCCTGGTTCTGAAGATCTGCTAGTCTGGGATGTGGAGTTTGGCATCAGCACCGAGGCTGCCATTAATGACGGATGTGAGGGCTGTGCTGAGGATGCATCACTGAGTGGAGGTTCTAAAATTGTTGCTGGCTGCAGAGGCGATGCAAGGTCTTTACGACGGGTCCAACCCAAACAGCAGTGGACAGGTGTCAGATCTTCTCAGTTTGCACCACACAGCAGAGGAGATGTTTCTGTTCCGCTGGTCGCAGAGGCTGGTGATACATGTTAAGCCCACTTCCAAATGTCCAGGTCAGAGGTGGCACCACTTGGCAGGGTAGACTCACAGATGGTCAGAGTCCAGGTGTAGTTGCAAGTTTGTTGGAAGCCTGGTATGTCCCTGAGGTTTCAGATCAGGAGGCGAGCCAACTAGCACTTGGAGTCATTCTGGGTTCAAGAGCTACGGGTCCAGTCCTTCCCATCCAGGCGAAAGGGCTGCAGGCAGCAGGTCAGCACAGCAGGGCAGCAGTTACTTCAGAGCAGTTGTCCAGCAGAGTAGCAGTCCTTTCAGCAGCACAACAGTCCTTCTTTCTGGCTGAGTAGCCACAGGTCCATTGTATTGAAGCATTGGCGTCTGAGGTCCAGTAACTATACCCAGTTGTGCCTTTTAAGTGGGAAGAAGCTTCTAGAGGCATGCTTTTGGCGTACACAGGTGCCTTGCCATCATGTCTCCGGCTCCAGACTAACTAGCAGGGGTATGCAGCCTTGTGTTTGAAGAAGGGGCACATCCTATTCAAATGTAAGTGGGGCTGCGCCCAGTTCCTTCCTGCCAGTGATGGCCCTTCTAGTCGCATCTAAGCTTCCCACTGTGTGGGGTTGTCTAGGAAGAATACACAAATCCCAATTGTCACACACACCCAATCTTGTGACCCAGAGGGAGTCCGCAGGCACCAATAGGCTAAGACAATAAAATGCCAACTTTCTGCAAGTGGCATTTTCAAAATTTTAACTTACAATCAATCTTCACCATAATTTAGGATTTTTCATTCCAGAGACGACAAACATGAAGGGTTTACCTATTACTTCTTGGAAATTACACTTACAGATTGTGAAAAGGAAATTCCCATGGTTTCCTATTTGATTTGATGTATTATCTATAAAGCACAAACAAATGCCTGGGGCATCTTGGTCCAGCTCAAAAAGGAATCAAATGATAGATAAGAGAAACTGGGATACTAATCATGCCTGAAAAGTCAAATCTTTAAATCAGAGCTTTCCAAACTGTATGTCCCAACACAGTACTATGTCACCTGCAAAGGGTGGGTGAGTCTCGGTATGACACCAGTATTAATGGCACTTGGCACATAACTGCTGCTAATTAGGAGGCATTCCTTTGAAAGAGTGTCAGCAAACACCACCACAGCAGCACAGACTCCCTGACACTCTGGTCTATGGGGGCCGGGAGATTCACAACAAAGCATTAAATGGTATTTTAAAGACCTGCCAAGTACTGGTGTGCGGCTGTGTGTGTGTGTCCAGGAAGCTGTCTCTACCCAGGCTGAAACACACATGGGGTGAGGAGACAGAGGTTGACAGACAGAGGGAGATAGAGGGAGGAAGACAGAGTGAGGGAGACAGTGGGAGGGAGATAGAGAGGGATACAGAGAGGGAGACAGAGAGGGAGGCAGAGAGGGAGAGAGGGGGAAGAGAGGAAAGGAGACAGAGACAGAGAGAGAGACAGAGGGCGACAGACTGAGAGAGGGGGAGACAAAGAGAGAGGGAGACAGAGAGAGAGAGGGAGACAGAGGGAGGAAGACAGATGGAGACAGAGGGAGAGATAGAGAGGGAGACAGACAGAGGGAGAGAGAGGGGGAAACAGACAGAGGGAGACAGAGGGAGAGAGAGAGGGGGAGAGGGAGACAGACAGAGGGAGGCAGAGGGAGAGAGAGAGAGAAAGGGAGACAGACAGAGGGAGACAGAATAAGAGAGAGAGAGAGAGAGAGACAGAGAGGGAGACAGAGAAAGAGGGAGACAGAGGGAGAGAGAGAGAGGGAGACAGAGGGACGGAGACAGAGGGAGTAGGGCGACAGAGAGATGAAGACAGATAGAGGGAGACAGAGGGAGGGAGACAGAGGGAGGGAGACAGGCAAGAGGTGGACAGATAAGAGGGAGACAGACAAGAAGGAGACAGATGGAGACAGACAAGAGGGAGACAGGCGGAGACAGACAGAGGGAGGGAGACAGAGAGACAGAGAGGGATAGAGATAGAGAGAGAAAGGTAGAGAGATAGAGAGAGGGAGGGAGAGAGAGAGGAAGGGAGACAGAGAGAGAGAGACAGAGAGAGGTAGGGAGACAGAGACAGACAGAGATAGAGACAGAGACAGACAGACAGAGACAGGAACAGACAGAGACAGAGACAGAAACAGACAGATAGAGGCAGAGACAGACAGACAGAGAGGGAGACAGGGACAGAAAGAGACAGGGACAGACAGATAGAGGCAGAGACAGGGACAGACAGAGACTGAGACAAAGAAGCAGAGAGACAGAAAGGGAGATAGAGAGGGAGACAGAGGGAGAGATAGAGAGGTAGACAGAGGGTGACTGAGGGAGGGAGATCGAGAGAGCGGGAGACAGAGAGAGAGGGAACAGAGAGAGAGGGAGACAGATAGAAAGGGAGACAGTCAGGGGGAGACAGAGGGAAGGAGAGGGAGACAGACAGAGGGAGACAGAGAGAGGGACAGAGGGAGAGGGAGACAGAGGGAGAGGGAGACAGAGGGAGACAGACAGAGGGAGACAGAGGGAGACAGGCAGAGGGTGCGGGAGACAGACTGGGAGGGAGACAGAGGGAGTGGGAGATGGAGGGAGAGGGAGATGGAGAGGGAGAGAGACTGGGAGGGAGACAGGGAGGTAGACAGAGGGAGGGAGACAGAGGGAGTGAGACAGAGGGACAGAAACAGAGGGAGACAGAGACCGGGAGACAGAGGGTGACAGACAGAGGGCGACAGACAGAGGAAGGGAGACAGAGGGAGGACAGTGACAGAGGCAGGGAGACAGAGGGAGCTAGACAGACAGAGAGAGGTAGACAGACAGAGGGAGGGAGACAGAGGGAGGGAGGCAGTTGGAGACAATCAGGGGGAGGAAGAGGGAAGGAGAGGGAGCGAGACAGAGGGAGGGAGTCAGAGAGAGACAGAGAGAGAGGGAGACAGAGGGAGGGAGACAGAGAGAGGGAGAGAGACAGAGGGAGAGAGACAGAGGGAGAGAGACAGATGGAGACAGAGAGAGGGAGACAGACAGAGGGAGACAGACATTTAAATCTGTCTTTTAAATTAGCGGGGCCAAAGCCATGGAGAGCTTAATAGGCCACACAAAGGCATTTAAAGGCAATCCATTTCTTTACCGGGAGACCCAATTAAATAGTTTAAATTAGCATAAAAACATAATTAAACAATGGTACCAATAGACCCTAAATTTTAAAGGGTACTTTACCCATATCATTCTTCCTTAGCAGCAGTAGTTTTAAAACCATTTAATCTATAGCTATCTTTGGGCTTAAGTATTTATATACCGAATAGGGGGATTTAAGGGTAAATAAATCACTGTCTTTGCTTAAGTTTGTCCCTTGCAAAACGATTTATACCTTTCATATAATGTCCTAGTGCAATAGCAATATCAAGACTTTTCATTCCTATCAATAGCACAATGGCTTGGGATTTTGACCTTATTCCGTATTTTACGAATATTGGGCGTAAAAACAGTTTTCTTGAATCTAAAACCATAAGGCAATCTAACAATATGTGCAATGTTTCAGACTTAGTCCCATGCCCGCATTTGCATGTTCCATCGGGATATAGCATTTCTGCCTTTATTTCTCCCTCCATTAACCATGGGTTAGTACCAATTTGTATCTTCAGGATTTCGCATCTAAGCCCATGGTTTGGCAGAGTTTCTAAATATGGGTACCAAGTTACATCCTCCCACGATTTTATCATGCATTGGACCGATTTTTTCTTTCTCAGGTATTCTAGGTCAAGGTTCCTTGATAGCTCCGTGCCTTGGAACCTGAGTGAACTCTTGGTAAAATCTAAATCCAGGGGATTCTGGTTTGATCTCACATTTAAGCTCCCAGTTATAGCCTTAATTTTCCTTCTCGCTTCCTTCACCCATTTTAGGCTGCTATGCCGGATTTCCTCACTACACCAATGTGAGACTTTCTGCCCTCCCCCTTGATTTTGACGTTACCAAAATCTTGCCAGGGACATTTGGGCCTGGCTATTCCATGCTATTGTTCCTGTCTCTATTCTAATTGCCTGTATCATTGCAGAGCTTGGCAGGGAGAATAGCATTTTTAAGGCCTTACCTTCCTCCCGATCCCACCCTCCTTTACTACTTAGATGGAGAACTTCTCCCCCATACAGTACTTGGGGTGGGATCACAGCTTCATAAGCTTTTAACATTGGTTTATACAACATGTCTCCATAGTCTTTATTGAACTTTTTCAGCCCACAGATGGAAGAAAACGTTTCAGCTTTTTGGGCTTCTAGGTGAGTACACCATATTAGGGAGCTTTCAAACCCTAGGCCTAGATATTTATATTATTTTACGATTTCTAATTTTGGTTGACCTAGATACCAGCGAAAAATTTTGGTCCTTTTACCAAAGCATAAAATCTTCATTTTATCCATATTTGCCACTAAATGTTTAGCCTCAAAGTAGTCTCTAAAAGCATTCCTTTGTAGTCCAAGCTCTGTTTGGTCAATTATCACTAGGTCATCCGTGTATAGCAGGCTTGCTACTTTCCTACCGCTCATTCTGGGGCTAGCGCTTCTCTCTACTTCCAGTGCTGCTGGTAGGTCTGCTAGAAAAATTGAGAAGAGGAGGGGGGCCAGGACGCAGCCCTGTCTTAGCCCATTACCTATGGCTATTTTCTGTGTGAATGCCCCTTGAGTGTCCTTAATTACTTGGGCCCAGTTCCCTCTATGTAATTCTTTTAGAATGGCCAGTAGGCCTACTGGTATATCATACTTAATCAAGCACTCCCATAAGCTCGTACGGTCCACTAAATCAAAGGCTGCCCGGAAGTCGACGAAACTGCAGTACCTTATCCCCTTTTGTTCTATCGATTTCCGGGCGAGTGCCCAGAGAGCGTAACAGGGTCTACAGTGGAATGCGTAATACAAAAAAGAGGGTGTATAAGGGAAATATTTATTGACCTAGCATTGCTACGATCCCTACGTACAATGAAAGAACAAGTAATAGCAATGGGTCAAGGATAACTAAAGCTATCTGAAAAACTGTGTATACATATCAGGATACAATCTAGGAATCCAAGGTATTCATGGTGAAAAATGTGTTCCCATCAGATACCCGTCCTCTACCGCCCTACATCATTTGGGATCCTTCACCCGAAGGAAGTGGAGACATGTCCACTGTGGATTAGGTAGATTGTAGCCTAATCGTATAGAAGGATACAGGGATGTGTTGAGAGAAAGAGTGGTATCAGGGGGTAAAATGACTAGCAGTGCAAATTAATGAAAGTGCTATGTGCTAACAAATAAGTGAATGAGTTAATATTGGGTTGCAGGAATGGAAAATGAATTTTAATAGGATCCTACCCACACCCAAGGTTAAAAAACTGTGCAAAGTAGTATAACAAATAACTACTTAGATGTGATCGAGGTCGACATGTTTCTGCAGTGTAGTAGGGTCAAGGATCCCTGTCTGCTTCTTCAGGACCTTAACAAAAATTGCTACTGCTGATAAGTGTATTGTAGTGATTTAAAATCATATCACCCACGGTATGGGGAATAAACTCTCCACCTCACCCGGCTACAGCTCAGGTACAAATGGAGCACCGCTCTGTCCGTCGGTACTCCTGACATCCGTCTAGGCTCCCACATGACAGCCTAGACGGATGTCAGGAGAAACATGTCGACCTCGATCACATCTAAGTAGTTATTTGTTATAATACTTTCCACTGTTTTTTAACCTTGGGTGTGGGTAGGATCCTATTAAAATTAATTTTCCATTCCTGCAACCCAATATTAACTCATTCACTTATTTGTTAGCACATAGCACTTTCATTAATTTGCACTGCTAGTCATTTTACCCCCTGATACCACTCTTTCTCTCAACACATCCCTGTATCCTTCTATACGATTAGTCTACAATCTACCTAATCCACAGTGGACATGTCTCCACTTCCTTCGGGTGAAGGATCCCAAATGATGTAGGGCAGTACAGGACGGGTATCTGATGGGAACACATTTTTCACCATGAATACCTTGGATTCCTAGATTGTATCCTGATATGTATACACAGTTTTTCAGATAGCTTTAGTTATCCTTGACCCATTGCTACTACAGTGGAATGACCTTCTTTGAATCCCCCCTGTTCTACCGGTACAACTGAATTCTGTTCTGCCCAATTTTTTAGTTTACCCAGTATCTAAAATGACTCGGAACATGTAGGCGAAAAATTCAGCCCACCAGTCCATCTGGGGTTTGGTTATCAGAGCAGGGAGGTTGTCTTGGCCAGCTGCGCTTGTTAAATTCAGACTTTTTATCGTGCTTTTCACTTCAGAGACCCAGAAGTCATGTTTTAGATCTGCTACCAGACCGCTCCAATTTGGTTGTAAAATCTCTTCTGGATTTCTCCCAGGACTATATAAGTTCTGCAAATATTCCTCCCAAGCTGCTTCTTCAACTACACAGTTCATTACTGCCATCGGACGATCCGCTGCCGAATGAAATAGTTTCAAGAACTGGCGTACGTTCCTTGTCTCTATTGCCTCAAGCAATTTTGACCAACAGTCTTCTTTATACTCTCTTTTTGCCCTCCTAATTAGCATATTATATTCTCTTTTTAGATTCATGAGGACATTACCCCTACCCTGGTCACCCTTTATGCTTTGGCGACATGCTATTTTCCACACTTCTCTTTTCTTTTCCAAACATTCCTTTGTGAACCACTGTCCTTGTCTCTACGGCTTTGCTTGGTTCGTTTTATCATATATTTTATCTTTTCTCAGTCCATCACTGAGAGTTTGGACCACTTCTTCAATTTTACACACGTACCAATCTAATCCCTGATCACTTACTGTGCCCAGTTCTAGGTTCTGTTGCAATTTTACTAACCGGGCTACATATTCTTCTGTTAGCCTAGTTGTGATCCGCCTGGGTTGTTCCACCTGTTGTTCGATGACTTGGGTACGGGGGTTCAAATATGCATCTAGGATCTCCAGTTCTAAAAGGTTATGATCACTCCCTTCTCTATTTGAAATCCTAAAACCTTTAATTAGTTGAAAGCTCCAGGGTGTCGTCAAAACATAATCAATTGGGCAGTTTTGGGAACCTAACTTAAACGTTTTATTTGCTGGGAAGTCTAGGGTGGATCTTCCATTTAGACAAAAGAGGCTTTTAGTCCCCAAAAAATGTTCCCAGCTGAATGTCCTTAACGGTGTCTACACATTCTGGGAAGGTTGCTTGTGTTATGTCGTAAGCCTCTAATACTTCTTGGAACCAGCAGTCTACTTTCTTGGGTGTAATTTATGATTGAAATGGCCCATTAACATAATCAGATCCATACCATACATTTCACAAATTGTATCCATATCTTCTTTAAAATGCCCCATTTCTGCTGCGTATTCCTCTGTAGTACCCCATTGAATATACACATTTAAAAGCATTATCATATTCTTTTTTACAAAAGCAGATAGCATTATCCTACATGCGAGCAGCCATTTACCCTTTACAGTTATTTCAGTCACCTTTTTCACTATTTTAGTTGACAGCAGTGTCATTATTCCCCCCGCTGGGCGGCCAAATCTTTGCTTCTTTGATAATCGATTTAACTGGCAGAAGCCATCGAATGTCGGGGTCTTGTCGCATAGCCAAGTTTCCTGGATACAAATGATCTCTGTATTTTTTCCTAATTCCCTTACATTTTCTTGTTTAGCTTAATCTCTGAGGCCGTTTATATTCCAGGAGGCTATTCCTATGCTATGCGGTGTACCCTTTACCTATTCAACGTCGTCTAGCCAGCCTTTGCCTCCCATGCCCCTCAGTATCTCTATTTGAGGGACCTTCGAGGACTGTATCCTTGCTCCAGTTTCCCCTCCAATTTCCCACATTTGAATTACTTGCTACTATTTTAATATTTTCTAGGGGGGCTCCTTCATCTTCTTCCAGGTCACTTATCCTTACTTGCCTCTTTCTTAATCCTGCATGGCACCTTAGGAATTTTTATCCTTGCCACCCTTTCCCTTCTACTTCTATTTGCGCTTCCTCTTCGGCTATTATCCGTATTCCCTCTTTCTGTAGCTCACTTGCTGCTTTCTCAATCAAAATCTTGACCAGATTCGAGTACATCAGTACTCTGGTCACATCCTTTCCTTCTTTATTTTGCCTAAATCCCACTTGTCCTAGGTCGTTTGATCCTATACCTTTCAGATTATGGCACTTGGCAAACCATTGCAGAAGTTGTGATCTATTTAGCGGCAACCTCTTTTCTAACTTCTTACCCCCTTTACCTAATGGGATTGGTTCAAAGTTATAGCTCCTTATTCTCTTTACCCTCCTTCTTTTCCCCGTTTAATGTCAGGTGTTGTGTCATGTAGGCCTTATTTGTCTGAATGTTTGGCCTACTGCTTCCTACCTCCCGAGTGGTCCATAGTTGCAAACTTCCTCCATAGACACAACCTGGCCGACTACCAGTCTCCTTAGACTGTGTTGGGATTTTGTTCTTAACTTGTTTCTTCTGGGAACCCGAGTTACTATCTAAATACGTGCTTTTTTCTTCCTCCTTTGAGGTTTTCTTCTTTGTTATACTCTTAGTGGGGTTGGGTGACTTTGGTTTATGCACCCTTCCACCACTCATCTTATCCTCCTTTGGGCTTTTCGCTGTCTTGTCGCTCCCCTTCTTTTGTGGGTTCCTTCCTACTCGCCTCGCTCTATTTATTTGCCCGTCTAGTCACCTCTCCTCTTATTATTACTCTCATAGGTCACTTTGACATTTATACCTCATGTCTTTCTTTGGGTAGTTCAGCAGTTTCAACCTGTACCTCTACCCGAGGCTGAGGGTCGGGGACTGGGACTTGTCTTACCATAGATGGCATGTGGCATCTAATCCCCTGTAAGTCCCCTTCTATTTTAGCTAAATACATTTTTTGAGCTTTTAAGATATCATTATTTGTCAATGTAACTTCTAAAAGTCCTTGTAGAGTTCTTTGTAGTATTAGCATTAGATCCAGCATCGATGAAGCGGGCATTGCAGAGAGTTCCAGGTTTGTCTCAGGGGTTAAATTCAGTTCTGTGTTTTGTTCTAACCCAGCTTTCCGGTTTTCAGGCGGACTTTGCTTTTCACTTATTCTCTGACTTGACTTGCTGCTCGATGTACTTTCTCGGGGTCCTGTCTCCGGGTCACAGGAAAAAAAGACCTTGTGGTGAAGAGGACAACCGTGGTGACGCTAGTCCCCTCTGGTCCAGTAACAGCTGCAGAGACTGATTGGCCAGGATTAGTGATTCAGTTGTATGTTCTTCCAAGGGTAGGGAAATGTACCCGTTCCCTTCCCTACCGAGACTCACATTTAGTGGCGTTGACTCTATTATTTCAATGTCTAGGGCTTTTGCAGGGGATAAGACTTTTAAAAAAATATTTCCCCACAAATTCTTTTATTGTCTTTGGGGCGGAGCTACCCTGGTTTTTGTTAGCAGCCATGTTTCTTTTCGGCCCTTTCTTCCTTCCTTTCGCAGGGGTCAACTCTGGGCTCCAACTGCTGTCTATAAGGACGAACTTCCCGTGTGTTCCAGACACTGATTGTGCGACCTCTGAGGCCAGGGGTCGCAAATGCAGGGCCAGGAGTCTCAAGAGGCGCGCCAGGGGTCGCTCCTGTGCTGTGCAGTGTTGTGCCCCTAAATGACGTCCAAGGTTCTGAGGTGATGCTTTTTGGGGTGGTGCCTTTAAAAGTTGTCTTTGGCGTGGGCACTGTTGAAGTGACCCTGTGACTTGGAGCCTACCGACGCGATTCCCATGAGCATAGATCCTACAGATCGAGGCTCTCTGTCAGCATTAGAGATACGTTCACTTTCTCTCGTTGTCAATTCCCAGGAGCCATTCAGAGCTCTCACTCAATCCTTCTCGTTCTTTGTTTCTTTCTCTTTTCAATCCCTGTATCTTCCTCTACGTCTCTCTCCATTTGCACCTCGCTCTTTCTTCTTTATCTTTCAATGATTCTCTTTCTTGAGTTCTCTTTCTATGCTCCTCTCTCTTACTGTCTATCTCGAGGTTTCTCTTTTTCTCTCTCTTTCTATCGCTCTTTCTTGCCTTTTCTAAGACTTTCCCTCCCTCTTCTAAGCCTCTACCTTGCTTTCTTTCACCTTCGGGCCTACCACTATTTCTCTGGCCATTTACCTTGAACACTGACATCTGAGGCCAGTGGCTGAATCCTTTCCATAGTGCCTCCTACTTACTAACATTAAAGTTTTTGTTTTTTGTTGCTTTCACTTCATTTACTGCCTTTATTCCAGACATGATTTATTAGAGGTATTAGTACAATCCTGAAGATCATTGAGCCATTTGTATGGTCCACCTGCTCAGCTCTCTTTTGCTGGGGTCAAACGTGGATTTCTAGATCAAAATCAAATTCAGAGACCCTCATATCGAGTCCAGTTAGCTGTGATATGTGTGGCAATTCCTGTTACCGCACATCACCACTGCAATACATCGCAATTATGAATTTTGGATAAAAATCAGCAGGTCAAACCTGCTGATATTTCTAGGGGGGAAATGCCCAGTATTTAACCAAAAGATGCAGCTTTTGATGCCGTAAGCACCAACATCCACATGTTATTCCTCAAAGACTTATAGTTGGGTGGTAATCACTGCAGCTGGTAAATTCAAACTTGGCAGAGTCCATTTTTATCAGGTGAAATAAATATCACACCAATTACCGGCCCTCTCTTATGTCTATGAATACATTGGTGTTACATTTTAATTATCACAGAAGTATGAGTTCCTAGGACATTTCTTAGAGTACTGACTACACACACATAGGAGCTTTGTGGCCCTAAACATATGTGACATTTCATATAATCATAGTGTTTTAGAAAATATTACTTTGCATTCTGAAACTTCCAGTGTTGTGTTTACAATTATCAGCTTGGGATTACAAATCGCACCTTGCAAACTGTTTTGGATAATTATCCACGATTGGTTACAAGTGTCAAATATCGGTTGGGGCCCCTTAGCAGCCTTGCAAAACTATCTCTTCACTAAGTTGACATTAGGAATCCGTTGTCCACTCTTTGCATGTTTTATAAGGCAAGGTTGCCATGCTGCTGTTTGTAATGTATCTATGATGTGTGTTGTAGGCTCACCCTTCTGCTGCCCATGTTCACATGTACTGGGAACCCAGCCTTCACTGCTCCTCCTATACCTGTTTTGTCAGGTGGCTTGAAGTGTTTCTTCTCATGTTATGTGTGGGGGTGGCCTGCATAAGCCTCCAGATCTTCTTTGATGTTACTTTTAGGTCAGGGCGGACTGCACAGTTGGCGACTGCGCTGTGGCACTGTTGTGATGGAGGCTTGCACTGTTTCTTCGCCACCTGCATCTAGTCAGTGTGAAGTTGTTTTTCACAGCTGATGTCCATGCTGTCTCTTTTCTGGGTGTGGGAATTCACTGATGCGTATGCCTGCTTCTTGTCAAGGGAGCATGTCCCATATGTTGCCCTCTTCTGCAAGGAAAAATTCCCTTCTTCTTCTAAAACTATTTTGTGGGACTAATCTTATTTATTTATCAGTTTTTTAAAGGGCCTGATGAAAAACCGTGAGCGACTATAAAGCTCAGAAGCAAAATCAGCAAATTAAGGCAATGTAGGGAGAAGGACAGAAATTTCACCAAGATGTGAATTGAAGCAACTTTATTCAGTATTAGTCTAAGATTGCTCAGGTCACCGCCAAACATCAGATGTCCACCTATAGAAAAAAAGGACAGTTTTCAGGCATTTTCTAAAAAGGAGGTAGTTTAACTCAGGCTGGGGTCCATGGCATTCCAGAATTTGGATCCATGGACACCCAAGAATCTTCAGCCACATTCCTGTCATTTGAGCGTTTTTTGGTGGATAATCTTCAGGTACATGGATTTAAGACTCCTGGATGAAATGTAGTGTGTGGCTATCACTTGATGGTAGATGGGTACTTTATTTCAGAGACCTCGTGAGTTGTGAACAGGATTTTAAATGTAATCCCTCCTAGTTTCAACTCTGAGTTAAAGAAGGGCTTTCAAGCCCTGTTTCACAAAGTCTTTTACCCAGAGGCTGAATCAGAGTTTGGTTCCCCAAGTTTACAGTCTTTGCAACATATTAATAAGCTTATTGATGGCTGAATGTAGATTTTTCTCTCCCTTGTGTGCTGTACCTATTTTATGTACTTGTACGAGTCAGTGAAGCTTGCACTGGAGCTTAGGGCACTCTTTCTTTTATGTGGAACAGAAACCTGTTCTGTCAATGCCTTTGCCAGTGCATCCTCTTGTAAGCGGTCTCTATCGCTTCCCCTCAACTTTGATCTAAAGAGCACTCAGGTAAAGGGCCCTATACAACCTAGGCAAGAGACTGAACAAACAGGATTTAGTTGAATGTTCCATGCATCATCTAAACTGCACAGGAATGCAGTGTCTCCTATGGCTGCGCTAACACCATGGGCCGTATTACATAAAGTGCTCCAGGGGCGCAACTGGCGTTTATACTCCTGCTTTGCATGCCCGGGGCACTTTGGTGTTACAGAGGGGTCTGCAGATGCGTGTCCAGC
Organism: Lissotriton vulgaris; assembly: GCF_964263255.1. Classification (NCBI taxonomy): domain Eukaryota; kingdom Metazoa; phylum Chordata; class Amphibia; order Caudata; family Salamandridae; genus Lissotriton; species Lissotriton vulgaris. The sequence goes on along the minus strand of NC_141685.1, from coordinate 1,221,653,724 downwards.
CCCTTCTGTAATACCAATAGAACTGGTGCACATAAAGCTCGGTGAAATGAAGGAAAGTGTGCTGCATGTGTAATGCGGCCGCAACTCCCTAATAAAAACACACCTTTGGCTCAGCCGACACTAATGGAAATGCCAGTAGACGACCGTACAATTAGGGCATACCCTTCAAAGCTATTGCCACTGGCTTTCTTTCTGCCCAGGGTGGCCATGTAAACAGTCCTAACCAGAAATAATCATGAAATTGCCCCTGTATGCTGCATTGGTGATAATACTTATGTTACTTTAGAAGGTTGGGGGCACTATAGAGGTTTAGCGCATCAAAAGGGGGAGCTGATTTGTGGAAAAAATTCTCTGCCACATTTAAATTTGGCCCTTAGGTTTCGGGACTTAATTGTTATTTGCGTGTCCTTTGATGTTACCTGTATTGCTAACACCTGGTCATAGGAGGGATAAGACTTAGAGTAGGGCTGAGAATGGTAGACATAATTTACCATGATTCTGGAACACAGCATGCCATTACAACGCAGTTGTTACAACAACCGTGTTGTTACAACACATGCCATTACTCCGCAAGTCGGAACAATGACTTGCTCTAGGGGTAAGAAGACCTACCCTACCGTTACACAGACTGAAGTTGGAATAGTAAATTATACTATTCCAACATCCAGCGCCCCCCCCAGAGCTAGTCGTTGTTCCGACTTGCGTTGTAATGGCATGCATTGTTACAACGTGGTTGTTTGGTATGGCCGCGCTGTAATGGTATGTGTTACAAAAGCATATTCTTGAGAATATGCCACGTTGGGACAACAGTTTTGTTGCACTACTGCCTTGAAGTCAAGAACAAATATAACAAAATAACAAATATACAACTTCAGATTAAGAGCTACAAAACACATGGGCAGAGCAGTGCGCTTGCACGTCAAGCACTGGAAAACAAGTGCATGCATTTGGTTGGGGGTTGTGGGGTGGCTGTCTGCGCAACTGCCTCTGAAGTAAACCATTTCCCTTACTGCTAAACTGTGTCTTTTGTAAGAAACGCATATTCTCATGCAAAATAACAGATCAAATGATGCATCATGTCATTTGCTAACAGAATGCATCATTTAATCTGCTGGCAGAAATTTTAGTCAAAAACGTCCTTATGCAAATAACCGCTAACAACAGGAACAGCAACTGCTAATGCACACAGAAAGTCAAATGGTGCGGAAGACCTGACTCCCCCTCTGTTCTCCCACGCTGTTCCTGAGATGGGCGCCAGTGTGGTCTCTGGTGATTTTGAAGATGTCATTTGAATTAAATGTACTTTAGAGCGTGTTTTTTTCTGGTTAGAGATTATAAGTAAAATGCTTTGGAGTGGGCACCCAACAGCACAGTCCCCGGGGGCTCTTGTGCGTGAGTGGCTTTAGGACATGCAGAAATGCCAAAATCTGCTCGTCTGAAGAAGTGATGTTATTTTGAGATTCTTTTTTATATGAAACACATTAATGGAAATTAAAGTGCATTTTCTGCTAACTTCTACTTCTTGTCATTTCAAAGCAGTATTTGCATTAACTGGTAGTAGGGGTCTTAATCATACCTGTAAAATTAAAGGAAATTTGTTCAGCAGGGGGATACTCAGAGGTAGTTAATGACCAGATCAGATTGAAAGAGTCCTCCTGACAAGGTGCAAAGACCCTGCTCTGCTCCAGGCTAATACTGTTGTGTTTTGTAATTGTACATTTTCCGCATGATAGTACTTAATTTGAGCCCATGGTTTCCGGTGTTGAGCACCAGCACTTACTTGGTTTCCGGTGATCAGAACCAGCACTTCATTGTTAAGTCAGGTCATTTTTTTATTGCAGTATTTTCTTTGTGTTCACATATCTTTATTGTTTAGTTAAAAAGAAATGCATTTGCAATACAGTAGCAATACATAAAACAAGAGTCAAATATATAGTATTGAAGCGTTAAAAAGGACTTTATGACAAAGACTGACCTGGGATAACAAAATATCAAAGTTATCATATGAAAATGATCAGATAAATGCCATGACAGATAACAAGTATTGTAAATTCATCAAATATTAAGAATAAATCCCAGGAATCTGGGACAGATGGAGCGTTTACACATATCGCACCAAAGTCATGTTTGAGTTTTATTGCTTGATAAATAGTATACACCAGCTAGGGGAAAGAGATGAAAGAGAGATAGAGGAAAGAATACTAGCGGGAAGGAAAAAGGATGAGATGGTGGGAAGGGACATCTGCTACACTTCTGAAAAAATAAATTAAGAAACTGAATCAACAGGAAATTGAGCTACCAACCCCTGAGAGGACAAATCAATAAAGTTATCCAAAGACCGCCATACATTACTTGCAATTGAAGGCGAATAATGCTTCTTTTCAACAAAAGTATGAGCTCCACAAAGATATGAAACCCATGCCCACCAGGTATGGTAAAATTGGACATGAGAAGATTTCCATTCTGTGAGTATAATTTTGACTGCAATGGATAAAAAGCAAATCTAAGAGCTCCAAATCTGTATTGTCAAGAGGTAAAGGGGTAACTGTAGCCCATGGACCTATCAAAATCATAGGTAAGGAGAGAACTATATATGTATTAAAGATTAGTGATAAATGCTTCCGTATCAGGCCCCAAAAGGAATTTAATAGTGTACATTCAAAAGACATATGTTGATGGGTGCCTGGTACTGAGTTACAATTCCAACAAAGATCACTATCTTCTAAGTTCAATTTACGCAAGCGAACTGGGGTTTCATGTGAAGATTGGATCAGTGAAGGCACAATTTTGTTACGTAGAGATAATTTCCAAATCAGTTTAAAAATCTCACCTTCAAAATGGTAAGACCATTTGACACAAGTAATTGTAGATTGTGAAGGTAGTGGGGCAGATACAATGTATACATTTTAGAAGCATGAAGGGCTGAATGTACCCACATAGAAAGAAGTGAGATAATAACCAGATCTGTGGAGAGGGTTATTTTAGAAAGTTTGACCTTTAGTTTAAATAAAATAATAAATATTCATGCTACTGAGATTATATTTTCTGGTTGGGAAAGAAAAAGTAAAATGATCATGATTAGTATCATACAGGTCTTCACAAGTCTGATACCTTTGGCAGCCTACAAACGAGCAGTGTTAGGATCACTGTCAGTATGAAGTTTTAGATTAAACCACAAAGATAACCATCTTGATTTATGAACAGGTTTCAATACTGTCTTATCAATATATTTTAATGCACCAATGGTGTCTGATATAATACGTTGAGTGTGAACTAAAGTAAGTTTGGAGGCTGTGAATAAGGAAGGAGTGGAAAAAGGAGCGCATAATTCTTGTTCAAAATGAATCCATGGAGGTATATGTTGGGATTCCGGTAAGAACCAATTTGCACCTTGAGCCACCAAAAACGAAATTTGGTAAAGATTCTAATCCAGGAGATTAGAGCCACCCTTTACAGAAGGCTTCCTAAGATATTTATGAGCAATTCTAGCTCTCTTATCATTCCATAAGAATCTTGAAGTGATTAAATCAATCTCTTGAAAGAAAGCAGAGGAATGCTTTATAGGTAGCATGGAAGATAAAAAAATAATTATTGGAATTATTCATCATTTTAAGAATTTGTAACCTACCCCACCAGCAAATATATTTAGGAGACCATGAGTAGATTGCCATTTAAAACCTGAATCACCCAGGTGAGAAGGAAAATACAAAGAATTTAGAGGGAGCAATTCAGTTTTCTATTTGTTTGGAGTGTAGCCAGAAACAACCGAGAAATCACTAATAATATTAGAGATAGAAGGGATCGCTAATTCAATATCTCCTGAAATAATAAGAACATCTTCTGCATTATGAGCCGTTTTAAGTGTATGCGATCCAAATTGGAAATCTTTAACATCCGGGCTCAGATTAAGCAAGCGAAGAAGTGGGTCAATAAATAGGAAAAATAGAAGAAGTGAAAGAGGACACCCTTGTCTAGTACCTTGACAAAGATTAAAAAAAGAGGAGGTTGTACCATTAATTCTAATATTAGCTTTCGGTTGCGCATAGAGAGCCATAACCATATTAATAAATGGATCACCAAGGTTATGGGGTTCTAACACTGATTGTAAAAAAGGCCAAGAAACTTTGCCAAAAGCCTTTTCGGCATCAAGGGCAATCGCCGCCGATGGTAATGAGGGAAGTTTTGCTTTTTCTAAAATGTAACAGAAAGTACGAATGTTGTCTCTGGCAGGCCTACCCTTGACAAAACCTGTTTGGGAATCATGGATAAGTTTAGGAATATGACCTTCTAGAAGTTTTGCTAAGATTTTTATGAAGAATTTTGCTTCCATATTTAATAAGGAAATGGGACGGACGTTTTTGGGATCGGAGTGATTCTTAGCTTCTTTTGGTATGACCACAATAGTAGCCTCATCAGCCGTACCTAAAACCTTGCCAGAAAGAACATAATTATCGAACATTTTCTTAAGATATTTAATTATTGAAGTAGTAAATGTTTCATAAAAGGCAATAGGAAACCCTTTACCTGATTGTGTAGCCTTAATAGCCTGAATAAACTCATCAATATCGATTGGATTTCCCAGCTCAATCATATCGGCATTCAAAATAGTATTAGTAGGGAGATAATTAAGAAACTGTTGGCAGGTACTCTTGGTACATTGATTGAGAGGGATATGTAGATTTTCATAGAATTCCCAAAAGATCTCAAGAATTTCTTGGGTATGATCTTTTTCGAGTCTGTTTTATCAGTAATATGAGTAATATGAGTAGCATTGGTATTCGTATTCTGAAATTTTAGAGTGCAGCTAACAACTAACCAGCTCTATTCCGTAACAATAATTGACAGGATTTTTGTGTGTGCACTCCAATATAAGCTCCACACTTGTGGTAGTCCGCCAGCAATGAATTATATCCCAACAATATTATCAGGACTTGTGATTAGGAATTATAACTCAAGAAAGAGTTCTTGTCAGCGGCCGCTATATTGTAGATTCTAATGATGCAAGAAACAAACACTCTCCTCACTGAAACATGGATGTTTCAAGAGCAGTGGTCTGCTATTGAAAAATTGGTGTACACAGTACCTCATACTCAGCATGGGAAGTAAGCTTCTATTAGGAGCATATAAGGAGACTCCAAACTCTGTACGCCATGCCGTGATGAGGCTGCCCTAGAGGGCGCCATTTCAGAGCCTTGTCGCTGTCAAAATGCCTCGAAGCATCACACAGTAAGGCAGCTCAGAACACTTCTGAGCAGTCCCCAGAGTTCATGGGCCATTCCGCCGCTGTCCTCCGTCTAAAGGTGATCCAAAATCACCTGAAAGACATGTCAACTTGAGCGTCCACACAGTTAAAACCGCGAAGCTCCAAAAAATGTCGCCATCTTCGTTGCATGCTTAGCCACGCCCCCACCAACACTTAATTGTTAACACCACACATGACAGTCTGCCACATGGTGGTGCTGCTTATCTAATTTAGAGATGAGCAGAACAACTGTTGTTTATGTATACAAGATACATAAAATTGCTAATACCTGTCTCCGCAACCATTCTTTTAGCTGTGGTGACCTGGCACAATCTGAACTGTTGCACTTGCAGGTGAGAGAGATGGTTAATAGTTGTTTTGGTACAGTTGTTGGCAGCAATGACACAGGCAATGGGATATGCAAGCTGCAGTAGCCTCCTGATCATACCCTGGGCACTATTTTACAAATCAAGTACTGTCCACATCCAATAAAAAACATGAGACGTTTGTCTGCAGACCTTCCTTCAGAAAATATGAACTATGCTCAGAGAATAGCGGCAGAAATAGTGTTTCAAAATAAGCAGCACCTCCAAGATGTTAAGTGATGGCAGAAAACTTCCAAGTACTCAAGGTGTATTCTCTTTTCATGTTGCTATAGGCTCCAGGGCGATGTGCTGAGTTTGAGGCCCAGTAGTGCTTTTAAGACAGTTTCTAGGCACATGCACAAGTGACCAAGGAGTTAGACGCTTACAACCGCTCAAAAGGCCTCATTTACAAGCCCATTGCGCTGCCTGTACTTCACTTTTTTAGATGCACTGGTGATGCAGTATGCCTGCACATATTTACAAGGCTACGTAAAGTCAACCTGCATGACTTTTTCTGCCATTGTAAATATGGGTCCCTTTCATGCATTACTCTGTGTGAAAGGGGCAATTCATGGGTATTGCTGTGGGTGTTCCCACATAATATCCATGGAACCTGACACATTCTCATATTTACAAAGTGTCATAAACACAAACACAAATTTCAAGGAGGCATGGAAGCAGCCGCAAAATGGACGAAGAGCAGCTGTCTACAACTCAACACTGACAAAACAGAAGTACTCATCATGGGCCTACTCCCTGACCCATGGAACAACACCTGGTTGCCCCCCGCCCTCGGAAGCCCACCTACCCCCACAGAACACGCACGCAAACTCGGAATCATCATGGACTCTGAACTCAAAATGAACCGCCAGATCAACTCCGTCGCGTCCTCCTGCTTCCACACCCTCCACCTCCTATGCAAGACCTTCAAATGGATCCCCCTCAAACACAGAAAGACATTCACTTACATCCTTGTCACCAGCAGACTTGACTACGGCAATGCACTCTACGCGGGAATCAACAAAACCTCACCCGCAAGCTACAAAACATCCAGAACACCTCCGCCAGACTAATCCTCAATCTGCCACGACACTGCCACATCACCTAGCACCTGCGCACACTCCACTGGCTCCCCATTGAGGCAAGAATCCGCTTCAAGATTCTCACCCACACACAAAGCCCTCCACAACACCCGACCAGCATACCTGAACAGCTGACACAAATACATGCACCCCAAAGTACCCTACGATCAGCTCAGCTCCTCCACGCCTTGGTCCCCCGCACCAGGAAGTCCAGATCGGGAGGCCACTCCTTCTCCTTCCTTGCGGCCAGAGCCTGGAGCGCCCTCCCGCTCCACCTCAGACAGACGACATCACTCCCCATCTTCACAAGATGCCTCAAAACATGGCTCTTTGATAGCCCTCCTCCTTGACAGACAGGATCCTGCACTTCTCCTCCTCCACCACCTTGAAACCCTTACGGGCTGTCATGCTTAACAAACCCATGATTGATTGATTGATAAACCTGGGAATGCATCAGAATCCTATGCCTTGGAGGCATAGGAGTGGCACAACGAGGAAAAATACTTATATTTCTCCTTGTTATTTGCTCTTTCTATGTGTGCTGCATTATGCAGAACACAGAAAAAACACCATTAATGATTGTTTTTGTGCAGGAAGGGAAGGTGTCCCTTCAGCCACAATAAAAATTATCCCTGCAACGCAGCCAACTTTGCACCGTGGAGCAAGGTAGTCTGAGTTAGCGCACTACTGCTGTTTGGGAGTCAGCACAGGGGAGGACAGAAATGGGCCATATCTTGTAGATTCAGCACATTCCTGCCCTTTAATTTTGACACATGGCAGCGCAGCAGGAAGGCTTGCAGCGCCGCTGTGTTCAAAATATAGTAAATGAGGCCCAAAGAACACAGCCCACTTTTGTTTGAGATAACATCAGAATGGGAGGCAGCCCCATGGGGTGGGGGTAACCAGACCATGTTAGATGATTGAAGAAAATGGCAGGACTGAGAAGATCAAAAACAAGTCAAACAAGGGCCTAAAATAAAGAATGAATACACTTCTTTGTTTATCTGGAGGATATGTGCACACTTTTTATTTTTATCATGCTCAAGTACTGGCACATTCAACAAACTTAAAAACAATGTGGTGACCACAACAGAGTTACATGAACAATTGGTGAGGGCACTCCTACAGCATGCTTTGTTTGATTAAACTGATTTATGTTGCAAGGTAATTGAATTTGAATGTAACTATAAGTGACAATAAAGGGTTGGGAATTTATCTTATTGCCTTATCACAGTTCGGTTCCCCTCTAGTTGATGGGAAATATTGCTTAACTAATTTAGGTACACTATACCCCATTTATCTGTTAAGTGCAGTGGTTTGTGAGGGGAAAAGAGAGAAACCATAAAAATGTAGGATTTCAGATTGATAAGCCAGATATTACTTGTGTATTAGTGTTGTATTTATCACTCTTTCTGTTTTCCTCGATCTGGCACACTGTGTTGCTGCAGAACCTACTCCACTCTTAGCCTGTCCTCTCCAGCAATTGTTGAAGAGGCTGTCCCAGGTCATATGACCTTGTTAATCACTTGGGGACAAGGGGGTTCTCTTTCTCCTCAGTTATCAATACTGTTCTTTAACTCATCTCCCAAGACATCCATCCCAGGTGTCAAAAGGATGGAAATGTTTTGGTCTCTCCACTATTTAGGCCTGTTATGCTCTGGAAAGGGCCTATGGCCTGCAGGTTGCCCAGATTTCACAACTAGTGGCTACACCTTGGATAACTGGACACAATCAGTCAGGCCACCTTCAGGTGTCAGCCCAAATCCTACAGGGTGAGTCATCTACTGAGGTCTCCACTCCTGGGCTAGGTTCTCCTTCCGTCTACTTAGGTATCCAGGTCTCGGTTGCCTTCACAGTCCTTTTACTGATTGTTCCGCTCTTGCCTAGCGTCACAGTCCCTCTAGTGAAGGATCCACTCCTAGCTTAACTTCATAGTTCCTCTACTAATGGCTCAGCTTCTGAGTTGCCTTCACAGTCCCTCTACTGAAGGTGCCACTTCTTGGTTTCCAGTACAGTCCCTTTATCAATAGTTCCAATTCTAGGTCGCCTCACAGTCCCTTTACTGAAGGCTGCACTCCTAGCTTGCCTTTATAGTCACTCTGCTGAAGGCTCTTCGTCTGGGTTGCCTTACTAATGTCTCTACTGAGGGATTCTTACACCTAAACCTGGACCCAATGCCACAGACTTTATATGGAGTGACCTACACATTAACCTTGCAGACCCTCCATAGTCCTACTACCAAGGGACTCATTAACTGCACCATTGGAATCTCTACAGACCCACTCCTAAGGGTTCTTTGATCCAGCTGTGCAATGTACTACCTGTGGAAAGACTTTCCGACAGTCATACAGGCATGAACCTGAAGTGAAACCTCACTGACCTGCTCAAACAACATTCTACCCACATAAGCAGATGGAAGAAAATAGTAAGCTTCTGCTGTTACAAATTAACCTCCACAGTATCCTTGAAATGGAACTAGACCAAGTTCCACATAGTTTACAACATCTGCACCTGTTTCTGTAGTGTCTAGTAACTGTTTTATGCTCAAATTTGAGGACATTGAGACCTATTCACAAAGGCATATGACGTAGTACTTCAGTGTTACTACTTTCTGTACTCTTACATTAGTTTGTGAATTATCCTCAAATACCTAAAATGGAAACAAAATGGGAATATATAGGGAATGTTAATGTGATATAACTACAAATTGAAAGACTGTTCCCTCCTTACACTTTTGTTAATTGGGAATTGGATATTTTGGGGAAAAATCACAAAGGCATGTCTGGGTATACAAAGAAGAGCCCTTAATATTTATGCACATACTCAAAAATGCCCTTGTGATGTGAACCAGCCCTACAAATATTACATGTTAAAATTACATAGACTTGACTGCAATGTCATTACTTCTGCAAAGTGCTTTCAAATGTATGTTGAGCATCACTTACATGTTGCCACCACCTAAAGTAGGATTAGTTTCAGCTAGTCCAACTCCTGGTCAATGACATATGTCTAGAGTACTATCTTCCACTGGGATGTTAGTACAGTGGTGCATGAAATTTTGTATTACTCCACAGCAAAGTTGATTTTCCATCAGGCTGTAGCGTTTGTGGTCTTGCTGCCTGACATGCAGATGAGAGGAATGGGATGCAGCAAATAAAAAACTAAGTGACACCACCACCTCCTCAGAATAAAATGTTGCATGATGTAATGGCAGAGTACCAACTGGAGGGGGAGCTCCCTCCTTCACATGCTCTTTCTCCTGGGAAGGAGAAAATACAGGTCAAACATTAAAACAATGACAAATAAATACACAACAGCAGTGCAACAGAAACGATGGTAACATTAAATTAAAAAAGGTTAGATGAGCAGGAAAATGGTAAAACTGGAGACATGTGGATGGAATAGGGTTCAGAAGACTGACTGGATCAGGCAGTCTTGACCACTGCTACACCCTTGTCCGAAAAGGCCTCACAATGGTGTTTGGTGTCCTCCTGAATCCAATTTAAAACATGTGGTTTGCAAATTAGTTGACATTGAACCAGGTGTTCCTTTGAGACATACATCTATGTTGGTTTACCATATAGATATTGTGGTAACTACATGTGCTATATAGGTGTTGTGGTAGTGTTATGGGCAGCAACACAATCCCAACATGGCTACCTTGCTGTGCAACTTGGTTACACATTCAGCATTAAAATACTTGAAGCCTGTCTAATTTCCTTAGAGAGATAGAAATCAGCTTCAAAAGTGTGATATTTATTTTTTGAAAACATCTCATGCTTGGTGCTTTTCTTCATCAACGAAGGCTTAAAAAGCAAAGAAGAGGGAGAACAGTGTCAAATAATGCAGAGCATTCCAACAGTTTCAGCTAATAGTTCAGCCAAGTACACACATTTGTATAGAAGGTATGAGGGATAATAGTATGATTAAAGAGATTTTTTTCAGATTTATGTTTATTTTACTCTCTAACTTTTTCACCCGCTTTCTCCCTTTGTCCATATCTTCTGTTCATTCTCTTCAATCTTCTTTCTCCTGTTTTTATCTTCATCTCTCCCTTGGTGTGGGAGCAAAATGGTTCAAATGAGACAAAGGAAACCAAAGGTATGTACTTATAAAGTTCTGATGCAAAAAGTGCTCATAAATCATAAAGCACCAATTGCCATATCAGTTCACCATTGACCAGGAACTTTGCACAATTTACGGCTGACCACAGTAAGGTGGGGGTTGCGTAGGACAAGTGAGTCTCACTGCTCCAAAGCTGTACCTTCTGAAATTGTTTATTTTCTGCAGCTTCATGTCCTCCAGATCAGTAAGGCGAGAAGCTGAAGCCTGCCAGGATCCCTCAATGTTCATGCAGGGCAAATGCTGAATTCTGTAGTTGCCAAGGTTGCATGACTGGTGAGGCAGATCTACTGCCTCACCCAGGTTTAAGGCAGGGCCCGGTCACACAATGGTCATCTGGGCCTTGTTAAGGCCAGGGGTTCTTCTTTAGAGCCAGGGGTCCTTCTTCTTTTTCTTTCCTTGCAGCTGGTAGCAGGAGGCCAACCACTTCACTCCTGGAGAGTAGTTGCAGTCATTGACTGCTAGCTGGAGACTGGAGTCAGTGGGTCTTTTTCTTCTTCCAGTGGGGAGGCAGAACCTTCATTCGTTATTGTTAGACTTGGCCAATTGGTGTGGGTCTCCCTTCCATTTTTTGCTGTTGCCTCCTGTGTTTTTGCTGGTCTAGATGCTTTGGGCACTATGCCACTGCTGTTCAGTGCCAAAGTGCAAATGCTCCCTTTTGTAACTTGTTGTATGGATTAGTGATTCCATGGTTAGTTATTTGATTTCCTTGTCAGACACTATTACAGTGCACCATGTGTGCCTGGGCCCTGTAAATCAAATGCAGATGGTGGGCTTGCGGTACAAAAGAGGGTGGTGGTGGACGGAGCATCTGAATCAATCAAACACTCACACCCAGTCAAAAGATCTGGGTTTAATCCATCACCGTTCTTTAGCCCACTCTGCCACCCCAGGTCAGACATGCCTATATGCAAATCAGTCTGACACTGTGCCTCATGGGAACAGTCCAGCCCGAACTGCCAAGCCATGTCTTCCCTGGACTGGAAACAAGCTTCCGAGGACTGGTTTCTGGCATTCCAGCCGTCTTCAGCCCGGCTTGCTTGAATCCAGTGGCAAAGTGAGCAAGGGACTCACGTCTGAGCATACCCTGCCACACTTATGGCGGCCAAAAGCGGTACAAAAGGGGGTGGTGGTGGACGGAGCACCTGAATCAATCAAACACTCACACCCAGTCAAAAGATCCGGGTTTAATCCATCACCGTTCTTTAGCCCACTCTGCCACCCCAGTTCAGACAAGGCTATATGCAAATAAGTCTGACCCTGTGCCTCATGGGAACAGTCCAGCTCAAACTGGAAAGCCATGTCTTCCCTGGACCGGAAACAAGCTTCTGAGGACCGGTTTCTGGCATTCCAGCCGTCTTCAGCCCGGCTTACTTGAATCCAGTGGCAAAGTGAGCAAGGGACTCACGTCTGAGCATACCCTGCCACACGTATGGCGGCCAAAAGCGGTACAAAAGGGGGTCATGGTGGTCAGAGCATCTGAATCAATCAAAAACTCAGACCCAGTCAAAAGATCTGGGTTTAATCCATGACCGTTCTTTAGCCCACTCTGCCACCCCAAGTCAGACATGGCTATATGCAAATCAGTCTGACTCTGTGCCTCATGGGAACAGTCCAGCCCGAACTGCCAAGCCATGTCTTCCCTGGACCGGAAACAAGCTTCAGAGGACCGGTTTCTGGCATTCCAGCTGTCTTCAGCCCGGCTTGCTTGAATACAGTGGCAAAGTGAGCAAGGGACTCACGTCTGAGCATACCCTGCCACACTTATGGTGGCCAAAAGCAGTACAAAAGGGGGTGGTGGTGGACGGAGCATCTGAATCAATCAAACACTCACACCCAGTCAAAAGATCTGGGTTTAATCCATCACCGTTCTTTAGCCCATTCTGCCACCCCAGTTCAGACATGGCTATATGCAAATCAGTCTGACCCTGTGCCTCATGGGAACAGTCCAGCCCGAACTGCCAAGCCATGTCTTCCCTGGACCGGAAACAAGCTTCCGAGGACAGGTTTCTGCCATTCCAGCCGTCTTCAGCCTGGCTTGCTTTAATCCAGTGGCAAAGTGAGCAAGGGACTCACGTCTGAGCATACCCTGCCACACTTATGGCGGCCAAAAGCGGTACAAAAGGGGGTGGTGGTGGACGGAGCACTTGAATCAATCAAACACTCACACCCAGTCAAAAGATCTGGGTTTAATCCATCACCGTTCTTTAGCCCACTCTGCCACCCCAGTTCAGACATGGCTATATGCAAATAAGTCTGACCCTGTGCCTCATGGGAACAGTCCAGCTCAAACTGCCAAGCCATGTCTTCCCTTGACCGGAAACAAGCTTCCGAGGACCGGTTTCTGGCATTCCAGCCGTCTTCAGCCCGGCTTGTTTGAATCCAGTGGCAAAGTGAGCAAGGGACTCACGTCTGAGCATACCCTGCCACACGTATGGCGGCCAAAAGCGGTACAAAAGGGGGTGGTGGTGGTCAGAGCATCTGAATCAATCAAACACTCACACCCAGTCAAAAGATCTGGGTTTAATCCATCACCGTTCTTTAGCCCACTCTGCCACCCCAGGTCAGACATGGCTACATGCAAATCAGTCTGACCCTGTGCCTCATGGGAACAGTCCAGCCCGAACTGCCAAGCCATGTCTTCCCTGGACCGGAAACAAGCTTCCGAGGACCGGTTTCTGGCATTCCAGCCGTCTTCAGCCCGGCTTGCTTGAACCCAGTGGCAAAGTGAGCAAGGGACTCACGTCTGAGCATACCCTGCCACACTTATGGCAGCCAAAAGCGGTACAAAAGAGGGTGATGGTGGACGAAGCACCTGAATCAATCAAACACTCACACCCAGTCAAAAGATCTGGGTTTAATCCATCACCGTTCTTTAGCTCACTCTGCCAACCCAGTTCAGACATGGCTATATGCAAATAAGTCTGACCCTGTGCCTCATGGGAACAGTCCAGCTCGAACTGCCAAGCCATATCTTCCCTGGACCGGAAACAAGCTTCCGAGGACCGGTTTCTGGCATTCCAGCCGTCTTTAGGCCGGCTTGCTTGAATCCAGTGGCAAAATGAGCAAGGGACTCACGTCTGAGCATACCCTGCCACATTTATGGCGGCCAAAAACGGTACAAAAGGGGGTGGTGGTGGTCGGAGCATCCAAATCAATCAAACACTCACACCCAGTCAAAAGATCTGGGTTTAATCCATCACCGTTCTTTAGCCCACTCTGCCACCCCAGTTCAGACATGGCTATATTCAAATCAGTCTGACCCTGTGCCTCATGGGAACAGTCCAGCCCGAACTGCCAAGCCATGTCTTCCCTGGACCGGAAACAAGCTTCCGAGGACCGGTTTCTGGCATTCCAGCTGTCTTCAGCCCGGCTTGCTTGAATCCAGTGGCAAAGTGAGCAAGGGACTCACGTCTGAGCATACCCTGCCACACTTATGGCAGCCAAAAGCGGTACAAAAGGGGGTGGTGGTGGACGGAGCATCTGAATCAATGAAACACTCACACCCAGTCAAAAGATCTGGGTTTAATCCATCACCGTTCTTTAGTCCACTCTGCCACCCCAGTTTAGACATGGCTATATGCAAATCAGTCTGACCCTGTGCCTCATGGGAACAGTCCAGCCCGAACTGCCAAGCCATGTCTTCCCTGGACCGGAAACAAGATTCCGAGGACCGGTTTCTGGCATTCCAGCCGTCTTCAGCCCGGCTTGCTTGTATCCAGTGACAAAGTGAGCAAGGGACTCACGTCTGAGCATACCCTGCCACACTTATGGCGTCCAAAAGCGGTACAAAAGGGGGTGGTGGTGGACGGAGCATCTGAATCAATCAAACTCTCACACACAGTCAAAAAATCTGGGTTTAATCCATCACCGTTCTTTAGCCCACTCTGCCACCCCAGTTCAGACATGGCTATATGCAAATCAGTCTGACCCTGTGCCTCATGGGAACAGTCCAGCCCGAACTGCCAAGCCATGTCTTCCCTGGACCGGAAACAAGCTTCCGAAGGACCGGTTTCTGGCATTTCAGCCGTCTTCAGCCCGGCTTGCTTGAATCCAGTGGCAAAGTGAGCAAGGTACTCACGTCTGAGCATACCCTGCCACACTTATGGCGGCCAAAAGCGGTACAAAAGGGGGTGGTGGTGGACGGAGCATCTGGATCAATCAAACACTCACACCCAGTCAAAAGATCTGGGTTTAATCCATCACTGTTCTTTAGCCCACTCTGCACCCCAGTTCAGACATGGCTACATGCAAATCAGTCTGACCCTGTGCCTCATGGGAACAGTCCAGCCTGAACTGCCAAGCCATGTCTTCCCTGGACCAGAAACAAGCTTCCAAAGACCGGTTTCTGGCATTCCAGCCGTCTTTAGCCCTGCTTGTTTGAATCCAGTGGCAAAGTGAGCAAGGGACTCACGTCTGAGCATACCCTGCCACACTTATGGCTGCCTAAAGCGGTACAAAAGGGGGCTTGCAGCACTGATTGTGCTACCCACAGAAGCAGCCTGTAAAATGTGACTCAGGCCTGCCATTGCAGAGCTTGTGTGCAGTCGGTGACTGCCATGTCGACTTGGCAAGTGCACACACTTGCCAGTCCCTAAACCTTCCCTTTTCTGCATAAGAGTCACCCCTAACGGGGGCCCAAGGTACCCCTGTGGGCAGAGTGCATTGTATGTGAAAGATAGGACATGCCCTGATGTGTGTGGCATGTCCTGATAGTGAAATACTGCCAATTTCATTTTTTTATTGCAAGGCTATCTCTTCCCATAGACCAAAATGGGAAGTTTGCTTATAACATCTTATAAACATAACGGACCCTGGGAACAAGATAGGAAAATAACATTTAGTATGCCTGAACTCAGAATGTTAAAGTGCATCTTTTAGTGGGGGCAATTTTTACATTTTGTGTTTGAAAATAACACTTTTAGAAAGTAGGTATTTTCTTGCCTAACCATCCAGTGTGCCTCTGCTAGGTTTGTGTACTACATGTCTGGCTTGTGAGTGACTGGGGCTAGAGGAGGCCTGCAGCTCCGGAAGTCTGATCAGTCAGGGCTGGGCTGAATGGACCAGGGTTGAATTCAGAGTAGGGGGAGGAGATTTCCTTTCATCTGCCTGGGCCAGGTCTGCTTTCAACAATGCTGTCTCCACCTTCTGCCAGGAAGCTGCACCAGTGAGGACAGAACTGGTTTTGGCTTGGTAAAGACACTCTCTACCTTCAGAGAACAAAGGATTTGAGTGTATAAAAGGGGGACCCAGACCCCAGACTTTTGGATCACTTCTGGGAAATCAACAGGAACCGTTGCCAAGGAGAAGAACAACGGAAGCTGAGGAAGATTACTGCTCCTTTGCTGTTTGCTGTTTGGGGTTGGCCTGCAGTGGTTACTTGTTGCCAAGGATAGGAGAAAAAGGACTTTGCTGTTGCTTTGTCGCCTGCTTGAAGAAAAGATCTCCAAGGGCTTTAAACTGAGCTTGCCTCCTGTTCTGAAGTCTCAGGGATAAAAAGACTTAACCACCAGCTCCCATGAATTTCCTTGCTGGGAATTCCAACCTGCAAAGTGGTGCCTGCTGTTATTTAGGACCTCTAGAGACTGTTTCTCGCTGGGAGCTGGAAGATCGGCGAAACGAGAAAGAAGCGTGTCGCATCCACACCAATTCCCGACGCATCGCCGAGCCACCGAGAAGACGCATGCCACATCCGCACCTGGTCCAGACACATTCCCGAGCCACAGAGAAGAAGTGTGCAACATCCACACCGGGTCCTGACGCATCACAGAGAAAACCGCCACAGCACCTGCCATACTGGATCGTCGCATCGCATAAAGCCTTTTTATCGCATCACACCAGATCGTCACCACGCATCGAGATGCCAGCTTGTCACATGGTAACCGCAACGCAGTAAGAAACAGATGCATCCCCTCCTGTACGGTAAGGAACAGACACATCGCCTACCCTGCACTGCAGTAAGAAACAGACGCATCGCCTCCCCCTTTGCAAGGAACTGAGGCAACACCTTCCCTGCGACCCTTTTGTTTGTTTTGCGTGACGCATCTAAGGTACTTTGTGGGAAAAGTGTTGCATTTACAACTTGCATTGAACTGAACTATTTCTACCATTTAAGAGCCTTATTTTTGATACTGTACTGTGGATTTTTGTCGTTTGGTCTTGTCTTGGTTTAGATAAAGTTTACTTATTTTTCTAAACTGGTGTGGTGTTCATTTGTAGTGTTTTCACTGTATTACTGTATGTGTTCACAAATGCTTTACACACTGCCAGTGAGATTAGCCTGTCTCCTCATGCCAAGCTACCAAGGGGGTGAGCAGGGGCTATTTTTGGAGTGTATCACCCTTAACCTGACTAGAACCAAGGGTCCCTATTTGGACAAAGGTACCTACCTCTACCAACTAGAGACCCCCATTTCTAACATTTATGAAGCTTACTCCCAAGTTCCAGGTATGTTCTGAACAGGTGGTGGTGAGGTGTGAGTCTTATCTTATGCACTATCAGTGATTGGAGAATCTCTTACACACAATCTTAACTACTTCCACACAGAATAATTCCCCTCTCCCTTTGCAGCACATCCCTTCTCATTTTCCTGCAGATCTTCCCAGAGTAATCAACAAAAACCAAGGCTCCTTTTAGCTGCAGGAGCTTTGGAAATACCTTTGGCCTCTCCCTTATAAAGAAGAGATTTATTTCCCTATCTCACTGTAATTGCTATATTTTCCTTCCAGATGGGTACACAGAAATAAACTTGAGGGTGGTTCTCAGAATCAAAACCTGCAATTCCAAACAGTCATATTTGCCTTTAACACTTCAAAGGAAGAACTTTGAAAGCTGACCTTATGTTGCCAGCTGTTCCTGCCCCCTCCCTGATTATCCCTGTTAAGTGATCACTGGAATATCACTTCTGCTTCCTGTTGCCTATTGCCATGCCATGGCCTTCCATGAAAAGGGTAATAAACAGGTCACTAGAGATGCATTCAATATCTGGAGCAGGGTTGTGGGTCAAATCAGTTAGAAAATTGTTTACTCGCAAGCAGCACAACATACACTTTTCTTAAAGCTTTTTTCCACTAATGGCATCACTAGTAAATTAGAATATTAAAACTAAGTGGAAAATAACTTTTTATAGATACCAGAGTAGTTTCCTACTTCTAGACAGGAAAGTGTCGGTCTATGCATAGTTAGGCTGTTTTTTGAAAAATAGAGACTTGCCTACACAGTGAAAGCTGTTTCTTTGTAATTGTTCACTGAATTGGCATACTTTCCCAATGTCTAGTCTGCCCTTTTTTCATTTCTTAGGTGTTCAGCATTTTGAAATTCCAAGGCGTAGTCTGGGAAAGACTTGGGGCCATATGTATCAAGCCTTTTGCGATTCGTTAAGGCCGAAATTCGCAGAATTTCGACCTTAGCGAATCGCAAACGGCCTTTTTACTGATTTTGGAATGTATGAAAAATTAGCAAAATAAGGAATCGCAAAAAATTGCGAATCCTTATTTTGCTTAAGCATTTAAGGAATCACAATTTTGCGATTCCTTAAATGCTATCTATGAAGCTTTTTAGAATTGCGATTTCAGGTTTAGAAATCGCAAATTACCACCAACTTGTAGTTGGTGGTAATTTGCGATTTCTTGTAAATATGCACAATTGTGCATTTGTGAGGGTGGCATATGACGCACATACATGCCCATTGGGCATGTATGTGCACCATATGCACACACATGTAATTTACAGGGGTGCAGCAGGGTGTACTTGAGACACCCCAGCACACTTGAAATAATTCTCAAATTGCGATTAGCAAATTGCGAATTCGCAAATTGAGAATTATTTCACAGTCATTGCAATGGGCCTCCTGGCCCATAGAAATGAATGGGAAATTTTTCCTTATTTGCGAATTCGCAATTTGCGAATTCGCAAATAAGGAATAATTGGAAATCGCTAAAAAATACAGATTTTGTACATACATACCATTTAGCGATTTCTAAATAGCGATTCCTTAAAATTCGCTATTTAGAAATCGCAATTGGTGATGATTATACATATGGCCCTTAGCTAATAAATAAAAACACATTTTTATACTTGGGAAGGGCATGTTTACTGTAGTCCTTTAAATCGAATCTAAACCAGCGCGCAATGGGATTCTTGGGAGCCATACGTATGTGTCAACATGTAGGAGGTGTAAATACTCACTGCAGCTCACATTTGACACTAACTTCTAACCCACTGCTGCATTTTGTGTGCTACCTCCATGACCTTACTGAAAAGTTGCAAATACCAATTAGATCCAGCCAATGCGCTGTACATGTTTTAGGGGCAAAACGTGCTATACCACTGTTTAGAAGTGGCCTATCACACAGAGTCCGAAAAAACAGCAAAACCAAGCATGATAAGTGAGGTTAAGGAAGGCATGACAAAAAAGGACGTGCTTTGTTAGAAAACCCAATAATGTAAAATAAATGGATTACTCTTCATACAGCAGTGCCTTAAATAAATAAAACATAAATGTGAACACATCTTAATTATTTGAGGCCCAAAATAAAAAATTAAACCATGAATTGTTACAATTTAAAATAATATGCACGAAAGCAAAAAACTTCACTTACAGGTATAAATTAACACTGTGCACTAACCAGGGCGGGCAGCACATTTCGCCACAGAGTGTCAAAGAACTTTCGGGGATGGGGATCAAGCGAGTCTATACAAGGTGTTCCAGTACCAGGGTAACAACATAGTTGCAATTATGTCAGTTTAAACTAATGTTTTGGCCCTTTTCTAACTCTTTAGGGGCAGATAAGGAGAATCATGTTTTATAATCTATTCTAAGATTCAGAAGAAATTTATAGAGTAAAATTATTTTGCTGAGATGGCTACCTTTTAGACCGGAAATTGGGAGATTATGAGCCACAGTAATGGTCACCAAAGAGCTGTAGCCCCACATCTTACCCACTCTAGGTTTACTTCGGTATCCTATAGGCCCATGTTTAATTAGCATTTCAGATTTCCCAGAAGAACCAATACCATGTTTCCATTTTATTTCAGATATTAGGGTAAATTTGGGGCTAATTCTCTTCAGACTTGGAAATGAGAGCTAAGAGTAGATCTTTTCAAACATGAAGCTGGAGAGATATCAACTTTCCCTAGAATGAGGATTGTCATGTATTATGTGGTGTCTAGCGTCTTTGCTACCTTAATCCTACATTTTGTAGATTTAGTAGGGACATTTTGTAGTTTGAGTGGGTACCAGAGGCAATCGTTTAGCAGCTTCTCATTGTGCAAACCTCTAATAGCTTCTCTATACCACCACATTCTCGTTTCCCTGCTGAGGTTGGTGAAATGTCAGAAATGCCTTTGTTGGTAGACATGCAAAAGCGTTTGTCCTAAATGCTTTTGTCATTGTAGAAAGAGAGATCATGAGACATTTAAAGAATGGCAAGGGGGCGTGGCCAAGATGGCGGGGTGAGCGGACGCTTCCTCCCGTAGCTCCTCCGGCCCAGCCCAGCTCGAGCCCCGATCCCTGCGCTTCTCTCCCCCCGCGGTTGCACTGCGGGCGTGAGAACTGTGCCGGAGTTCTTGGGGCACGTTTTGATACCGCTCTGACTTCTGTTGCCCCGGGGAAGTCCCCGAAAAGTTTGTTCAACGATCGACCCGAGGAGGGGAGCCTGGGTCGCCCCGAAGAAGAAGGGCCTGGAGGCGGAGCATATTGCGGCGCTGTCCGCGCGCCTCGGCGGAGTCGAGTGCTGAAAGCTGGAGATCCCGAGGGGACGGACTAGACGGACTCCGCGGAGTGTGCAGGCCTCCTGGCCGGCGCTCTGGTGGCCGGGACCATCGCTGGACGACAGACCCCAGCCCTGCGACGGCGATCTACCCCCCTGCCATGGGTATCGGTGTGTGACGCCTTGCGGACCCCGAGCCTGGAAGAGTGGAACGGCGGAGTCTGAGCGGAGCCCGGGCTGGGCGTACTGGCCGATGGTACTGGGAGACATTGGGCTCGCACTTCCCCGTCCCGTTACCATTTGAGGGTCGCCCGTAGACTGGCTGGCCTGGGCTGGCATCCTGGGCTCCGCCCTCCCGCCATCTTGTCTTTGCGGAACTAATACTGGTGACCCTCGCCCGCGCCTTGGTTTCTCCTGGTGCCTACACATCTGCTGTTCTCCCTGGGGGCACACGGCTGGAAGCCTCCGAATTAGACATTGCTGACCGCCCTGCCTAGCCCGATGATCGTTTCGCCCTGACCCGGGCCGCCATTTTGTCGCCTGTGACGCACTACCCTTGTCCTCGGCGAGGATTTCACATCTGGTGCCCACGAGCGGCTGGGCGCGTCTACAACGACCGGCTCTAAGCTTCACCCGCCGCGGAGGCCAGGATGGCCGGTAGACGAGGTGCGGCACGGGGAGATCGCACCTTGCCGGACATGCTCGGCAGGGCCCAGCAACTACGCGACAGGGCGCAGCCGTCCCCGGGGTCCTCCCGGGCCTCAACGGACGCCACCGGGGGCGAACCACCTGTCACGAGGTCCTTCATGGAGGACTTATTCAGCTCCCTCAAGGAGGAATTTCAGACTCTCAAGACTGAGGTGGCGGGGGGGGTCCGTGAAGTGCGCAGAGAGATCGAGGGCCTGGGCGAGCGGGTCGACACTGTGGAAACGGCGGCCCAGCGTCGCGATGAGGAGATAGTTCATCTCCAGCAGGACGTCCTCCGCCTACGGGAGCAGTGTGTCGAGCTCCAGGCCCACTCGGAGGACCTCGAGAACAGATCCAGGCGGAACAACATCCGGGTGCGGGGCGTTCCGTCCGCAGATGAGGGTGCGGACCTAGTGGCCTATCTGCAGGACCTGTTCCGCGACATCTTGGGGGAAGGAGCGGACTTCCCGATCCGCATAGACAGAGCACACAGGGTGGGCCGCCAGCGCCAATCATCGGCACCCCCGCCTGATATCCTGGCATTCCTGCCGGATTTCCCCCTAAAGGAGCGCATTATGACAGAGGCCCGCAGGAAACAGCCGCTGTCCTTTCGAGAACGGCCCGTGGCGCTCTATCAGGACCTGTCCGCCATCACACTGCAGAAGCGCAGGTCTTTCCGCATTGCTACGGACTTCCTGCGAGAGCATGAGACGGCCTATTCCTGGGGTCACCCCTTCCGTCTTATTTTTCGATGGAATGGGGTGTTACATCAGCTGCGCTCCTTACAAGATGTCTGTGGGGTGCTGGGACTCACAGCTACGGAGGAAGAAGGGGCCACACCCGCATGGAGGCGCCCCGAGCGGCGGAGCCGACGGAGATCGAGGAGGCGCCAATCGTCGGCGACGGCGAGTCGCCCTGACTCCCCTACCATCAGGGCGGATATGGCGGAGGCCCTGAGGACTGCGGCCAGGAACTTGCCTGACTCCAATGGCGTGGCCCAGACGGCCTAACTTAACTCCGGGGGGAGAGACTCTTAGCTTCTTCGATGCTGGGTTGGGGCTGGGGGTTGGGGGGGAGAGGTTGGAGGTGTGTGGCTGGACGTCCACTTGACTGTTTTCTGCAGACTCGCCCACTTGGGCTAGACTGAGACAATGGGGTGTTTTTTCTTGTTTTTGGCTCTGGCTGGTTGCCATGGGTTGGTTTTGGGGGGGTTTCAAAACTGGTTTGATGTTGGGGGAGTCCCGTCCGATACTGTCCGAACACATGCGGAGCCGATTCTGGCCTTCCCCGCGCCCCCGCCCCGCGCGCCCCTCCCAATGATCCCGCGCTTGCTGCACAGCGCTTTGCTTCCCTGGGAGTGATGCCGCCCCTGAAAGTAGTGACCCTTAATGTTAAGGGTCTCAACAACCCTGTGAAGCGTAGGGCGATCCTTTCCCTGCTAGAAGGGTCGCAGGCGGATATTTGCCTCCTACAGGAAACCCATTTACTCTCTAAAGACTGCCATAGGCTGCGCTCTGCCAGGTTCCCCACGCAACTCTTTTCCTCGGCTGCGACTAAGACTGCAGGGGTAGCCATTCTTCTAGCCAGCTCCTTCCGAGGTGAGGTGCTGTATAAACATGCCGAGCAGAAGGGGAGGCTCCTAGTGTATCGCATGCGTCTGGGGGGTGTTGCCTTTACGGTTGGTTCCGTATACAGCCCAAATGACCACCAGGATCGCTTCCTGGAATCAGTGTTGATAGACGTTACTGCCTCGCCCGACCGCCACGTCATCTTGGGGGGAGACCTGAACATGGTCTTCGACTCCACCTTGGATAGGTCGGCCCAGCGCTTTCCGCAGACGGGGGAGCTTTCTAGAGCGGTACAGGACCAGATCGCAGAGATGGATCTGCATGACCTCTGGCGCACCATGCACCCCGCCGATAGGGACTACTCATATTTCTCCCACGCACACCGCACTTACTCGCGGTTGGATTACCTCTTGGTGAGCGGACCGCTCCGCTTAGCCGCCACAATGGCAGACATCGGGGTTTTGTCCCTGTCCGACCACGCGCCGGTTTCCGGAGTTTTTGCTTGGCCGGCGGCCCCCCCCTCCAGAGGGATGTGGCGGCTTTGGAACACGCTTCTCCATAGAAAATCGGTGGTGAAGCGAGTGGAGGAGGTCATCCAGGAGTACCTGACCCACAATAGCAACCCCGACACGTCCCTGGCAACACAGTGGGCGGCTTTGAAAGCGGTCATCAGAGGGGAGTTTAGCTCCATCTCCTCGGCGGAGAACAAGGAGCGTCAACGCAAGAGGGAGGAATTAACGGCGCAGGTCAGGGAACTCGAGCAGGTTCACCGCCGGACAGGGGCACCTCGTGTTTGGAGGCAGCTGAAGGCGGCGCGGAAACTACTCTCTGCGTTGGACCTGGACCGGGCGGAGTATGCGGCGTTGCGCCTGAAACATGCCTTTTACACCGGCGGTGATAGATGCGGTAGGCTCCTGGCCCACCGGCTCAGGGCTGCGCAGCAACGCAACATCGTAAAGGAGCTAGTGGGAGCAGATGGGGTCTCGTTTTCCGGTGACGCGGAGGTGGCGGATTCCTTCCGCGCCTTTTACGAGGCGCTGTACGCTGCAGAGCCCTCCCCACCGGGAGAGGCTGAGGCCTATCTGGAATCAGTAACCCTCCCGGTCTTGGATCCCGCCCAGGCGGACCACCTGGAGAGGGATATTCACGTGGAAGAAGTCATCTCCGCTATTGCACGGCTGAAACACGGCAAGGCCCCGGGCCCGGATGGCTATACTGCCTTGTTTTACAAGACCTTCTGTCCCACTGTCGCGCCTCTCCTGGCTCGCTTATTCAACTCCTTCTCCGAACCGGGAGCCATCCCGCCGGACCTTCTTTCGGCGACCGTGTCGGTTATCCCGAAACCGGGAAAGGACCGGACTCTATGCGGCTCGTATCGGCCCATCTCGCTTCTAAATGTGGACCTCAAGCTTTACACGGGGATCTTGGCGGCCAGACTTGGTCTGCATCTACCAGGTTTGGTGGAGGCGGACCAGGCCGGCTTTGTACCCGGTAGGCAGACGGTCGACAACACCAAGAGGGTGACGCACGTGCTAGAAAAGGCCTCACGCGTCCCAGGGGAGCGGATGCTGCTATCGGTAGACGCGGAGAAGGCCTTTGATAGGGTTCATTGGCCGTACCTCGAGCTGGTTCTCGGGAAACTGGGGATCGGCGAGAAGTTCCGCACTATGGTCTTTAATTGCTATAAGAGACCGTCAGCATCGGTGCGTGTCAACGGACACAGCTCCGGCAGCTTCGCCATTGAGCGTGGCACAAGACAGGGTTGCCCCCTTTCACCGCTCCTGTTTGCCCTCTATATGGAGCCGTTTGCCCAGAGGATTCGTGATAACCCGGACGCTATCGGGGTGAAGATGGGGCAATACACGCATACTGTCAGCTTGTATGCGGACGATGTCTTGCTGACCCTGGATGACCCTAGGCGGTCGCTCCCTGCCTGCGTCCAGGAACTGAATTCCTTTGCCCGCGTGGCAGGCTTCAAAATGAATATGTCTAAGTCGGCCGCCCTGGACGTGTCCCTCTCTGTTGACACCAGGCGGGACCTCCAGCGTCTTTTTCCTCTGCAATGGTCCGCCTCCACGGTGCCTTACCTGGGGATTTGCAATGGTCGCTGCTAACTATTCCTCTCTGGGCAAAAAGATCAAAGAGGAACTCGGTCGATGGAACAAAGGCCTGCTCTCGTGGCTGGGCCGTATCGCAGCGGTGAAGATGACGATACTGCCTCAGATCCTGTATCTTTTTCGCGCGCTACCTCTCCAGCCCCCTGTAGGTTGGATACGACAGGCGCAGGCAGACATCTCCCGCTTTGTGTGGCAGGGCCGTAAGCCTCGGATGAAGCGGGTCCTCTCCATGCTCGCCCCGGAGGCGGGGGGTCTCGGGGTCCCGGACCTCCGGAAGTACTTTCAGGCGGCGCAACTTCGGTATCTGGTGGAGTGGAGCCGGTGGGAATCGGACAAGCACTGGCTCTTTCAAGACCAGGCAGTAGCGGGCCGTACACTCCAGGAAGTCCCGTTCCTGCGGCGCTCTCACCGCCCGCCTAATCTCTACGCCTCTTTTATCACCCGGGTTCCGCTGAGAGTGTGGGACGCGGTGTGCGAGCTTCGCGAGCTCACCACCTTTCCGTCGCCGTTCACTCCCATTGCTGGCAATCCAGACTTCACTCCGGGCCTGGAACCGGGGGCCTTTTCCCACTGGGTGATCGCGGGTTGCAGGGCGCTTTTCCAGATCTACGGGCCGGAGGGCGTTCTCCCCTTCCAGCAGCTCCGACAGGAGTTTGGCCTCACGGAGAGGGACAGATTGCGTTATATGCAAGTCCGCCACTGGGCTCTACAACCCCCAGTGCGCGACGTCGCTGCCCGTTCGATTACGCCCTATGAGCGATGGCTGGTAACCCGGACCTCGGATGCCAAGCTTATCACCGACTTGTACAAGTTTCTCCAACCCCCGCCGTTTCATTACCATAACCCAGGGAGGGAGCGCTGGCACAGGGAATTGGGCAGGACCTTGAGCCACAAGGAGTGGGACAGGATTGCGTATCGGGCGAGGCACTCTGCGTACCACACTGGGCTGACGGAGACCTTTACTAAGGTGTCCACCTATTGGTACTACACCCCGGTGCGGCTTTACGAGATGCACAAAATCGGCGATAAAGATTGCTGGCGCGGCTGCGGACAGGAAGGTACCCTCACGCACATTCTCTGGGAGTGCCCGGTGCTGTCGGCCTATTGGAAAGAGATCTTGGATGAGGTGGATAGGCATTTTGAGATCGAGCTCCCGCGCTTCCCTGCGTATGTCTTGCTAGGCCTCCCCAATGACCTGATGTACCCGCTGAAGTCCCGCAGGGGTAGGCAGATTGCGATTGCGCTGGGCTCCGCGGTTCAAAACATCCTTGTACTCTGGCGCACCCCCACTGCCCCCTCTATCACTGGTTGGCTACACAGGCTCTGGCAGGTACTGGGCATGGAGAAGATGTCGCTGACGGTGGCTGGGAATGTTGACCAGTTTGCAGAACTCTGGCACCCCTTTTTGGCGCTGTTGTCCACGGAATTTCGCGAGCTCACATGCCCACGGTACCTTCGACTTCTTAGGCTGACGCCGCCGCCGGCCCCAGCGGAGTGAATGTGCGGGATCGGGGGTCTGGGCTGGGGGTGGGGGGCGGGGTTATATGCTTCTAATGCTGACTTTCGGACGGGGATGTTGGGGTATTGTTTTCTTCCTTTTCTTCCTTTGCTTCTCTCTCTCCTAATTTTCCGGGGTTGGGGGGCTGGGGGGGTGAGCTCTTTTACTGTGCTGCGGGACGCTATTCCAGCTTCGCCTTGCTGAGGGAACGGGGGTCTACTGGGGGGTCATTTGCGATGTTTTATAGCCTTACGACTTATGCCTTGTTGCCCTCTGGGGCTTCCTGTCTCCCTACTTTCCTTCTGAACCGCTGCAACGCTTCGCTTTTTGTACTGTATGCTCGCTTGACCTCCTATTCCCCTCCCCATGTTTTTTATACCTTAATAAAATACTTTAAACCTAAAGAATGGCAAATGTTGGAAAGCTAGCTATTACTTGGAAGGCAACTCTGTGCAAATCTGATTCCATCTGGTCCTCTTTCTTGGAATCGTATAGAGAAATATGGTGACTATATTAGTCTTCAAATAGCTTTTGTGTTATGATTGATGGTTGCATTGTAATTTGTGAGTCTATAGAATAAATATTTGTATAAAGAAGAATGGAAAGTCTCACTTGAGATACGTGCAATGAAATACTGATTAACAATTAGGTTTTGCCTTTATTCTTATCATGATATTTGTTAGTGTAATCTTTTCAACATACCTAGAGAATCTCTGCCTCCTGAGTGCCTCACAATTTGTAAACTATTGTATCCAGCAGAAAAGATGTTAGTACATAGTATCCACATCGAAATATATCCTCATGGCTCCTGACTAGCAATTATTTCTCTGTAACCCTCCAAACCTAAATTACTTTCAATTTCATTAATTCAGGTACTTGGTTATTGTAATTACATCTGCAACAGATACAATGCTTTAACTTTGTTGTCGCGCCTATGCAGTACCTCGCCTTTGAAGGCTGGTATTACAATTGCTGCATAACGGAGTCTTAGGGGACATTTAGGCGCATATTTACAATAAAGTGGCAAAATGTATTATTAAGCCAAGAAGGCTAATGACACGCTTTGTCACTTTATGCGGGGCTGCACCATATTTACTAGAATATGGTGCAGCCCTACATTTCTCCCTGCGCAGGTGCAAACTTTAGCTGCCTAGCGCCAACACAGGCACCCTTGCACCATAGTTCAAGGGTGCCTGTGTCGAGGGGAAGATTGTTTATGTGCAGGAAGGTCCCCCTTCCTTCACATAAACACTCTTTAAATGCCTTTTTGAAACTGCAGGACACATAGAAGTTGCAAAACAGCATTTTTCTAAAATGATTGTTTATTTGCAGGAAGGTCCCTGGTCCCCCTTGGCATTTTGCTGTTTCTGTGTGTGCTGCACAATGGAGCACACATGGAACCAGCAAAAACGAGCAGAAATAAAGCATTTCTTCTTGTTTCATCAACTTAAGACCAGGGTTTCCCTGGTCTTAATTTTGTCGCTGCCTCCCATTTACGCCGCTCTGGTAAATAGGGGTCAGTGTCAAAATCAATGGGTGTTGTTTTGGAACACCCACCACAACACCCCTTTCCTGTCCCTTTCACACTAAACATAGTGTTAAAGGGGGCCTTATTTACAAAGCAGCGTTACCTGGCCTAATGTTGCCTTGTAAACAAGGCGAAGATCCTATCTCCACCACAACATCACTAAAAGTGACGTTGTGGTGGCAATATGGGTTTGTAAATATGCCCCTTAGAGGTTTTTTAGCAGCAGTCCATGCATCTTCTACAATATTTGTCTAGTTGCATGAGAAATCGGATTTGCTTGATTTCTACTACATCTTCCACAATATATAATAGCCAGCTGATCTTTCTTCTGCGTACACAAATTGTGAATACGAGTTATTTCCTTGGAATGGTGCAGAAAACGAGTAAATGTGAATTAGAATTATTGTTATTATTGTACTATTGTAAATATTGTATTGTACTAGAGTAAGTAAGAAATGTAATGTATTATTTTAAACTGTTTCTTTTAAGGTTGTTAACCGAAATAAAGAATAAAATGGATGGAAATAGATGGAATTAGAATTAATCTGAATGCAGCTTTCTACTTCTGAAGCCTGCTTTATCTGAGATCCGGAAGGTTACCTGAATCTTCCTGTTCTTCTCTTATTTTTCTAAACATGTGCCTAAACGCTTCGTGACCATGCTCGATCCTTCTAAATTTGCCATGAACTCGTAATGTTCAGGAGTGCCATGTTACGCACATGCTTGTGTCGGAAAGACCCTGGGTGCTTGCACAAATGCAGCCCTATTGCAACCCCACCAGTCCTCCATGTTAGCCCTCCTCACTTGATCCCTTGATCCACCAAAGATCCTTCAGAAGGCAAACACATGCATTTTTATCGCAGGAAGGGCCCCAAACTCTGAAATGCGCTTGATCTAGACCTGATAGCAGATGTAACAACTATTTTTTATTTAGGTTGTTTTAATTATTAGATAGAGCTACATATCACCCTTCTAAGTGTTGTTAGTAACAGGTATTACTGTTACCCATTCATTGATGCTCGGTTTCCCAACCTTAGAAGGATGGAAGCCTCCATCAGCCTTGTGGATATTCGAACCTGTGACATGGGGATCACACGTGTTTATCGGTGAGTGCTCGACTAAATGAGCCACCCGACGATTTTCGTTCATCTAAGGCATATACATTGGTTCCGACTACCAACAGAAGTCAGGGAGTGGATATTCTTCACATCCATCTGGACTTTAAGTGCCCTGTTTAGCGTTTTACTATTGTTTTCGTCGGCATAGTGGTCACAAAGTGATGTTGCAAAGCATCTGAATACTTATTGCATAATATTTATTATCTCCAGATTGTGTTTCTTCTGCATCAATTTTTATATCAGGCTATTAAGAAATAATAGTTATTTCCCTTGTTCAAAGTCCCAAACAATTTTAAGTAAACTAGCCCACCGGTCATAACAGGGTTTCTAGTCATTTTCTGTTTCCTCTAAATACTCACCTATATATGCACCGTGGTTGTGGACCACAAACTTCGTGTAGATTTCCTGCTACAGATTCCCTTTACTGAGCCTTCTGCGTTAGGCTATCGATCTCTTGTTTGCAGCCTCGATCTATGCCTTAAATGCCAGTCTGATTTATTTTTCTTCCATTATTAAGTTTTCCATTTTTATATAGGTCAATGCCATTTCGAGACACCTCCAATCACGCTGTGCGGGGTGGGAGTGGGCTAGCAGGGCATAGGATTGTACTAATTGCAAGAAATGTACGAGTTTTCAAACGTCCGTAGAATTTTGATTGTTTATCATCAAGCCTCGGATATGGCTTGAGAACAATCCAGAGGGTGGAGCTTTCATTATGCAAGAACAGGACTCCATGGCTACTGTATGTTGGTGGGTTGATGGCTGACATATTCTCTGCAGGCCATCTCACTTTCCTGGTGAGAACTCTTAGTAGAAAGGATTTGGACAGGTATCCATCAGTGTGGCTATCGGGCATATTGTAGCCAAATGCACAGTTATTTTAATTGTTCTCAATTGTTGAATTGGATGCAGTGTGGTCTTGAACTTTGAGGCTGAAAATGAGGCACGTGCCACGATTCAGGGTTGTTTAGAGTACTGCGAGACGTGTTTTGTGGCACTCAGGAACAGACAGATACTCAGTATCAAAACGGAGATTTTTTGTTGCAAAGAAAACACACATCTAACTGGTGGTAATGATGGAAAGCATGTTTGTAGACTGCATTTATGTGGTGGGGACAACGAGAGGTCTCTATCGAAGAAAATTCCAAGATTCCTCTCTTAATTATACTATGTTGGTGGGAAGCGGGCACTGATCTTTGAAAAAGCGAATGGCGATTAGTCTAATGGTCTCATGAGAGGTTGGATCAGAATATGAGCACAAAAAATACTATGCTACAAACATATCATAGCCATGGCATCAATACATTCTTAAAGAAAGTATACATAGGTAAGACTAGATTTACTATACTCAACTCCACATCCATGTACCTAAATATATATATATATATATATATATATATATATATATATATATATATATATATATATATATATATATATATATATATATATATATGTGAAAGAAACCCTTGTTACTCACTGTTACCCATCCACAAATCTTTTTATTTCCCAGCATTTTGCATGCGCACTCAACCATATGTCAAATTGAAATGGACTATGCATGCACAGCTCTTCGAGCAACCCTATTACATATGATGCACACTTTTGATTCAATGGCCCAATCACTCTCTTTCACAAATGGACCACAGTAGGTCATATAACATGTGCCTCATCATTCTGAATCTCTTCCGAGGACCTCACTAACCAGTTTGCAAAGCGCAACTGTGTGAATTTGGACTTTTCATATTGGTTGAAGGGAGGTGAAACCCTTCTCAAGCTGCAACGACAATCCTTGTCAGGGTGTAGTCACAAGCAAGCTCCAAGTTAACCCGTGCCCAACCCTATAGTGGCTTAGCACTGAGCAATCAGGCTTAACTTAGAGGCAATGTATAAAGTACTTGTTCAACACCTCAAACCGTAAATAACTTGACAACGCAGCAGAGGAGAATCCCACTCCAAATTTGAAAAATAGAGTACATTTGAATAAATAAATGAAAAACAAAATGACAAAAATACAATCTGTAAAACCGGACCGATGTGCAAGTTTAATGATTTCAGTGATAATAGTGTCAAAAAGCTCAAAGTGTAAACTGTGGTTATCAGGTTGTCCCAGACTGTAGCACAGTCGTAGGTTTAGGCCAACTGGTTTGGAGCATGGTCCTGTTATAAGGACCCGCTCAGGCCACTGAACACAGTACCTTGATACTGGTTTGTAAAAAAATGCGAAGTCCTGCGTTAAGGACGCTTCATGCTGCAGAGGCGATGTGAGGTCTGGGTGAGGAGATGCATCACAGGGCGGGGGTTCCAGGGATTTGCAAAGTACAATATGATGTCCTTGAGTGGAGATGCATCACACAGTGGTGGTTCCAATTAGCTGCAATGGGCAATGCGTAGTCTTTGTGTCAGGCAGGTCTGTGCAGCAGGGGTGATGTGTCTGTTCCACGGGCAATGCACTGAGCAACAAAAGAGATGCACTGGTTCTGCGGTAGATGCACCACACCGAGAAAGAGAAGTGTTGGTCCCGCTAAATACACTGATGGGCTTGGTGAACACCTTCATGCCAACTTCCAAGGGTCCAGGACTGGGGTGGCACCACTTGGTAGGGCATGTCCTAGAGATGGCAGATCCCAAGCGCTGAGTTCAAAGTTGTTGGAAGCCTGATCTGACCCTGAGGCTTCTGATCAGGAGGCCAGCCAACTAGCCCTTGGAGTCACTCTGGGGTCCTGAGATGCAGGTCCATCCCTACTCACTCAAGCAAGAGGGCAGCAGAGTGGCAGGTCAGCAGAGAAGGGCAGCAGTGCGGCAGAGTGTCCGTCCTTTCAGCAGCACAGTAGTTCTTCCTGGCAGAGTAATCCAAAGGTCTAGAGGTGTACTGAAGAGTTGGGGTCTGAGGTCCAATATTTATATCTGGTGCCCACTTTGCAGTTGGATTTGTGTCTTGACTTTTCCTCCCCCCTGAGATGTCAGGCATTCCCTTCCTCCCTGCCATGGCCCCAGCTTGTCTGAGTGTGTTAGTGTCCAGTCAGAGCCTTGGTGATGTGAAAGTGTGCTAGGTGACAGCTCCTTTCCCTCGTAAATTCAGGGTGACCCATCTTGCCCACACCTAGCTTCTTTTTCTCTTACTGTCTGGAAGCAATACACAAAGACCAGCTGCCAGATACACCTAATCATGTGAACCAGGAACAGACTGCAGGTACTAATGGTTAGTACAAGGAAACACCAACTTTCTAAAAGTGCTATGCAAACAAATATTGGATGGATTCTGAATAAATCATGAAGTCACCCCTAGTCAGGGGATTCGGGTTCAATCCATCATTGATTTGTACACCATGCCACCCAAGTTTAGACCCAACCATTTGCAAACCAGTCTTGACCCTGTTACTCATGGGAACAGTTTTTATTTATTTATTTATTTACGGGTTTATACCGCGCTAGGATCACCTCTCGAAGGAGTATCTCCGCGCCTTGAACACCTTTACAGCTTGTGGCAGTAAGTACACAGATATCACTAGTTGGAAAATAGGAAGGTTTTTAACAGTTTTCTGAACGGGAGATAGTCCTGGCATAGTCTCAAAGAGAGAGGGAGGCTGTTCCACAACCTTGGTCCGGCTATGGATAGCGCCCTTCCACCTTGCCTGGTCTTTCTAGCTCTTGGGACCTGCAGTAAGGCTTGGTCACTAGATCTCAGGGACCGTACAGGTTTATAGAGGGAGAATCTGCAGTTTAGATACTCAGGCCCTCTGTTCTGGAGGCTCTTATGTATAGTACATCCAATCTTGAGTTCCGCCTGAATGGCCAAACCAGGTCCTCCATGTACAAGAAACAAGCTCCTTGGGGTCAGTTTCTGGGTATTACCCCATATAAGCAAGGCTAGTTTGAATCCAGTGTCACAGTGAGCAAGGAACCCATGCCTGGGCATACCCAGGATCAAGACTGATTTGCATATGGCTAGGCCCAAACTGCGGTGCCTTGGTGAGCAAAAGAATGATCGATTATTCCAGATCTTTGTGACTAGGGATGAATGTATGCATTTTTCAGGATTCTGTCCATCAATTGTTGCTTAACTTATTAAAAGTGGCATTTTTAGAATTGAGACTACACATTTGAATTTACCATTAAAGGGGGCTTTTAATTGCAATTCTTTAGACACCAAACTCGGCCTGTCGACCTGCTCCCAATTGGAAGTTACAGCTTATTAAATGTAATAACAATGTGATCTTATGGGAAAGGCAGGCCTTGCAATAATGAAAAATGAATTTAAGAGCTTTTCACTACCAGCACATGTAAAACTTAAAAAGTACATGCCCAACTTTTCAAATACACTGCAACCAGTCCTCTGGGCTGTTCTGGACCTACCCTAGGGGTGACATATGTATTGAAAAACAATGATTTGGGCCTGGCAGAAGGTTTATTTTGCCAGACAATAATTGCAGTCTTAAAACTGCACACACAGGCTGCAATGGCAGACCTGAGACAGATTTAAAGGGTTACTTAAGTGGGTGACACATTCAGTGCTGCTGACCCACTAGTAGTATTTAATTCACAGTCCCTGGGCACATGTGGGACCACTTTACTGGGAACTTCAAAGTAAACTAAATAAGTCAATTGGCTGTAAGCAAGTTTTACCATGTTTATAGAGAGAGGACAAGCACGGTAGCACTGATTCGCAGTTCTCAAGTGTGCTGAGTCCTTAAACTGAGTTCAGAAAAAAGGAGAATGAAGGAAATACGTTTGGAGATGACCCCGCAGAAAAGGCCAAGTCCAGCATCAACCTTCAGCAGCAAGATGCAGCGATAAAGGAAGTAGAAGTCAAAATTAAACATAAGAATAATAATAATAGTAATAATAAATGGGCCAATCTATGGTGCAGACTTTTCAAAACGGTCATAACAAGCAATGGCTGAACAAGCACCTGGCCCTTGTAAGCTTATGTAGTGGTTAATTATTTTGCAAAAAGATTTCAAGCAAATGCCACAGAAATAAAAATAAAACTAACAAAATATGTTGTACTGTAGAAATGGAGGTCATGTGCTTGCAATACAAATTATTTATGAAAAAAAAGAAGAAATAACCACTGGAAATAATTTAAACAAAGCTTTATTGCTGTTTCCTAGTAAGTAGATAGACCTAAAACAAGAACTACGCATATCACACTGTAAACATGATTTTTATTAAGAAAATGTACTATTGAATTTGAGCTGCTGTAACACGCGTATATTGTTTGAACACCCAGGAATAATTGACATTTAAAGAAAGCATAAACAAAGGAAAGACAAAATCATTGCAAAGTAAAGTATTTGACCACCAGCCTTGGGCCTGCAATACACTTCTTTTTATATGGTTGGGCACATGTGATCATTCAAAATTCCATCACACTCAGTGCAAGAGAGCAGATAGCTGAAGTGGGCTATGCCATTGCTCCATGCTGTATGTTGTGCTGAGTAAAAGAAAAATGCCAATGGCAGTTGAACAGACCAATGGATGAGGAGGCCCACCTGAAGCTTCTCTGCAGATGTATATACATTTTTTTCTCTCTGTGTGTAATTCCCTAATATTTGCAAGGCAGCTAAAGCTGTCTCTAGGTCAGAACCAGTGCTTAATTTAAGCCAGTGTTGTCTGGTGTTTGGCATCTGCACTTAATTGGTTTCCAGTGCTCAGCACTTAATTGCCAACACCGCACCTATGTTAGTCTGCCACATGGTGGTGCTGATCATCTAATTTAGAGATAAGCACAACAACGGTTATTTATGAATACAGCATACATTAAAAATAAATAATACCTGCCTCCTCAGCCATTCCTTTAGCTTTGGGGACCTGGATTAATCTGAACGGTCACACTTGCTTGCAAGAGAGATGGTTATTGGTTGCGTTGGTACCAACAGTGGCAGCGATGTGTGGGCAATAGGTGGTGCAAGTTGCAGAGGTCTCCTGGTTAGTGCCCTGGCACTTACTATTTTATCAATTAAGCACTGGTCTCAGAATTAAAATCCAAACAAAGCAGTAAAAGTAAGTGATGTAAAAAAACAAGTTATACTGATAATTTTTAGGTTTTATCAAAAATTGCATTGTTTGGCATCTTCCCCAGTCCGGGAGCATACAAATGAATAAGCAACGCCTGGAGCTCTGCAAAACACATCTTTACTCTTCAACGTATGATCACACTCTGGACGCATTGCGTCACAACTTTCTGCCCACGCCTTAATACCTCCCAGCAGACAACGTAACTCCGGTTTAGAGCCCGCCCATAACTGCGAGGGTCCTGGCTCCTATTATATCAAGCACACTACACACTGCTCAGACATCCATTATGTATGCATGATAGCCAGCACACTGTTAACTTGGACATTTAAATGTATATTAAATGCAGTTTTACATCCCTGTTCTCTGTTACTCTGCTAACCATGCCAGAACCTCTATATAGTCTCTAAATTCGTGTTTCCTCCCCTCTAAATTCTGGCCTGACATTTCCTTTGTGATAAAGCTAATGGTGTAATTCCACTAAGTGGCAGCAAATATTGTCCTTTCCTTTTCCCTGCATACATTTTTCTCCATTACGAGCTGCAATTTGGATAGGAAAGCTATAAGGATACAGCAAATCTTTGTTCCCCCGTCCCACAAGGACAAATTACTTCTTCAGCCCCATACATTTGTATGTGGCGCTGGCGTTTCGATTTCTTATATTGTCTGTTACTGTGTCTGCATAACTTCTGCCAAAATCACATCCATTTTACATTTGCAAGATAATCAGTAATAAGAAAGTCTAAGGTCTGGTCACCACTCCTCATGAGTATAGGGTCACGCGTGTATGGTGAAGGTCTATCACCAGAAGTTTCTAAAGTAAAGGGAACAAAACTCTTTGCCTGTTTTTTGTTTTTATTCATACCGATATAAACTATAAGGAAGCTGTTTGAAATTAAGTGACCAAAAGAGCAATTTGCTTGCAGGAGTTCGTTTACAAGAACACTCACTCACTGAATGCATTCCACCGTAAAATAAAAATTATCTTATGTAGTGGTTAGCCTAATTCCCAGATATTTCGTTTTTTGAACTTTGGAAACTACATGTGGAACCACTTTATGGATGTTCACGATCTGAAGTTTTTTCCCCCTTCTTCCTTTGTAACTCGAAATTAAATCAAACAAAGTAGCCGGTGGTTCAGAATCGACAATCAACAGTGGCCTAAATATGCTAGGACCCTAAGTTCTCCTTCACCTTCCGGGTCTCTCGGGTCACTCAGCGCTGGAACATTCACTGCTCACATCTAGACTGTGACATCTTGTTTAGCCTACTGTTCTGAGTCCCAGCACCTGCTATTCAAGCTCCCCTTTCTTACCTCAAGGATGCCCTTAGAGCCGCAGAAAGGTCTTCCCATCAGATTAATTTTATTCATTCACGACTCCAATCTGTGCACAGAAAGCTCCATAGAATCCTGGTTTGGTGAATCATGTTTAGAAACTACGTGCACATGAGTCACTTTCTATCCCCAAGGTGATAAATGATAAATGGAAAAATGTTTTCTGACTGTGACATCTAGGTAGTATTTTCCTTGTTTGCGACAAGGCCCACCATGCACCTGGTGCAAACAAGGAAAGTGCACTGTATTAGAATGAATGTGCTGCCCCAGGTCAGCCACAAACTCGTGGTGCCCTGGGGCAGGGCATTCAAGTTGAATAAGGAGCAGCTCCTTAAAAGCTGCTCTGTGTGTCACTGAGCAGGCAACAACCCGTACGTACTTTTAATGGGGATTGGAAATCCCCTTGTAGGCCGGTGCAGTGAGTGACTGCACTCACCTACATTAAATGCATGTTTGCCTGTGTGCTCACATCAGTAATACTTTATAAAAAAGAGAGAAAAACCCACACCTGAAAAACTTTCACACCATTTGAATTTGGAATGAAAAGAAGATAAACAAAGCTTAATATGTTTATCTAGGCGACTGTTTTCGCCGTTTTATTTAACAATTTTATCAAAAAAATAGAAGACACTTAAGTCTAGAGAAATCACAATGTCTTGAACGTACTTGCCATATGCGTACACCAAAAACTTCAATAATAAAAAGTGAAATTTGACACAACAATTGACGCAATATACAAAATGAATTGTGAAAACACACAACTAATGAACATGTGATATACAAAAAACGTATGAAACTGTTTCACAAAGAAGGGGAAAAAATATAACCATATTTCTTCAAAACAATATTGGAAAATGTTGTTTAAATTGACCAACAAGGAGCCTATTAATGGGTCTCCAATAGAACAAAACGACCTCTCGGTGGAAATGTTGAATAGAAAGGCTAGGCATGTAGTTCCTAGCGATCTAAAGTGTTTATCAGAACTGAGGACTTGATCCTGTCCGCCTACGCGTTTCGAGTTTGTGAGGATTCTTCTCAAACTCTCTTCAGGGCCAAATAAATTTCTTTCCCCGTTTATTAAACCTCTGGGGATTCGAGGTGATTCTGTTCATCCAACCCACTTGTAAAATTCTTTAAAAGGGTCTGTGCGTTTTTCTGGATGTGTGATGCCAGGAGAATCAAGGTATTGCTGCAACTTTCAGATTATGTAATGTTCATTATCGACATAGTTAATATGTTGTTATTTACTCCTCAGCGTTGTCTAAATTCAGGGAAGGGACCGGATCCTTGCCGGTGACTCTTCTGGAGCGCCCTCCGGTGTATTGGTACTTGCAGCTCAGCCACGATCTTCACTTCCTCATTCCTTTGCACCATTCACTTGGTGCAAAGGAATGAGGAAGTGAAGATCGTGGCTGAGCTGCAAGTACCAATACACCGGAGGGCGCTCCAGAAGAGTCACCGGCAAGGATCCGGTCCCTTCCCTGAATTTAGACAACGCTGAGGAGTAAATAACAACATATTAACTATGTCGATAATGAACATTACATAATCTGAAAGTTGCAGCAATACCTTGATTCTCCTGGCATCACACATCCAGAAAAACGCACAGACCCTTTTAAAGAATTTTACAAGTGGGTTGGATGAACAGAATCACCTCGAATCCCCAGAGGTTTAATAAACGGGGAAAGAAATTTATTTGGCCCTGAAGAGAGTTTGAGAAGAATCCTCACAAACTCGAAACGCGTAGGCGGACAGGATCAAGTCCTCAGTTCTGATAAACACTTTAGATCGCTAGGAACTACATGCCTAGCCTTTCTATTCAACATTTCCACCGAGAGGTCGTTTTGTTCTATTGGAGACCCATTAATAGGCTCCTTGTTGGTCAATTTAAACAACATTTTCCAATATTGTTTTGAAGAAATATGGTTATATTTTTTCCCCTTCTTTGTGAAACAGTTTCATACGTTTTTTGTATATCACATGTTCATTAGTTGTGTGTTTTCACAATTCATTTTGTATATTGCGTCAATTGTTGTGTCAAATTTCACTTTTTATTATTGAAGTTTTTGGTGTACGCATATGGCAAGTACGTTCAAGACATTGTGATTTCTCTAGACTTAAGTGTCTTCTATTTTTTTGATAAAATTGTTAAATAAAACGGCGAAAACAGTCGCCTAGATAAACATATTAAGCTTTGTTTATCTTCTTTTCATTCCAAATTCAAATGGTGTGAAAGTTTTTCAGGTGTGGGTTTTTCTCTCTTTTTTATAAAGCATTTGGGCCCTTACCCCACCTTGTCCGCATGGGCCAAACTCCTTTTGTTGTAGAACACATCAGTAATACAGCACGGATGCCAAGGCAAAGTGATTCCCTCATTTGCACGGGGGTATGGCCCCCCGCAAATGAGGGAACGCCCTTTCATGATAATGCCGGCGCAACCTGTGAGCCATAGCTATCTATATTACAGAAAGGGAAACAAGAGCATCTACAGTCCCTTCTGAAATACCATTGTACCAAGGGGTCGCTACAAGCGGGTGCACACGCCCATTGCACCCTCAGGGTGCAATGTATAATACTGGACCTAATGCTTGATATTAGTTCCTCCTAAGAAGAATAGCACACTGGCATATGATTTTAAGATTATTTATTTCATGAAGCAAAATAATGAATTCTTAAAGGATATTGTTTGCCTCCATATCATGGTATCAATGCAATTTTGATATAGTAAATGTTTATCAGTGCTTAATTTGTGCTGGTGGTTTCCAGTACTCAGCACCAGTATTTTTTTTATTTGACAGTTTTAAATAGTGCGAACTTGACCCAAATCGGGTATCTGATCTCTTTGCAGAACACAAGTTGCATTGCATGAGGACACATTAAGTTGTGTTAGGCAAGGGGAGATTAAGTGATTTGCCCAGAATCACAGGATGTTCAGAGTCATTGCAGAGCCTCAAACCCAGTTCCCCGATTCGAGGTCAACCGCAGTAGCCGTTAGGCCAACTCCTCTCCCCAGTTAATCCCCAGTACTTAATTGTCAGCACCTGCTCTAGTGACAGTCCACCACATGATAGTGCTGTCTTTTTTAAAATTTTGAGATGAGCACCACAACCAACCAACAAGGTCAGTCTGCTCCCATATATTGCGATGGTCCAGTCGTGGTGTGAGGGTGCGTCCCTTCCCCAGTGCCTATTGAATATGTATCATTGCCCCCTTCCAAATGGGTTGTACCACCGGGCAGTCCCAAATTGTATGGTAAAATGTTGCAGCCTGGCGGCAACCACGCAGTCGCATCGCCTCACAGTCTCAAGCCTATCTTAGCCAATGTCACCCCGGTGAGATGTGATCTATGTAGGATCTTAAGTTGAATGAGTCGGAAACGGAGTGTGATAGCTGCCTCCCTGTGGACATCAGTGCCACCTGCCAGTCCTTGTGGTCAATGGGCCCGAGGTCTACCTGCCATTTCTCACGCAGTTTATAAAACATCTCTGGTAGGTTGTTGCACAGTGTGATCTTATTGAGCAGTGGCCCATCTAGCAGCCGATCCTCCAAGGCGGACGACTCTGGTTTGTTGCTCAGGTCGGGAAGAGCTGTGGTAAGGGCATGCTGAACCTGTAGGTACCTAAATACCTCCCCCGGGGCCAAGGGACCACCCTTTTGAAAGAAAACATTTGAGTACATCTCATCGGTGTTAAACAAACATCATTGACTTCCGCCTTATCTGACAACACTGCTCACCAACTCTGGAACACTGAGGGGAATAAACAACAAACACAGTGCCCAGCTGGAACGCCCCAAGACTGAAAACAATCATGGCACTTCAAGAATCTTTCTCTGGTGCTACAACCACTTCAAATACCTCCCTCGCCCGAACTCAAGGCAAAACCAGACCTTCTCACCTTCAGGAAACCTTGTCCGACTTCCTCTCAACTAGATCTGCATTTATTCATCCATTCTTGTGTATTCTCCCCAAGCCCCCGTCTCCTCCAGACCTTCTTATTGCATCCCTCTCCAATTGATAAGTCAAGCCATATTCTCATTTTGACATTCCTGCTATTATATTTAAAGTGCACTAACTCATTTCAGGCACAGCAGCGATGGAGAGAATATTGAAATACATAAATACACGCATTTACACACATCAGCCTTTGCTTTCAGTGCGAGCGCAAACGCAGATTGGAAATGCGTGTTTGTTTAAAGTGAAATAGCAAAGTCTACAGCGGTTACATTAACTCAGAAAATCTCAGAGTTAGTGCATGGGCTTCGGTCAGAGCAACACGAACACACGAAAGGCAATTACTGCCCTGTATTTCCATGCTGTGCTGTCTGCAGGTCGCCCATTAGAGCTATTCCGAGTTAAGGAACAAAAACTGTGAAAGGCCCTCATTGGACGCTCTAAAACCCGCCCGAAGTGGG
Organism: Lissotriton vulgaris; assembly: GCF_964263255.1. Lineage (NCBI taxonomy): Eukaryota > Metazoa > Chordata > Amphibia > Caudata > Salamandridae > Lissotriton > Lissotriton vulgaris. The sequence continues at coordinate 1,221,612,920 of NC_141685.1, read as the reverse complement.
GTACAATTCAGGGAACATAAGCTTGTCCTGCTTTATGTACCCTGTAAGAACCCCAGAGGAGAATCCAGAGAGGACATGTGTGCGTAGATTACATTAATAAATATGCAACTCATGTAGTTATACATTTCTTAGTTTGCACATTACCGTACAAAAACAAAAATTATGGCAAGTGTCTCTTCTTCGAAAATATCATGCTTTATGAAGTAGATAAATGATGTGAAACTCGAAATTAGGAAGAAAAGTGACTCTTGTGACACCTTATGTACCCTATCTACCATATTCTACCTCATATGCCATGTCTACCAACTTATTGACATGGAATGTTTTAAAATTATGGGCTCTGCAACTTTTGAAACTATATGGAGTTTACACAATGTTATGTAGTGTTATGTACAGTGCCATTGGCCCCAATGTAGTCAAGGCAAATGGGAACCTCTCCCCACAGTTTGGTATTAAATTCGAATCATATTTGGGCTCTCCAGACCCATGACTCCCAGGAACCACTGCTCTATTGATAATTACTCCCTTGCTAAAAGTATTTGGCCAGCCTCGCTTTGGCCTTGAATAAGGTCACCATTATTGGGCTCCAAAGAGCCCCTCACTTCCCTGGGCCCTGAAACCACAGTCAGTGGTACACTATTGATAGCTGTGCCCATGGTCACAATACTCTTCAGTTGTCCTCTGTGTTGCCTGAATTGGAAAACAAAATCATAATTAGGGTCCTAAAGTCCGTCACAGCCCGGAACCCGGTGCCACCGCATATGCTGTAATACTGATATGTGGACCTCTGTTAAGTTACCTTTCTCTGTTACTCAAATTGAAAACGGTGACCATACTTGGGACCCAAAAGGCCCCTCACATACTCGTTCTCTGATGCCCACCTGCTATACAAGTGGTAGTTACACCCATGGTTATTTTAAAAATGTGGTTACTGGTTGATTAGGAAACAACCTTTACAACGCAACTTTTACAACGCACTACCATTACAACGAAACTTTTACAACGCAACATCCATTACAATGCATACCATTACAACGCAACCATTCCAATGCATGACACTACAACGCATACCACTACAACGCATATCATTACAACACAGTCATTACAACGCATACCATTACAACGCATAGCATTACAACACATAGTACACTATCCAACACTTACCCTGCTGTTGCACCCCCTGGAGTTAGAATAGTAATTTTTACCCCTACACTATCCAACACATACCCTACTGTTGCACCCCCCTGGAGTTAGAATAGTAATTTTTACCCCTACACTATCCAATACTTACCTTACATGCAATGTAATGTTGTGCATTGTAATGGTATGCGTTGTAAAGGTAGTATGCAATGTAATGGAATGCGTTGTAAAGGTAGTTTTTAAGAATTCGTTGTAATGGCATGCGTTGTAATGGAATGCGTTGTAATGGATGTTGCGTTGTAAAAAATGAGTTGTAAAGGTATTCGTTGTAAAAGTATGCGTTGTAACGTCATACATCCGGTTGATTTGGGTGAAACCCTACTCAAGCAGGAACCACAATCTTTATCAGTATCAGGGGGAGGCACAAGCAAACACCAAAATAACCTCTGCTTAACCTTCTGTTAGTTTGGCACAGAGCAGTCAGGCTTATCTTAGAGGCAATGTGTAAAGTATTTATAAATCACTTCAAGCAGTAATAAAGTGAAAATACAACACAATAAAAATCTCACACCAATTTAGAAAATTAGAGCGCATTTCAATAAATAAATCATGGTCAAAATGACAAACATGTAATCAGGAGAACCAGAGATAGTCAATGTTATAGATTTCAGTGAATATAGTGCCAAAAAGCATGAAGCACCCACTGTGGCTATTTAGTCAAACTACTTCAGGGAAAAGTCACAAGTTCAGGCCAAATGTGATTGCTACAGGGGCCCATCTATGCCCGCTGAATAACAGTACTTTAGATCCTGGTTGCGAAGAGTTTCAGAGTCCCGATTCAAGTATGTGTGGCGCAGCTGAAGCAAAGCAAGGTCCTGATCGGAGATGCGTCACACAGCATCAGTTCTGGAGAGGTGCAAAGATGCAATGCAAGGGCCTGCATAATCATCGAGGAAACCGTTGATGAGGGGATAGCCATGCAAAGTCCTGCATCGAGGATGCGTTGTGCAATGGTTTGTTCTAAAGAAGCTGCAGGGCTTGCAATGAGAAGTCCCACGTATTTATCAAAGCTAACATTGACGGCAGGCTTGTGATGGGAGTGCCTGAGTCAGGGATGGATCCCACAGTGGCAGTTTCAATGGGGCTGCAATGGAAAGTCCTTGTGTCTCGAAAGTCCATGCAGCAGAGCCGATGCATAAATTGTGATTGGGGCTACGCAGCACAGCGTGGTTCTGCTGAATCCACAGATGAACTGGCAGAGTTCCTTCAAGCCCACTTCTAAGGGTCCAGGACTGGTGTTGCAACACGTGTTAGGGTGGTACTCACAGATAACAGTTTCTAGTTGCTGGGTTCAAGATTGATGGAGCCTTCTGTCCCTGAGGATCTAGTCAGGAAGTCTGCCAACGAGCTATTGGAGTCACTCTGGGGTCATCGGATCAACAGATACAGGTCGAGCCGTTCTCACATAGGTATGAGGGCAGCAGGCAAACGGTCATCACAGCAAGGCAGCATTCTTTAGACCACCAGTTCCACAGAGTGACAGTCCTTTCAGCAGCATCACAGTTCTTCTTCCTGACAGAGTTCACAGGTCCAGAAGTTTGCAGAAGAGTTGGAGTTTGAGATCCAACATTTAAACCTGATGCTCAATTTGAACTGGAGGAAGCTTTGAGAAGTTTCATCTCCCCTGAGGTGTCAGGCATCATCCTTTCCTCCCTGTCCTGACCCCAGCTCATCTGGGGTCACAACAGACTAGTGACAATCGCCTTGTAAGAATGCTCAGGCAGTGCTTTTGTGATGTCCAAGTGTAGAAGGTGACAGCTCCTCCTTCTCATTAACTCAGGGTGGCCCGCTACCAACACCTATGTCTCACTGTCTGGGAGCAATGCACAAAGACCATCTGCCAGCTACACCTAGTAATGTTGACCAGGAATAGGCACCAAATGTTTAGAACAAGAAAATGCCAACTTTCTAAAAGTGGAATTTTCAGAATTGTAATTAAAAATGCAACTTTACCATTAAAGAGGGCTTTTAATTTCAATTCTTTAGACACCAATCTCAACTTGTCTACCTGTTCCCAAGTAAAAGGTACAGTTTATTTAATATAATAAGGTAACTCTAATGTTATCCAAAGGGAGATGTAGGGCTTGCAGTAGTGAACACGCAGTTTAGGCGTTTTTCACTACTAGGACATGTAAAACTTAAAGGTACAGATCAGTTGACTCCTGGTATAAAGCCTATGCAGATTCTTTCTGGCACAGAAATGACTGACTGGCCACACCATTCCCTAAATCACCACAATCCAAAAAGGGAGAGAATACAAATATATTATAATGACAAGTCTTACCTCAAAGAATGTTTCTCTAAAAGTGATTGTTTTTGTGTTTTTTATTTATCTGTTAGACTTAAGACATTGCTCTCTCATCTCAGCATCATTCTTGTGTTTTTAAGAGCAGACATATTTCAAGCATTTGCTCTATTTATTTGCCATATGCATTCTCTATCAAACCAATTGTTTTAAGGTTCCTATTACTCTGAGTTTCGTTGATTAGTTCTAATCCCTTTGTGTGCCTCTTCCCTACAGAGTACATGTCGATTTTTCAATCCCCTTCTGCTGGATCTCACATTTACATTCTTCATAGTTAATTACTTCACGTGTTTATAATGTCCCTTGCCAAAGCAGAACTAACTGTTGCTACTCCAACTGGATATTTTCCTTCTGGTATCTCACATAACCCTTTCAGAGGCACTGCTTGCAAGTGACCCTTGCTTCATCAAACGACTTGGGCTAGGTACTGACTTTAGTTGTTATAATCCTTAAATTGCTTCCTAAAAGAGCACTATGTCCTGCCATACTCTTGTAATGAAATACAGTCCTTGCTTTCCACTGGGTGCACGACTGCCGTTTCCCGTAAATTTCTTTATGCTTAGATATTTTATTTTCAAAGTGAACACTGCATAGCAATTCATTTTAGGAGCGGGTGAGAAGAGAGCTTAGTGTAGGTTAATCAAATATGCTTTAGGGGTTTATGGCAGGGGATAGCAAGTCCTGCAGCATTGGGCGAGGTTGCTTTTTATCTGTTTCTGAATGCAAGGAGGATAGAAGCATTTCATATGGATGAAGAAAGGATATTACACAGAGGGGGTCCACTAATGAAAAAAAGTACCTCTCCTCTGGGTTTGCAGTTGTTTTTTGGGATCATACAAGGCTGTTTCATTCTGAGATGGTGTGTTTGTTAAGTTGGCAGCATTTGAATGTTCTATGGGTGTTAGAATGTGGATCCTTCTGGACATTTGATGTAAAGTGAAACATTTTGAAGGATGCATTGGATTCGATAGGAACCCAATGTAGCATTTTGTGTTAATTTTTCCACAGGCTGAAAATAGATGAAATTGCAGCATTTTGGGTAAGCCCCTACATTTGGTAGAAGTTCAGCATGTAGTGAGGTGCATTGATGCAGTCATGGTGAAAATTACATTTGGGTGACATTCTTGGGGAATGATTGCAAGTTTTATTTTGGGTATTTCATTTAAGAATGGGCATTTTTTACTATATTTGGAAATTCAGCTTACTGCAGCGGTCCAGATGATTCCAAATAGTTTTGTTTCAATAGAAAATATTTCTCCATATAAAGTCTGAGTGACAGATAGAGTCATTATTTGAGCAGGTGATGTTGGAATTAGAAGTGGAATTGCTATCTTGGAGTCACTCAGTTTTAGATTGTTTAGGCTTACCCCGGATTTGATTTCTGTGATGCAATTTGCTACAATGGAAAATTCATTTTTCTTCTGTTCTGCTAATAGATGTGCACATTTTCCACATAAGAGGAGAGAAATAGGAGGTGGTAACCTGTGATAAGGTCAAACCATGGTTTTCAATATATATGGGGATACAGGATTCAGCAAGTCACTGGATAACTGGGTGAAGTAAAGACACAAAAGCCTGACTTCTGGAAGCGTTCTTTATGGAAGGACCAGAGTCACTTTAATGAGTGAATGGAGATATAGGCCACTATTTCTCAGTGATATAGAAGGATGCTGTAGTATACAAAGCCAAGTGTAACAAAGAGGTCAGTACGGAATAACATGCTTAATAATAATAATAATACAGAAGCTTGTAGAGCGCGAACAGCTACCTCTGGGGAGGTGTCCCGGCGCTAGCGAGTCCTACAGCAAGAGTGAGTAGTCAGGAGGGAGAGCAGGATTATTGCATAAAAAGCCAGGTTTTTAGGAGTTTCCTAAAGCTGGCTTCTGACGTGGCGGATTGGATGGCAGGGGGCAGGGTGTTCCAGAGTTTCGCCGTGCCGGCCGAGAATGACCTGCCTCCAAGTCTAGCTTTCCTCACGTGCGGTACAGTTAGCTTGAGTAGGGAGTTTGAGCGTAGCTCACGTTTTTGGTGGTAGCGGGGGAGTCGGAGTTTCAGATAGTTGGGACACGTGCCTTTAAGCGCTCTGAAAGCCAGGGTAAGTACTTTGAACTTAATTCTGCTAGCCACTGGCAGCCAATGCAGCTCGTGCAGATGCGGAGAGATGTGCTGCCTAAAAGGGACACGTTTTATCAATCTCGCAGCCGCATTCTGCACGATCTGTAAGCGTTGCACCGCATATTTAGGTAGACCAAGAAAGAGGCCATTAGAATAATCGAGTCGAGATGTGATTGTTGCGTGAACAACCGTTTTTCGACACTCGACTGGTAGTAGAGGCAGAAATTTCCGCAAATTTTTGAGTTTATGCAGGCAGCCCGAGGTGAGCTGTTGTATATGCGGCAAGAAAGACAAGTTCTCATCCCATTTTATACCTAAATTTTTTGCATGGGTGCTGGGAGATGGGGCAGGGCCCATTTCCGTTGGCCACCACAGATCCGGAGGGGGATGTTTGAGATTTCCAAAGAATAGCACCTCCGTTTTGCTCGCGTTCATTTTGAGCTTGTTAGTGTTCATCCATTTGGCCACGTCTTGAAGACAGCCCCTGACTTTGCTGAAGGCTGCCTCGGACGTGTCTGTATATGGGAAGACTAATTGAGTGTCTTCCGCATAGGATATTGCCTTGACCCCCCATTTGGCAATCAAGGTGAAAAGCGGGGCCAAATAGACATTGAACATGCTTGCAGGATATTGCCAAATAGTTCCAATTGACCTGTTATGGTCCTGTGTTTGGGATGCAATCTAGATTGGCTTGAGTCAAGTAATTTGACGGTTTCTAGATTTTTTTGGAAATTTAGCAATAACAGTTTTTTCTGGGAACTTTGAGATACATGATAGGTTCTCAAAAGGGTAATAGTTCCTGGGAACTGCTGAGTTCAAGGCCTTTTTGAGTAGGTGCTCATGGGGTGCAGAAGCCTAGAAGAGTCTTCACTTTGTTGCAAGGATTTGCTTATGGGAGTTTGCTCAGTTGTAAGCTTTAAGTGGTGTCCTGAGCTACTTTTCTGAAGGAAAAGTAATGTAGCAGAGATTTGTCTTCTGGGTGGTTTAGTATGGTGATGGGATTGGTGCAAGGTAGAGTGGTGACTGAATTGATCTTCTGAACTTTTTCAAGAAGGATGGTCCAAGAGTGTTACTTATTTCCAGATTTTTTGAAATGCTGGCTTTGGTGCAGGGACGGTTTATGAATTGTCAAGCAATTTGAAGAAAGGTGAGGTGTGGTAATTATGTCTGATTGCTTCTTTCAGATGTGATCTTTTTTGGCAAAGAAAAAGGCTTTAAGCTAGTTCTAGTGTGTTTATGTTTCTCCATCTTGTAGTTGAAAAGTAATTTGCAACAGACTCAGTGTACAAAGGGCATTTTTTTATGCACATCAAAGATCTTGGTTTATGATCCTGTCAATGTGCGCTTTTGGATGCTTGCACAGTTGTTTACTGTTTAGGGGACAGTTGTGTATGTTGATTCTAGGTTAAATGAGTATCAATATTTTAGCTAGGTTGATGCAAAGTTGGCTATCACTTTGCTGTCGACGGATTTAAATGTTTTTAGTTTACCTGATAGGCATGTACTGTGGATAAATTACAGCATTTCGTACCTAGTGTGGGCAAGAGATTGGGCAGTGAATCATATGGTGGTCACATCATAAGATTGCGGTGGTTCTGAGGCTGTCTGTTAGTCAAAATGTGCCACTGTATACCAACAGGTTCCTTTGCTATGTGATGTTTTTTGGTAGAGTACGTCCACATTGAGGCTTTTTCAGTGGTCAAGGGATTTTCTGTAGGATCAAATGTATTTGTTCTCCAGCCAGAAGTTGAAGTCGCCAGCAACCGGGAAATGATTAGATGTGAAGAGGTTGTATACTATTTGTGGAGAAGTCTTTAAAGACTTAGTGGACTGGGTCACTCTACGCATCCTGGCATGTACTCTCAGGTGTCACTGAGACACAGCCCTTATCTTGTTTCTATCCTATGAAGATTCTGTCCAGGCTGCCACACCGAGGATGTGGAGAGTGGTGGGAGAGGTATCTTGGGCAAGCGGACTGCTAAAGGAAACACTCTATCTGCTGAAGCACATCCTTGGGCCATGCCTGCCACCTTTGGCCCCTTCTGTTGTCAATATCACTCATTGTAATTCTTTTGTTGATTGGTTGGCTCATGAAGCTGTATTATCGGTTCCAGGTAGGTTTGCTACCTAACTCTATGTCATCAGAAGACCATGATTCTATAAAGAGCTTTCGTTTCATAAGCTAATGTGTGATGAGAGTTGTAGTCACATGTTGCTTACGTTGAACCATTTGCATTGACACAACTGATAACACTTATGTGTAACAGAAAAAACAAAAATAGGAACATGGGGCTGGATCACAAAACATTTTTTGTTTGGTGCTATTTCATGTCTTAGGTAGCAAGCTAAAAGGAGTTTGTGGCATGCACAGCTTTATTGTTTTGTGAAAACAGGGCTCTAGCTCATAGTAATGTGTGACACGAAGGCTTGTGCATATTTGTTCTGTGGCATTTTGCTGTGGGGATCTACTCTGTTGTGCTTTTTGCACCGGTGTTTTCATCCTCTATTATTGCAATGGATGTTGTATTGCATACAGTTTTCACTACTTTGTTGTGTTGTACCCTTCCATGTTTTATTCTGTTTTTATGTTGCTATTGTTAGTTGTTGTGCTATGTTCTGTTATTTAATTTAGATATGTCAACAAGTACTAAGATATTTCCTGCCAAAGCAGCATATGACTATAAAGTTCCTTTCACAAGCAACCACTTACTACGGGATAAGGTGGTAAAATAGTTCTACTCTACTCTGCAAATACTTTAGGTACCAGTCAGCCCAACACTGATCAGAGCTTGTTTCTTAATACAAGCTTCTAGAGTTCACTTGATGTGATACGGCCAACAGTATCTTTACAACTTGGAGCCTACACAACACTAGTTTAGCAGGAGACCATGATGGGCTCAAATACCTTGAACCCTCAGCAATAAAGAGTGACAAGGAGGATTTCTGACCCCTTTAACTGAATGTACTATTTAGTCTCACTGGTCTACAAGTTTTGAACTTGACAAGACAACGGTTCCGATTCACAAAGGTAAACTGAGACAAACATCTAACTTTACGACTTTCGATGTACACAAAGGGTATTTACTTCTCATAAATGCCCTTTGTGAATACCAAAAGTCATAAACATCCACTTTTGGTATTCACAAAGGGCATTTACGAACATGTCCTTTTGTGAATACCGAAAGTCGTAATGTTAGACTTTTGTCTCAGTGTATCTTTGTGAATCGAGCCCAACCGGTGTACATGCTTTGCCAGGAAGTTAGGAGAGGCTGTATTCATTTACGCTTACTGCTGCTGATAATGTTTATGGTAATATTGGGAAAATCAACAGAAAAACAGGCCCACCAGCCTATCAAACCGGCCAATAAACAGCCACAACTCCAGCCCACAAACTGACCAGTCATACCAGAAACTCTTAGCACTGCCAAAATGCACTATAAGCCAGCCTGGCCTCGTTTACATTGAACGAAACAATTTAGATCATTTCCTGAATATGCGGCATTGCAAGGAATGCCTCCCATCTCAAATGAGCATCTTTGTCTGAAATATATGAGGACACTGTCTAACAACCTTCCCTCGCTTCAGTCTATAAAGGAATTAAATGAACAGAGATGCACAGTAGTCTCATTCATATAGATTACTAGCCTGGCACACAGCGACACTGGACAGAAACAGAGAAGACCTTCACAGCACTCAATACCTCTTGTTCACGACTTGGCAAGCCCTGCAGTTCAGGCACCTGCTGCTGATGCAAGATCTCACATTCAATGCCCTAACGCTGCTATCCCCAGTTGCACACCATTGATGGTTTGCCAGCTCTATCTAGACATCAGTTTTATGTAGTATTGACATAATGTCAGTAAAATAACGCAAAAATGTCACCATCTTGATGCCATTGAACTGTGGCCTGCTAATATTCTCCCGCCATTGGTTCCGAGTCTTTTATGTACGGTCTTTCTTAACGATTTGAGATGAAGACTTTACAACAACAACAAAAGGAAATGGATCCCCATGTCATCTATAACAATAAAGACTCTCTGAAAAATAATTAGTAGAAATGTAATACGGTAAATAACAATTTGTATACACAGAATCCATAATGTAATCCAGTGGATTTTAGTCCAATAGGGAGTCTTAAAATATTGAGTCAGTATTGAATGCGGGATGCATTTTTCTTTTCTAATCATAGGGCTAAATTTACTGTACCCGCCTTTTTATGTGCTTTCTCGTCTGCTCTCCTGCCTCATTAATAGGTTTTATTCGGTGGATCCAACATCTCCAAGATGGCCGCAGGCCGTGTACTCCCAGTCTGCCCTCTCTTTCCATTCCTGCTACACCATAGCAATGGATGTGCTGGAGAGGGTGGCTGACCTGGGCCACAGCCCAATAGCAGTGGCGATGACCGATACCCGTGACACTGATCACTACATTCTTGCGCTGAGTTTGGACACCTGGTGGGGGGGGGGCAGAGGACCCTGCAAACCACCCACACGAATAATAAAAATATACTATGACTCCCTTGCACACTTTCACTTTTCTAAAATGTAATGTTTGTCACTGCCATTTCATGCCACCCACGTATGTAAGCTCATCCTGCTGGCATATTTTCAGCAAGTAGCACACAGAAAAAGCAAACTGTCAAAGTAATCGTTATGCAATGTATTTAAGAAGCAAAAACACAGAAATAACTTTAATCTGCATATGAACGCTCTTTCTCCTATGATATTTTGAAAATGATAATTTATCATCAAATGCCAACTCTGGAATTTATTAACCACTCACAAATAATCAAGCAGGAACCGTCATCGTACATCTGTATGGTGTTCCTGCTAATTGGTAGCCTCCTTGTTATCCTATCACAAACAGCAAATATTAAATATAGCATTAGGAGTGGGGACGGTCAAAGTATCCACTGAAAAATATAGACCAATGGGTCTGTCCACTTTTTTGGTTTGACTCTGTAGGTGCCATCAAAGTTAATTAAATGTTATGTGAATATTCCCTGAAACAACTACTGGCATACTGTTCCACGCCGCTGCCAAGGAAAAAATGAAGTATCACACCCATGCTGTAGACGAGGAAAAACATTTTCAGGAGCACTGATTTGGGAAAAAAGACCCTCTGTTTGGGTTGCGGAATGAATTGGGCTTAGGAAGGAATCCCACCCCAGATGCTCATGTGGCTAGGTGTCACAGGCAGGGCACAAAAAGTTCCATATTAAGTGAAAGTCAGGAGCCCATCAGTGTGGTGAGAACCCTGGCATGGAACATTGGAGAACACCCTTTCATAATCCTAGCTTACTGGTGGTAATTCCTGTCATAATGTGGGCGTCCATGGTGTGCCCAGCCTTAGGCATGAGGCTAGTCCATGCCTTGTGGTGGCAACTCTTGACATATTATGGGGATCCAATGTCTGATAGTGGACAGACGTGCCATAATGCTACACCAGGCGGAATGTTAATGCTCAGCATATCATGAGCACCCATTGGGCAAGGGTGACTGCTAATGGTGTAACTGCAGTCCTGGAAATAAGGTGGTATTTCTAAGCATACTGTAGAGAAGAAGAGCACCGTGGTACGCACACTGGGCATAATGTTGACATTGGACAATTAGTTATTCCTGCATGGATATCATGGTCATCCATGGGGTGGCGGTACCAAGGCAGGAATGTAAATAATTTTGAATACATCAAGCAGGAATAGAGAAGACTAGAGCAAGTGAATTTACCTAACATGTGTATTACACCTGACATTATTGGCCTGAGTCATTCCTCTATTTTTTTCTGTTTGCCTCCTCTGTTTACGATGTTTTTTCTGGTATATTGCTTTGGGCACTGTGCCACTGCTGATCAGTGCCACAGTGCAAGTGCTCCCTATGTAAAATTACTGTATTGATTGAATTCCATGTTTGGCTTATTTGGTTTACTGTCAGTCCCTAGTCTAGTGCACCAGGAGTGCCAGGGCTTGTAAATACAAATGCTGCTCGTGGGCTTGCAGCACATGTTGTGCCACCCACAAGAGCGGCCTAGTAAAACTATGTCTGAAGGTCTGCCATTGCTAGACCTACGTGCAGTCTGGTACTGTCACGCTGACTGCGCAAGTACACCTACTTGCCAGTCCCTAAACCTTCCCTTAACTTCATGTTAGTCACCCCTATGGTAGGCCCACGGGCAGGGTGCATTGTAAACATGAGGTAGGACAAGCCTGACCAAGTTGGCATGTCCTAATAGTGAATTACAGCCATATTCGTTTTTCACTATTGTGAGGTTACCTGCTCTCCATTAGTTAGAATGGGCTGCCAGGATTATTAATGCTATAATCCTAGCTGGCTCGGGGAGCGTGGTGCAATGTCGAGTTTGGTATCCCTGAACTCGGGGTTTGATAACGCATCCGTTTGTGTGGATGGTTTTTGGACTCTGGGTTTAAAAATAGCACTTTTAGGAAGTGGCTATTTTCTTGTCTAACTATTTCTGGTTTCTGCTGGTTTGGTGTGTGTGTGACAGGGGCTGGGTGGCTCCAGAGTTCTGAATGAGTCAGTGTGGGGTGAGTGGTGCATTTGCATTGAGAGTAGGGGAGAGTAGTTCCTGATAGCCTGCCCTGCCTGATACAATGATGGCTCCACCTCCTGCCGGGCGACTGATAGCTCTGCTCCTGCCAGTGACAATACTGGCTCCACCTCCTGCTGGGCGTCTGAGGACCCAGCCCTGCACAGTGAATAGGCCAGGTGCCTCTGCCTGGCTACACCCACAACAAACCCAGGATGAGGGGAATTCCCCTGCATGGACAAAGGGATCAAAGCCAAAAAGGGGTATAAGAGAAGGACCCCTGAACTAAGACTTTAGATCAACACTGACAAGGAACCCTGAACCAAAAACAAGAAGCCTGCTGATCTAAGGACTTGCCTACCCCTTCTGCCAGTGTGCTGTTTGCTGGGGGGAATCCTGCAGTGCTACTTTATTTTTGCCAAGGAACCAGGAGAGAGGAACTGGGTGTGTGTACTCTCAGACTTTGCTAAAGAAAATCTCCAAGGGCTGGAAGAGTGCCAGCCTCCTGTTGAAGTCACAGGGCTAAAGGACTTCATTTATCTGCTAAAAGTGCTTGTTGCTGGAACCTGAGAATCCAGCACCTCTGAAAGAAACCAGCAATCTCGACGCCGACGGACGCTGCCGAATCCAGCTCGACATCGTGAGTAATGGCTCCAGTGTCCCGCTTCCTCGACGCCGGCCGCTGGGCCCGATCGACGCCAGTAGCGACACCAGTGAGTAGTGAATTCGGCTCCAGCTCCAAGTGACCCCGTGTCTGCAACGCCGCTGATCGCATCGACTCCGAGCCCTCTCGACTCCGTGAGCGCTGCTCACTCTTGCAACATCATCATCGACGACGACGCCGTATCCTGCTTTGCCTCGTAAGCGCTGCTCCTGCCTGACAGCTGTCGACGTCGCTGCAGATTGCCCCGACTCCGAGGCTCGATCGACGCTGAAGACGCGACGCCGGACATCTCGACGCCGCTGATCATCATGTGCTTCGCTTTTCCAAGGTACTGTGTTGTGGGGGTCTGTGCTACTCCGGGCTCGACGTAGCGCTCCTCGCGGTCGACGCCGAACCTTTGGATTAACTTTGCCTCGACGTCGTGTGACTCCTGTGTGGGTTACATTGTTGCCAAGAACTGTGATTTAAAGAAGAAGAGTTGCTTTTGTTACAAAAGGCGTTGTGCTAAGAAGAAACTACACTTGAACTATTATTTTTCCTTCCAAGAGTATTTATTAAGATTGTGGTATATTTTTGTCGTTATTTGGTCTTGTGCTAAGCCTTATATAAAAATCCTTATTTTTATAATACTACTGTGTCGTGTCCATTTGTAGTGTATTCACTTTATTACTGTATGTGGTCATAAATGCTTAACGCACTGCCTCTGAGATAAGCCTATCTGCTTTGCCAAGCTACCAAGGGGGTGAGCAGGGGTTATCTAAGTGTGTGATCCCCTTGCCCTGACTAGAGGAGGTCAGTCCCTATTTGTCAGAAGTGTATACCTCTGCCAACTAGAGACAGCCAAGTCTAACAATGTGCATACTACTAGTTATGCTTAGTCAGTCTGCTTTGCAGAATGCAGGACGGATAAAACATTTAAAATGTATGCATTTTGAAGATATATTTTGGGCAAGGAATCTCCTATTTCAATTGCAAATGTTTTTTTTAGTTCGAGTCTGCTGCCAAAATAATGTAAAGCAACAAAGTGTATAACGCGACAAATGTAAAAAAATAAAAAGCCTACACCTTCCAAGGACACATTATAGCATAAAAAGGTGTACGCTGCACACAGCTATTCTGATTGGCTATCCTTCAGCCAATCAGAATGATATAAAACAGGTGCTTTTTGTGATTGGTTTAAGAGCAGTCAGTCAAAATTACAGAGAGCAAGTGTTTCAGTAGGTCTGATTGTCCGTATTCGAAATAATCAAAATGATTTCTATGTTTAGACCATAGTAGTTGGTTGCTTGAAGGAATGAGAATAGCCCCTTCATCACTACAATCATAAACTGTCTGTTGAGGTTTTGGTGGTTTGGGAATTTTGCAGCAATCTATCCCCTGCCAAAAACCGCCTGCTAATGCCATGTTTTTGTCTGTCTCAAAAGCTGATTCCTTAAAAAGATTAATTGGTTTGGTGCTTTTCTTTCATTTATCATCTACTAAAAATAGTATTTATTCACCCCCGAAATGAATTTGTCTGTAACTACACTAATCAAGGCAAAGCGGCCAGTGATCAACGAGGATGGCCTATTGTAACACTTATGGACTGCATTCCAGACAATCTGATTCTCTGTCCTGCCCTCCACATTCCAATGAAATTGTTTATTGTGGTTACTTGATCTATTCGCAATAAATAGTACAACTTGTAGTTTGTTTGTCTCTTTTTTATTTGCAAGAATGATTGTGGAGAGTGGGGGAGATTGTTTGCGTTTTGAACACAGGGATCTGAGGTGCCCGCTTGAGAGACCACACCTCTGCTGAGTGGGGCAGAGACTAGAGCAACAGTTCATAGCTGTCATGTTCTCCTTTGTCATTTGTAACATGTAAGCAGGTCATAGTTTTTTAGTCAACAGCAGTAGGTATTGAAGGACTTTACTTTCACATTTAGCATTGTAAGTAAGGACTAAAGACCTAGCTACCTGAATGGTGCTCGACAAAAGTCAAGATCTGCCTGAATGCCTCAGACGTCACATAGAGCCTCTTGACACCTCTTATAATGAACACTTCCGCTATCATTAGTTTGAAATTATCACGGATCTGGAAACGTAATCCTTCTTCGCCCAAACAATGTTATTCTTGTACACATAATGGCCTTTCAATTCACTTATTACTTCAGCTGTTCTAAAAGTCCTCCAATCTTTACAGAAGTATTCTTTTTTGTCTTCACATAACAAAAGGAAGTGTACAGTTGACCCTAAAAATCTTGACTGTGATTTACGGGTCGAGACACCTATTGAGAAAGACCTTTGCTAGCTTCATCAATTTTCAGAGTCTCTTCTTCACAGCATGAAGCGCGGTCTTGGTGCCCTTTTAATTAGTCACCTAATAGATGTATTTCCTATTCCCGAAGTACTACCTCATTAGTGTATCCTTTTTCCTGCATGGTCGATTCCCTGCTCTCTATTAAGACAGCTGAAATATTTTGAACTTCTCTTTCGCTCTTGAATAATTGTCACCTTGGCAGGAATACATATTTTTGCTTTAGTACCCAACCTAATATACTCTTGTTTTCAAACCTTCCTTCGCCCTTTCCTTTTTTCAGTCGCCTGCTGAATGGAATCCAGAAAGAATGATACCCCCTTTTATAGTGCTCTTTGTTGAGCTTCCTCCAGTTACTTGTCTCTTGTGACTTCATCACCCTCTGCTATATTAGTAGGACCTCTTTGCTGTCAAACAACCCAGTGCAATGAGGGTCAATTTCTGCTCTGGCCTTTGTGAGCTGTTGTGTTCTGCTCCTAGCACCACTTATTGCTATTTTCAGTGCTTAATTTGTGAAAAACAAGTGCCAGAGCTCCCACTGCTCATTATTTCCTTTAAAATGCCTTACTCAACCAATCGTTTTATTTCTACTGCAACACCTGCTTTTATTTCTGGGCTCATTTGGTATTGTCGAATGTTTGGGTAAACTGCACCTTCTTTCACTATCACTTTTACCGGTCAACATTTGCCATTAGTCCTACATCTTTTCCAGTGAAATCCCACACTTCAGGATTCACTGTATGTTGCAATTCTTTTGGGTGGTCTTCCACTAGCATATTTTTATTTTCAGTTTCTTGTTTGGCCAACATTAATTTATAAACTCCATCCTCATCTGGTGTTTGAATTTCAACACCACTTGGGGTGCTAAAGATTGTGCAATTAATTTTGCATAGCAAGTCCCTACCTAATAGGTTCACTGGACTGGAGTCGCACACCACAAATTTGTTAATTTCTTTAAAATTCACTATTCTGTTCTCCATAGGTTCTGTAATAGGGGTACTCATTTGTTTATTAGAAACGCCCACTACTTGGATCTCTTCTCCCGAGAGGTGTAGGTTTGGAACGTCTGCTGTTCTCACAGTAGAACGGGTAGTGCCAGTATCCAACAAAAAGGTAACATAATTTCCCTCAACTTTTCCCTCAATGTATGGACCTGACTGATCTACCAGCAAGGATGCGCCAAGCACGCACTCCTCGTCCTTCCCTCTCAGGCACTGTCAGTAAGTATCTTCCTCAAAAAATGCGTCACTCAAAAAAAATTGTGATGTCACTGCGTCTCTCCTTCCACTTTCCTCCCAATTTGTGGTATCCACCTTGTAATTTGCTTGGCTCCCAGAATCTGGCATAGGTGCAAGTGGTAACTGGTTCTGTATTACCTGTTGCTGTGGCTTCCTTGACACCCCATTCTGCGTCTGTGGTTTCAAATTATCATTTTGTAGAGGGTTACTCAATACAGCTTTACACTCGTTCCTCCAATGTCCCATTTTTCCGTACCCATGACAAGGAAATTTCTTCTTGGCCTCCTCTCTGTTGATTCTACCCTTTGGTTTACCCCATTTCCATCTCCTTGATTCTGATTTTTTTTCAACTGGTCTAACTGAAGTTCCTGTTGCTCTGCTAATTTTTCTTGTGCCCACATTACCTTTCCTTCTAAATTCTTTTGTTTATTGTAAAGTTCATCCCCACAAAATGTTGTGTACTTAAGTATTTCATCTATCGGCTTAGACTGCCAACAGATTTTATGATCTTTAATCATTTCTGGCTTTAACCCTGACACAAATCGATAAACAAAATGTGTCATGTCTTTCCTGTCAATACTTTCCAACCCACTGTACTGCTTGAACACCTGTAAAAGGCGTTCATAATATGCATGTACTGATTCTTTTTTATTTTGGGTAGTTCTGTCTATTCTTGTCCAGTCAGTTTCCTTTGGGGGTACCTTTCCTTTCAAGTATAGTATTACTTGATTATATTTCTTCATAACCTCATCTGATGGGGCTCCTGTCTTCGGGTCTCTAGGGTACTCATTATTAGGCCAATCAACCGCTATTTTACATTCTGTCCATAGATCCGCAGGAACCACAATGCCAAATAACCCATCTAAATCTTTTAGCAGTACTTTTGAAACTTTTACAAATCTCTCGACTTGTCTGTAGCACTCTACAGGTTTCTATCTGAGTTTCGGGAAATCATTCGTAAATGATAAAATATCTTGTCGGGACCATGGGACATGCACATAACCTCGTCCGGGCACTTCTCTCATCGGACACAACCTTTCCACTTTTTCTGGTTCTTTTAATAAATGTTAATTTGCAGTAATTTTCGCTTGGGCCTCTTCCTTTTTCTTTGCCCATCTAGATTTCCATTTGTCTAAGTCACCCCACCTTTGTAAAAATGACAGTAACTCCTTGATCTGCACATTCATGTTTTCTAAATCTTTGTCAGAAAATTCAGCTTGGAAAGGTTTCTGTAAAACTTTAGATTTTCCAATATCAATTCCCATTTCAGAAGCCAAACTCATTAATTTTCCATGAAATGTTTTAGTATTGCGAGTGATATTGCGACATATAAACCACAATTCATCCTCATTGAGAGTGTTTAACCTGTCTAATCCCACATTTCCAGCCATCATTTCGTCCAATTCAACTCTTAATTTAAAAATATCCAATACCTTTGGCTGTGATTTTGGTTTTTCTATTTCTCAGGACCATCTCTCTATTTCTTCTGGGGTTACTACAGTAGCACTTCTTATACGTGAGGATGTTTCCATCAGTACCTCTCTCAGGCTCCCAGAAGTGTTTTTCCTGATCGAATTACCCACTGGTTCCCTTATAGGTAAATCCATCAGGGAAATCACTTGCATTCACTCGCTTGATCATCAATTATCAAGGGTTCTTTTCTAGGTTGCACTACAGGTGTAGTTAAAAGGTAAATGTGGGTGTACTTGTAAAGCGCACTGCGACTCCATGGAGTATCCTGGCGCTGAAGACCACTGGGGAACCCATCCTGTTTTTCCCTCTGAAATGGTCCCTTTCTGGGTATCTCCAAGGTGAAACCAGGCATCCCGGCGTCTGTGGGGGCCGTTGTAGAGATGAGGCAAGCTTAGTGCCCAGAGTTGCCGAGTGTGTTCCCTGGTTAGAGTAGGCACTGAGGTGAGAATTATCGAGTCCGTTTTGACCCTGGTCCATGACCCTGCCGCGTCAGGAATTGAACCCTGGTCCCGGGCCGTTCTCTGCTTATGGGTTTGCTGCCTCTAACCACTGAGCCACACCACTCCAGGAGGTTGAGGACAGGACTTTCTCCATATAATGGAACAACGGGACCTATGGTTACCGGAATGGTCAAGGCTTCAGGACTCATATTTAACTGTGACATTTTCTGAATTAATTCACTTCTCTGTTTATTTATGGCCTCTCGTTCCCTTTCCTGTAACACTTTTTCTAACGAGGTTTCATGCACTACTTGTGGAACCAAAGGTGGGTTTAAGAACGGGGCGCTAGGGTTAACTCTATTTGCTTCCTCATGGTAAGGTGGCGGACTTTTCATTAACAAATCCTTCAAGTAGTCGTCATCTGACACCACAAGTCATTACATTTTTTGTTTTCTATGTGCATTTGCTTCCTGACGCTTCCTCTAAAGTCATTACAGGATATAATCCTTCTACTAACATAGACTGTCTCCATTTCTTCATTTGTTTATCTCTTGTCTCTTTTGGAAATCTGGGATAACATTTACTCCAATTTACTCCAATTTTCTGTCGCTTCTGGGTCTATCGAATTACCCACCGGCTCCCTTATAGGGAAATCCTTCAGGGAAATCACTCGCATTCACTCGCTTGATCATCAATTATCAAGGGTTCTTTTCTAGGTTGCACTGCAGGTGTAGTTAAAACAGGAGGTTGAGGACAGGACTGTTTTTCTCCATATAATGGAACAACGGGACCTATGGTTACCTGAATGGTCAAGGCTTCAGGACTCATATTTAGCTCTGACATTTTCTGAATTAATTCACTTCTCTGTTTATTTATGGCCTCTCTTTCCCTTTCCTGTAACATTTTTTCTAACGAGGTTTCATGCACTACTTGAGGAACCAAAGATGGGTTTAAGAACGGGGAGCTAGGGTTAACTCTATTTGCTTCCTCATGGTAAGGTGGCAGACCTTTCATTAACAAATCCTCCAAGTAGTCATCATCTGACTCACCACAAGTCCTTACATTTTTTGTTTTCTCTGTGCATTTGCTTCCTGACGCTTCCTGTAAAGTCCTTACAGGATATAATCCTTCTACTAACATAGACTGTCTCCATTTCTTCATTTGTTTATCTCTTGTCTCTTTCGGAAATCTGGGATAAAATGTACTCCAATTTACTCCAATTTTCTGTCGCTTCTGGGTCTATCTCACTCGAAAGCCTCAGTCTCCCATTCCTCTAATACTTCGTACTGAGTTAATCTAGGTCTAGGTCTGGGATCTAATTCGTTCATGCGTATTCTCAAATTGTACAAAACTCTACCAATAAAGGTACCATGTTCTGGAAATGCCTAAACACCATCATCTTTTGTATACTCGGTCCAGTTCTCTAACCACACACAGGTATGATAGCCCCTTTCTACCATCATGTATGATGCGGGCGTATTTGGTGGAGGAATAATAATTCCTTCTCTAGTTTTAAAAGTTGTGTCCTTTTTAAAGAAATTCTTAATCTTTTTAAATAGCAACATTTTCCTCTCTACTCCGTACATGATATGAGGTCTATCCCTTATGTCTTGCTCGTACGCAAAACCTAAGTACCTCCTATCGGGTCTATTTCCTATAACTGTTGGGTCGAAATGCCACACATACTTTACGACAATAACTTTAATATGCAGCTACACTCAATTGTTTACTAAATGCTTCATCAATACCAGTGTGTTTCTTATTTTCATGAACCAATCAGTGATTTGAATTCAATTTACTTTCGACCAATAATTGCGTTGCTTTTCTCGTGAGACAAGTTCGCATGCTCCTGCACTCACCCCTCATTTACAATTACACACCCGCCATCTCAACCAATAACAGCGCGGCTCTGAGTGATGTCAGCGCAGCTCCGCAACTGATTCCTCCTTTGCAAGGTTATACGAGAACTTATTTCTTTTTACTTTTAAATGGAATATTTATTCATTTACAACGCCACTGTGCCTAAGTGACTACATTCAATGGAAAGATGATTTCTTTTACTGCAAGTAAATCCCTTCCACTTACTCTTCATGCACTACGAGTAGATCCCTTTGCATACTCTTCATGCAGGCATTAGAGAACCTGTTACTCCCTCGGGCTTACCCTTTCTAAGTGATATAAGGCCAAAGTTTCACCAGCGAACTCCTTTGCTTTCATTTATTCACACATTTGTACAGAAAATTCCCTAATCAGTGCTTCCAGTTTTACCTAACCATGCACTTACTTCCTTAAGCAAGTGACCTCAATGCAAAGCGGCTTCCATTTACCACCCGCTAAACTGCCCCTGGGGATTCCAAACAAGCACACAAAAATACTAACGTTTTTTGGTTAATACATAAAATCAATGCAATTTCAAAATAATCAATACACGACTAACTACCTATCTTAACTAAACCCTAACCATCTAACTGCTACCAAAAATACTGATAGAGCGTGGGTTCACCTGCCCAGAACTTTTACCATACACACCTGAGCCCATAAGCACTTACACACTTTGAACAGGTAAACCTACGCTTTATACCAGTTATGTTTACTTTTAAACTTTTTAGGACCTATACCCTTGACTTACCAATCCTAGTCACCGGTACCTAGAGTCCTAAGTGATCAAGGGAGTTAGAATAATAGGCACTATATAATCATTTGCACTCATAAAATAACCACAAACTCGGGAAAGATTTAAATGCTTTATCTAAATATTTCTTTAAATGTCAATGTTCACACTAGATTAATCAGAGCTTGGTCAACTTAAGAATAATATCAAAGCAAGAAAATGTGAGAGTATAATAAAACGTTCTTTAAGCATTGAAACATAGGAAGGGTAAGAAGAGGGAAACAGCACAATGACATACCCTTACAACCTTCATATTTACCTAGAATGGTGTGAAGACCAACCCTGGCCATGGGCTGGGATAAAGGATATGACCCACGATGTGCAGGTGCCAACAGGATAGAACAGGTGTAGACCAGAAGTCAGGATAAGTACGGACCAAATTGGATCAGGAAAGGACCACCGCAGGTCAGGACCGGCACCCACAGCTAAAGTGCAACGCCTGCGTCACACCCCTCTCTGCAGCTAACAGTCGGACCCCGATAGGGTTAGCAAATCTTCTCCCCTCAGGAACCCCGATTGTGTTATCAAACTCCTCCAAGAACCCCGATTGGGTTATCAAATCTTCTGACAGAGTGCTCCGCCAGCACCTCTGCTCTCAAATCTTCTGACAGAGTACTCCGCCAGCACCTCTGTTATCGATCGCCTATTGAGTGCGTTAGGTCAGAGACAGGTCAGCTATTCCGACAAGTCGGACAATCTAACTAGCTAAGCCTACCTTAGATATACCATTTCCAGGGCAGTGTACCACCCCCAATGTTGCAAATATTCGGATTGATGTTCCCGCCCAATATTTTATTTTCCCATGCACTTTTATTCCGCCCAACAATGAATGTTCCAATATTAATATAATGTATAATTTGACATCCTCTTGGAGGTTCAGGAGGTCGTTTTCCCAGGAACATCTTCTAGCAAGTCAGGAGCTGGCATGAATTCAATGCCATGGCTTGTAGACTCGGGTGAGTTTGACGCATGCCCAGTTTCAGGACACAAGATGGAACATCATTACACTCGATTGGTCAGAACACAAGCTAATAGCAAAGTCAAAGAGAAACAGTTTTAGAACAAAGAATAAATGAATGCACTGTATACCACTTATCTCTACTCTATTCCCATTACTTTATTTTAACTACAGCGCTGGGAATTAAGCAGAACGAACAACTTAGTAAAAGCAGCATTGCAAGCTTTAGCACATTATAACATAGAGCAGCCATCTTTAGTTCCAGTGCGCAGAAGCAAAGTTTTCCCACCAAGCAGTAAGTACATCATGTCACGTGAGTGTGACAGACGCATGCGCAGAAAAGTTCCCGCGTTGCGGCGACCATTTTAGGTTAATCGAGTTACGGTTAGTAAAAGCACGAATGCAAGCTTCCTAAGCTTACTACAAATGTTGTGTTTTGCATTATTAATAAGACGAAACATGTTTATTAGTGTATTACAGTTTGTTTCGAGAGGGCTGAGTCCAAGCAAGTCGCTTTACGTGCAGAACCTTGCTCCATCAAGGTCTGTAGCTGATGTGAATGGTTTCATTTTCCTTAGATAGCTCAAGTGAAAGCAGGCACTTTTTGTTATTGAGTTGATATGAGTTTGCATGTTTAGGTTCTTATCAAGAGTATTTCCGAGTGCTTTGGAGGAGACAACCATGTCAAGGGTACATTTAAAGTAGTGAACATCTTGGTCCATTGCTTATCATCAGGGAAGCTTTTGGGCAGAGTAATTCGAAAGGAATTCTATTTTTTGCGTGTTGAGCTTAAGATGATTACAGGTTAGCCATTATTAGGTCAACTTTTGGGACACGCCTGCATGAATCACCACCTGAATTTCCACCTAACTTCCAGGAACCTCCACTCCACTCACCCTCGCACAGATACCACACATCTGCCACTGCTGCACCGGGGGATGCTCTTTCTCCCACCTTACCACCAAGTCCTGGAACAACCTTCTCCTCCACCTCCCCTACTTCACCCTCACTGACCCACTTCAGGATTAGACTCAAGTCCAGGCTCTTCCACTGACACTGCAGCAAAGTGTCTGGATATCTTCTCAGTGATAAGTAGGTCTATATACATACCAACTGATTAATGACTGAGGCACAGATCACATGCACTGTTCAGCAGTGGTTAAGTGCCCAGAGTCTGAACAGCAGCAAAAACCAAGTTCGGCACAAAACAGGAGGTCAGTTGCAAAGAGATAGGGGGTAAACCACACCAAAAGATGCCAGGTCTATCAAATATAAAATGTACTAACACCCCTTTTTGAATTCCATGTTAAATAAAAATTTACTATCATTTTAGGAGGAATCCTAAAGGGATATATTTCCAAATGTTTTTGGGAAACTGGGCCCCGGGAGAGAAGAGTGAAAGTGAGAAGTGTCTCAGTGTTGAAAGTTTCATGCCACAATGCCAAGACATGGTCACGCGCAGTTCATCTTCCTTTGGCACCATTCTTTTGTCTATCTCTTTCCTTTGATATCTGTCTTCAAACAGTTTCACCTGAATTTCAGGGTTGATTCGGCTCTATTTTTATTTTCCTTGATGTATGTGTCCTATTTTTCGAAGAACTGGAAACAGTGATAGCAGGGTGCGAAGGTCACTGCCTCCTCAACATCCACCACAGCATTTCTGTCAAGGGATGAACTCAGTGTTCATTGAGCAGACACGGTTCTATGTTGTCCATTGTTTTAGTGTGTGCAGTGGCGAAACCTATTTTCACATTACCTGAAAAATTCCTTTTCTTTTGTGAACATATCTGTTAATGATTGTTTATTTACTGCAGTTCTTGTGATTTAAATATTGCCTTGTGATCTAATCGTTCGCTTGATTTGACGGTCCATGTGTCTGTTGTTCACACGGGGGTCTCTTGGTGCTAATGTGATAGAACGATATTCATAAGACAGTGAAGAGACAACTTTTCAGCTGCTTTCAAAAGGCAAAATTGTGTTTGATGCAATATGGTGTCCTAGGTAGGGCATTCCAAACCGCAGTGGGCGACCTTACCTCGCGACTTCTGAGGTGAGCATAGCAATAATGTGGCTTGATAGGGGAATCAGCCTTGTTTAACCTTAAGTGGTTACATGGCAATTAAGACATGGGCTTCTTTCCAAAAAGGGGGCATGACAACCATGCATAAGTGACAAGTTTTCAGAGAATCGAATTGGAAGTAGATTTCAAAGCTCCAAATACTTTTTGTTTGCTTCTTGTTCTCCGCATTACAGCAACCTAATTGAATATGAAACAATTTGCTTTTCTTTCCCCTCGCTGTGCATGTTGGATTTAAATGTTTTTTCAAGATCCTCATTCACATGCAGCACTTTCTAAATATTAATGCTTGTTTACTTCCCGTGGCTGAAATCTGTTGTTTGGAGGATGGACCTTGAATGAATACCGTTGTTTGTATTGGCACTTCTGTCACACTTGTGATTTGTCCACCTCCTCTGTCTTTACCCTGCCCAATTCTTTCTTTTCTGTGTAACTCTTCAGAGTCACCATCTTCATATTCCCTTCACCAGCACAGGAAGTCCTCCACCGGGAGCACAACTAAAGGCAGCAACTACTGAGTAAAACATGTCTGTCTTTACCGCAGCATCGAAATCTCATCTGGGCATTCAACTTCCACATTGCAGTGACCTATCCAGCATTGCCCAATCCTTTTCATTCCTCTTCAATTGCCATCAGTCTGACTGTTTGCTCCACTAGAGGTGTGAAGGGCGTGGGCCAGAAGTAGCTGTCTCTGCCATGAACCTGCATGCCGTAACAGCTTCTTAAAAAACGGACACGGCTCGTTCCATGCGCTTACGTCGAACGCGGAAGCCGCGAGCGGAGAGTTACATCGAGTGCCAAACATCAAGCAGACACCCGGCAGGCAGGATTACGAATGAACATCCCCCTGATAATCATGATTCCATCGCGCTATCCCCATCTGTAAGCACCGGGCATCATCACTAAAAAATCTTGATCATCTGAGGACACTTCTACTGCAAGAAATACAGAACTACAGTGCCCCCGAGAGAGATAACACAGTCGCTCCGTCAGGGCTACATTTCAGTACAGGACAGTTTCCAGTCCAGGTCCTGAGGAGAACCCCTTACAAAATACGTGGGTTCGAAACGAGTTGACTCTGTGTTGGAACGAGATTCAGGAAGGGCATATCAGGACTGTAAATGCAGATAAAGTCTACCTGAGTTTTGACCCTTGGACTTAGAAGGTTCCAGCATAGTCAAGCAAGCAGGCCAGATAAAAACTGAACGGCCCCTTGTTTGTTTGTTTATTTTATATCAGGACTGGTGCCTCAAACATTAAGTGAAGATAGGCATCCTTTGTCTGTGTTTTTGTATATATGGTGTCATTGCAAATATGTCTCATTTATAGTGTTCGTAAAATTTGTGTTGTGAATATTGCATTCTATGTGAATTTTGCTACTGAAATGGTGTCAATGCTCGGACATATATGATTTTTTTTTTAAAATGAAGGACTAAGTAAAAATTACTAAATGAAAAGTGTGTCCGCTTAGATCTATTGGATAAGTGGTACTTGATTAGGTTTTTACAAACAATCTGCCTGGCCATCTGTTTTGCTGTTTCAATTTAGAGTGGTCCAGGCCAGTTAGTATATAGACCCAAGCCTTCTTTGGTTTCCCCGTCCAGCCCACTTGGGCAGCTCACAGAATGGACATGTCCACAAGATATGACAGGACAGTAGAACGCAGAGACAGATACACGACCTCTTGATACAGCTCCTAGCTGGCTGGGTCCTACAACCCCGTCTATGGCCTCTGCAGCAACATGACTGCTCCTACTGTCTGTGTAGAGTTTGTAGAACATGCTTCCATGTAGGCACATGTATATCTACTGTGTATTAATGTACTTTGTCCTGAGATCAGGTTTGGCTGCAGTGAAACAGGCAAGACATACCCACATACTGAGAACTAATGACTGCCATAGGCGTAACATATCTAGGGACCGGTCATATCTGTCTCTGTCCACACTGGACTGGTCTACCTTGTTCAAGCATATTACAAAAGGTACCTAGCCATCACTCAAAAAAACAATGTATGTATGACCTTTTCATAATCTGCTTTAGCATAATTACGTAAAATTACAGCACAATTATGCGGAATTACTAAAAATGTGAATGCTTCATTTTCAGTCATAGGATACATTTAAACAAATGCACCACGAATAACAGTTGCTCGCATTCTGTTGTTCCCATGCATTTGCTGTAACTTTATACTGCATATTGCACCATTCACTGTAATTTGGTACTGGGAATAGCACATAACTATGTAAAGAGGCGTAATGGTGTAATTTTGGAAATTTGTGCAAAAAAAAAGCATAAAGCAAATTCCTGAGATTTAAAAATTCTGCTGGTAAAATCTAAATGTCACCAAAAACTAAAAAATACTGGGTTTCTCTAGCATTGAGAAGAGTTGTTTATAGAATAGTCAAGCCATACTGGGGTGTTACCTAAAAAGGTCGAAGGACCTCACTCACCAAAGTTGAATGCTTCATCATAGGGTCCCCACTTCACCAGGATTACTCAAAGGGCAGCTGGAGCTCTTTTGAAGAGATGTCTATGTCTCTCTATTGGTGAGGTACATGGGAACTAACAAGTTGGAAGGAGCATGAGAGTGTTTAATTATGCTGCTATTTTATTATAACCTCCCTACCGCTTGAGTAAAAAGAGTGTGCTCAAGAGCCTGTGTAAAGAAAACTTCAAGTTTGGCTTTGACATGTAGTTCATTCATCTACATCCAAGGCTATATGAGGTTGAGGGCGGTCCCCTCAACTTCTATCCTAACCCCCTACTGAGGTATTCTTGTAGCCTCTGCTAGGCTAAAATGGCATACCGGGACAGCATCAATCTGTGGTCAGAGGAGCAACTGTGGCTATAGAGATGGTGTAGGCCTCCCACTCAGTGAATGTGAAATAGTCAGTACACTGCAACTTCCCCATAACCCCCGCACGTGCCTATTCCGTGGGTACCCAACCGCAACTCAACTCCCCGGCTTCTCCCTCCCCTCAGAATGCCCGCATGCCATTCCTCAAAATAATGGCAGCCAACAATAACGGTTATTAGTGATGGTCGTTGTTGGCCGCAGTTTTATTAATATTAAAACACATACTGGTTATGCAATCTTCCATTTGCGAACTGTACCCATCAATCATACATGTCATATACAATCCATGACACCATCTTGTGATAACAGGTGTCAGTCTTTTGTGTACTCCTCAGTTCGTAAATGGCACTTGTATAAAACCAGTTCCTTGTCAGTCTATTGGTACATTTCCCTACATTAAGCCCATCTGGTCTGTGCCAAAGCTACCAGGGGAATGAGCTCATGTTAATTTAGTGACATGGAGTTTTCACCTGGACAATGGTTGTGATTATTTGTTAACGTGGGCATGCATCTACCCCCCCAAAAATACAATCTCTTACACAAATATAGGTGGTGCATAATTTTTTTAAAGCAAGAATAATCCTACATAAACTAGGAATACTGGGCTACACGTTTCACACGTAATTTCTGCTTTCCTGTCTCGAGTGCTGATTGCAAAATGCATACATGTAGGAAACTGGTTTAAACAGAAAATGTTTTGCAAGAACAGTGATACTAGTTTTGTGCAGTAGCTACATGCTCTGTGCTAGAAACATCATGGCCTGACATTAGATGGACAAAACCTTAAGGTAGTATCTTGTATGCCTTTTATTGATGAGGCCATCCCTCATCTACAGTTTGCAAACAGATGACTGCACATTCGTTTTAGAACCATAAGTGTGAAATACTTTTGCACCCTCATAGGAGCAATGAAAGAAACAGAAAATACAGCAGTTTGCTCAGGAACAAAATGACATGTAGTTGTTAGTAACCATATATACTTGCTGGACAGCAAGGGAGATGTTAATGCACATATGGTTCTCTCAGCATGCTTCCTCCAGTGCATGCCTGGTTTCTGGGCCATAAGTACAATTAGTAGCGCAACTTTAGCTGAACTAAAAGGGACAAGGTGCCAAATATGATAAAAATAGAAATGCAAGATCGGCGCATGCCAATTATACACTGTGCTAATTAAAACACAGGCAGGCAGTTTAGGTAGAAATGAACAGCCTGACGAGCAAGCCAACATGGTGGTGAGGAAACCAATGTGAACTCTAAGTTGGTGTTGAACAGCTGTTGAAGCTTGTCCGGCAAGGTCAGGTGTGTATTTAGTGCAACACATGGAGCTATATATATTTTTCCCCAATAGGGTGCAAGTGCTATACATGGAAAAAATAGACATTTTCACCCTTTCTTCTCTGATCCGACTCCGCGTTCCTTCACCATAAGTTCTGGACTCTGGGAAAATCAATGTATTTTCCCGTTCATTTATTTGTTCACAAATTGGGAGTACTGAAAATGCACTGAAGCATCATTTCAAAGAAAAACATATTTTGATGCACAATTATCCACCTAGTCTCTGATCTACCTACAGGAGAGGTAACTCACTCCTTTATCCTTTTCGTTGTCTTTCAAATTTTGCCTTATATTCGACATTTATCTGCCTGCAGACCATAGCATTGTTAACAGCAATGCCCTTTACAAGGCTATTGCCTTGAACAAATGTATCCATCACGAAAAGTACAGACCTAATGTCGTTTGCAGGCTATTAACAATATAAAGGCCACACATTTTGCCTATAACAATATCTAATAACTTTAACATCAACATGGGGCAACTACCTTGTGAGGTAATGCAGCTGTCAGACAGGCTTAAAACATAACTTAGCAGAGACACATTAGTCACAGTGGAAGACATGAAATGAAAACATGACTCTGTCGTCTCTCCCTTGCTAGAAGGCCAAACCTTGATTGTGAGCTCTAGATGACGTGTGTTGCCTCATCATGGCTGCTCTTGTGTACCTTATATTTTGTTTCAGTTCCCCTGCTTTCCAACACCTCCCTTTACACTGCGGCCAGGCAATCATTAATCGTGAGATGTGTGGTCCCCTGTCTACTGCCTGTGCTCTCCTTTACTGAGAGATGCAGCTAGATCCCATACATACTGCCAGATGAGTCACAGGAACAGGGGAGGGCAGCCATGAGAGCAAGTGTTGCCAGAGTCAGGGGTTCCTGAGTTTATATAGAATATAGGGCCAAATATGACAGCAGCTATCCCCAAAAAGAATGGGTTTTATGGGTAGAAACCACTTTCCAAAATTATCAATAGTGTGAAAAAGAAAAAACAAGGCAAAATGCTCTTTCCATCTCTGCACTCAGGATCAGAAAAACCTCAATGTTTCAATAAGGACCATCCCTGCACTAGAAAGGAGTCGAAAAGACCCGTCTGTAGAGAACACTACATCTCAATGCACTAACACTATACTTCTGCTTCTATCACTTGTTGACTGTATGCTTGACATTGACCATGTACCGTGATCCACTGCCTTTTGGCTTAGTTCACGCTATACATACATCCATACATATCCTTCTATCTGGATGATGGATTTCTGATATTAGGTCCACAAAAATGAAGTTGATGGTTACATTTGATTATGCTTATGGGGGCCTTTCTCTTGCCCTCCATAGAAACTATGGTAGAAAGATGGAACACAAATTTGGAGAGGAATATGCCATGGATTGTTGCTACGATTATAAAGTAAAATAAGTGAATAAGGATTTTAAATTTACGCCAAGGCATGCCTCAGCTCTCTATCTACAGGGAATTTGGTTTATTTGCCTATCTTTGCAAGTATGAAAAAAGTTCTTATTTACAAAATCTCTTTTCACTAAACCTTTGCACCCTGACAGCAGAGGAACTCAATGAGCTGCAGATTGTGTAAGAGATGGACATTAACTATTTAATTTGGAAACAGATGATGAGATATTTTTCATAGGTTGATTCTTACAGGGAGATTTTGTTTGTTGGTATTTGAAACACTTACTTAATGTATATGTTCGGATACAAATACATTCTGCTGATGATGATTCACTTTCTTTAACATGGAGTTGAAGGAGAAATCCTAGTGGTGTTAATTCAGTATGCCCTTTATTGAATCTTGATTTTATTTTTCAAACTCAAGCAGATTGTCTTTCTATTAGCATATATAGGAGGGATTCGTACAGGTTTATCTCCAGCTACAGTCTGTGCATTTGTAGTAATTGTGTTTTTAGATGCATTTTAAATATCAATGTCTCATTTGTCTTATACCGAGATCAAAATAAGGTAATCATTATTTGAGAGTAAGATCAGACTACTCGGAGTATGACAAATTTGTGTTTTTACCATCTGCAGACCCACCGGAAATTATTTGTGAATTATATACTCTTTTACTAGTGGGGTGTTATTCTTTCCATAATATGCAGGGAGTACTATTAGTGAGGGATTGAGTCAAACGACACCCTGAATATCAGTCACATATTGAATCATAATGGGAAACTGGTTCATTCTACAGTCATGAACTATGCCTCATGGTTTGGCTCAGAGTTTAGAAGAACTATTTCTCTGCAGAAACAGTTCAAATTTGCCATTAGAAGTACACTTTGTTGTTTCCTCATCGCTGCTTTCAGGGCTGGAAGGTTTGATGATTCCTGAGGCCCCCCATTCTTAAATGCGGGTGGCTGTTTTCCAACACTCCACTTCGGGCACTATATCAATTATAGCTAACTTATTAAAAAAAAAAGTTAGGTCACTTGGACATTCCTGAAGGGTTTTGTGTTGTTAATAAAGAGATATGGTAAGGCAATATTCCCCTACCTCAGAACAAGTTGGCAGGTTACTTTATTTTGCAAGTTTAGAAGAGCTTCTCTATAAGTTTTCAAAACTGGAAATTAATAGGAGTTAGATAGTCAGCAAAGTAGAGACAGTTCATAGCTGGGGAGCTGGTGATGAAAATCAAAAAACTCTATAGTCGTCTCTCACCCACACAACGTACCCACAGAGTAGAGTATGGACTGCACAGATCTGTCAGAGGCCAAAGCAGAGAGACAGTTTTTATGGGGGTCCGCAATGTATTCTGGGAAGTCAAGGAACACATTAATGATGTTGTTACAAATCTTTATTATTCATTATCCTACAGTGTTAAACAATAACAAGCAGTTGAAGCAGCTATAATTAGCATACAAGCATAGGAAGATCATAGAAAAATGAATGCAAAAATGGGTCTATCATTTCCTGAAAGGCTTAACAGACTCCTGCAGTGTATTCTCTACAGTAGAAATTCACCCACATCCCTTATAAACTATACCTATGTGTCTGTAATGAATGCAACCCGTATGTCCGAAGTCACTAGAGAATGTGGGCTTATTACTCTGTGACCCTCATAGAGCCATCCACTCAGACCAGTCCTGTCACGCCTACAGCTAAAAATAGGCGTTATACAGTCTGAGTAAAACACGCAAACAATCTTTTCCAGCTTCTCAAGATGTTTTGGGTGATTGGACTTCCCTCCCTGCAAATCAGTAGTTAGTCTCATAGCTGCCTGTGGTCCAACGGGTGCCTAAAAAAGCTGAGATTGCTCCACAGGAAGATAGGGAACCCCTCCCCCCCCCATCTTTTAGATAAGAGACCGCTCCTGCCCTCGCACCTCTCCCAAACGTTTTAGGGGCTGCACTAGCCTTATTGACTTTACCAGCAAGGCAATAACCATTTTTATTTACTCACCCCTCATCATGGTCCCTCTCCTTCGGCTCCAACCCACAATTACAAGGAGAACAATAAACAACTGTTATTGCCCACAGGTGCATGCATTAACACTGCATTATTGCACAATAGAAGAATTGCTAAAAATAAGTCTCCTGCATATATATTTATGCAAGTGTCACTCGAGTGCAATCTTAACCTGTGGGGAGTTTCCATAAGGCACATGGTGATGTATCCCATAAAGGACTTTGAAAATCGCTCTTGAGGACACGGTTGGCCTCTGGAGCAATCTCAAAGAGATGTTGAATGGTCACAGTTGAGGGGCCCTGTGATCAACCGATTAAGCACATGTGGCTAATTTTAAACTGAGGCTGTTAGCCATTTTGCAGTCAAGATACAGGGCATTCCTTCAGTTTAACCTTAAACCGACAAGGGCAGTGGTCACAGAAACATGACCAGAAGTGTAAAGCAAGGCAGGTACTGAAGATTTAAGTCCTCTGACTACTGCAATGTAACTTCATGTACCCAAGAACACATGTAAAGATTGCCCTAAATTGTACAATGACAGACTACTTTTCTTTTCACGCTATAAATGTGTATTTGAGTTGGGAAAGTTCTAAAGTGCTGAGGCGAGCCAAATCATTGTCTCTCAGATGAGAAATAATAGATAGATGTCAGAAAAAAGCTCACAGTGTTACAGTTATTACATTTCGAAAAGGCTTTCAGCCAGGTGCAGAAATGTTATTAAACAAAATGTCCTACACACACAAAGGAGCACAAAGAAACACTAGGGGCTTTGTGCTGGAACAGTTCTATTTGTTTGATTTCTTGACATCACTCCAATATAGGAATCTTGTTCTGAAAAGACAGGTGCTTGATTTTTGGTCAATTTGCCCTCTCCGAATCTAAGTATCCGTATGGCAGACTCTGTTTGAGTATCCCTCCTTTAGGTTCGATGAATGCCAGTGATTTTATTCAACACATGTTTTTGGCTTATGGTGCAAGCCATTCAGTGTACAGCGAGGTATCCTCCCATCACTGTCATCATGGCGCCGAGCCGTAACCGGCCAAAAGCTGCAAGGGTTGCTAAATACTGCTTATGGGAAGCGAGTACCCTGCTGCTCCCAGGAAGTCAGAATTAGTCTTTAAAAACAAAAGCCTTGGCGGCTCTCTGCAAACACATCTTACCACCCCTGGGCCGCGGACTCTTCAGGCCTTTCTTATGATTTGCTTGTAAAATATTGGGATGAATGCGCATGTTCTGGCTTTATTGCATCTGAACACCCCTCCCCCCACACACGTGACATAGAGTGACACGAATCATTCTTGGCTGCTGCTTTTCTCTAGGAGTTTAGGGTTTCTCGGCCAACCAGAATGCTCTGATTTTGTTTTAAATAAATAAATAAAAAAATTATTGAAATAAAAAAAAACGTAATGTGCCTTTTGTTTCGTGAATTACATTGAATACAAATGCACTACTTCTGAAGGGCTTGCTGTTCTCAATGCAGTTTCCTTGTAGCAGAATTTTTTCTAATTTATGTTCACATTGTCCCCTTTGATCAATTTCATTAAACAGGTGAATGTCAATATCATGCCTAATCTTTGGAAGGGGAATCTGCTCTCCATCGCTTTAAGGTGTAAAGGCATAAAACTCCCGATTGAGCCTACACCTGCTATACAATATTTCAAAAAGTAAGCTATTAAAATGAGTGTTAAAAATAGGCAAATAAAATCTAATACGAAAGAATTTGAAACAGGGCTCAACTTGTCATATAAAGACAAACATACTATTGTAATGCCGGGAATATGACTAAATCTCAATAAGCTTAGATAACAGGTGTTACTGTCACCCTACTCAAGTGCACTAATTTGAACTATTGAGTGGATTCACTGCGACTTGCTCATTATGCACAGATAGTTTCCATGGGGGCATTAGAAACTTTAATATTTTTATATTTTTTATCAGGAAATTTCAATTTTGTGTTATAGCGTGGAAGCAAAACTTGTCATGATTTGTGATATTTTTTCTTTTTAAGTAAAATGAAGTTGTGGTAAAGAGGCTGAATTGTTCAAAACAATGTGGAAACACGGGCAAAACACAGACCCTGCACGCCTTTTGGTCGAGGCAACCCATTCAGCCGAAGGTCAATGAATGTCAGTGAGATATGGGATACTCAGAGATCCCTCGTCACGTTCTGAATGGAGGACCCATCGTTTTGCGTTACGCCAGTGGGTAAAAAATGATTGACAAGCGTCATTAAGACACACAGAACTGCTCCAGCGGAGCCATTAGCAGTGGAATTCTTCCTTACATAGAACAGATGCAGTAAAAGCTACATCAGGAGTAGTGCATGCTACCTATAGAAACACAAGAGGTACTGCACAGGCAGCAGAAATACAAATTTCCCATAGAGACATAAACACACAAAAAGTTCAGTGAGCTGCTTGAACGCAAACCTCACACACTCACAGCGGAAGTAGAAGGCTGGCAGTAGTCCAAGTTTATTTCACACACCGGACACTGCCTGAAAAGCGGTAGCAGTCGAGGCTTTTATTGCATGATCTCAAAATGATTAACCATAGGAAAGTTATAGAAAGAGAGTTAGACTAATGTTGTTGGGTAGAGGACTGAATATACCCAACAGAAATGTGATGTTGCATGATAAACTTCTTATTCTATTCATCACCAAAATAGAAAAATAGAATAAAACTCAATAAATAACACTAAAACAACAAAAACCCAATCAGCAGAAAAGGAATATGCAATTTTGAAGATTTAAGGTAAGTAAAGCACCTAAAGGCACAAATTGGCAGTCACGGTTTTCTGGTTATGCACGATCGGTTAAAGTCACAAGTTCAGCCCAACTGTGATGTAACTTGGGCCAGATATAGGAACTAGTTTATTCCCACTGAAAAAGTTGTCTTCTAAAGTCCAGAGTGAAGATACCACTTTGCTGTGGAGGAGATCGGGAGAAGCAGGGAGTGCATCATGGCTGGTCATCACTGTAGTGCGAAGAGCAGGACGGGCTTCACATCATCATTGTTGCCCGAAATGCAGATCTTGCATTACCAGTCATCTTTGGTAGTCACTGTAGCGTGAAGAGTCAGGTTCACTGGAGTTTCAGTTCAGCTTTAAGATCATGGTGCCAACGGGTCAGTTGGCGGTCACGAAGAGCCCAAAATAGGATTTCCCCTTTTCTTCAAAGAGGAGCTCAACGGATGCCACACCAAGGGTCCAGGACCTGGAAGGATCTCGGGGATCAGGAACTCACTCTAGCAGGACCCAGCAGGGCTCAGTAGCAGGTTAAGGCAGGTCCAGTGCAGCTGGTCAGCTGGGCAGTTGCAGAAGACATCTGGAGCTATAGGTCAGAACAGGAGATCAGCTAACCCACCCTTGGAATCACTCAGGTAGCCTCGGATGATATGTGCAGCTCAAGACTTCCTTCTCAGAGAGTAGGGCAGGCCTCAGGTATCAAGACAGTCCTCTGCCAGCAGGACAGTACTTCTGTAGTATTCACTGTTTCCTGAGGAGTAGGAATGATAGATCCCCCTTTTAGGTCAAGCCTAGGAGCGCATACGTTGTCTCTTCAAGACATGCTGTATTCTTTTTGTGGACTCATAACCCCTCCATTGCCTTTTTATCCATCCCTTTGATTCTTGTTCAAAAATGTGTGATTGCTAGTGGTTAGTCTTTCCCCTTTTATCCCCCCTTTAGTCTTTGGTTACCTCGCACAGAGTACAGCCCTTTTTCTGTTACCATTAAGCTTCTGTGTTTATGTGCTGATTTGGGGGACTATTTTTTCTTTGATTGCTTTCACTGTTTACCTGTCTTTGGTGGTTCAGCTTCAGTGCCCTTCACTTAATCTCCCCATCCCATTTAAATATCGAGATGAAATGTCAGATGCTTCTGCCGCTGTTTTCGAAATCACCTCTTTCATTTTCTCAGACTTCAAAGTGAGAAGATTTCCTCCAAGGCCCTCCCGCTTCAATGCTTGTTGCTTTAGGGAGCCTCGGTCACCAAACCTTTAGCAGCCCAAACTCTTTTAGAGCAACAAGGCTTGGGCAACTCCCTTCGCATTTTCTCTGATGCTTGTTTATATAATGTGAAGCCAAACTCTACATGAAGGCGTTGGAGTGCTTTACTTAAGCGATAGTTACATTACACAATGTCAAATTGATTTTTTGGGCATTTTCATAAAACAAGAACTCGACTGACCCAATGATATTGAAGCGCTTTACAAACGCGCAAATTACATTACACAAGGTCAGGTTTATTTTTTTGGTTTATGTGCGTGGAGATTAAGTGATGCCGATGTCACCCCAGTTTATTCATCATCTCCTCTCTTCCTGACAAATGGGAGCAGCATTTTTCCCTCCCACGTCGCTGCATGCCCACCCCACTGCCTCTTCCTGTCGTTGTCCTCCTCTCAGAGCTCTAATTTCAAAGCACATACATGGCCGCTCCCCAGGGACTGTCATACATTTTTTATCATATATTGTGAAGTCAAGCGACTCAAAGGTTTTGAAGTACTTTACATGAGCACTGGTTAGGCATTTTTATAGAGTGGCCTCAAGGTATTCAAGTGCTTTAAAAAACGACCCAGTTACATTACACAAGGTCACATTTATTTTTTGTTTTTATGGGCAAGGAGATTAAGTGACGCAGACTCTGTGCCTGTTTATTCATTATTTTCTCTCTACCTGACAAATTGGAGCATTTTGTTGTTATTACTATGTCCAGTGCTAAATACCCAGAGGGCTGGGACAGAGGGTGAGGCCAGGGACTTGCTGGTAAATGGAGGGTGTGAGCAGTATTTGTAATGAAAAACTCTGCAGAAGGATGCCTGGAAAATAGAGGCCTGGGAGAGGAAGGATGTGATGTCTCCACCATTGGAAATTACATCCTTGCTTTTTTCCATAGGCTGTTCAATACTCTAGTGATGCAGTTGCACATAGAATGTTATTGTGCTGTTGAATTGCATCAAGGCACTTGTCTTTCTGTTTGTGCATTAAGAAGCCTTGGAAAGTGTCCATAATGCTTGCTGAGTCACACTGCATGGTCCAGTGTGAAGCCATTGTATAGCTCTTCAATTCCTGGCAGGCAGCATGCAGAGTAGTGTGCTGAATATGTAAACACTTATAAGGTCTCAAAGTCAAGACCTATTGGCTTTGCCAATGCTTATTATACCTGGTGCCCACTTTGTAGTGGAAGAAACGTATAGATGTATCCCCTACAGAGGTGTCTGGAATCTTCTGCCTCCTTGCCCTGGTCCCAGTCTGTCTGCAGACACAACAGGATTGAGAGAAGCGATTGAGAGGTGTGTGAGCTGAGGCAGTGTCTTTGAAGTGAATGTGTGACAGGTGGCAGCTCTGTCCCTCTCATCACCTCAGGATGGCCTATCCTGCTAACGCCCATAACTTCTATTGTGTGGTTGCCTGGGAAGAATACACAAAGGCCAACCGCCAAGTACACCTAGTCATGCGTTCCGAGAAGCAGACTGCAGGCACCAAATAGTCAGGACAAGAAAATTCCAACTTTCTAAAAGTGGCATTTTCAGAATTGTGACTTAAAATCTGACTTTAACATTCAAGTGGGTTTTAAATTACAGTTCCTCAAATGCCAAACATGACATTCCTACCTCCTCACACTCAAAAGTTATCACTTAGTAAATGTAACCCAATGGTATCCTGTGAATGGAGCAGCCTTGCAGTAGTGAAACACGAATTTGAGAGTGTTTCACTACCTGGACATGTAAAACTTAAAAGTATATGACTAACTTTTTAAGCACAGTGCCCCCTGCCTTATGGTCTATTCAGGGTCTAACTAGGAATGCCTTATATATTATAAAAAGCAAATTTTGAGCCTGGCAAAATCTTTATTTTGCCAGGTCAAAATGGCAGTTGAAAACTTCACACATAGGTTGCTGTAGCCAGGTTTAAAAGTGCTGCTTAAGTGGGCAGCTCCAATATTGCTGCAAGCCCACTAGCAGCATTTATTTATTCTGCCCTGGGTATATGGTATAGCACATTACTGGGGACTTATAAGTAAATTAGATATGCTGATTGGATGTAAGCCAATTTTACCATGTTTACAGGAGTGAGCACAAGCACTATACAACTGGTTAGCAGTGGTAAAGTGTGCAGTGTATCAGAGCCAACATAAACAAACTCAGCAGAACAAGAGGTTTCAAGGCAAAATGTCTGGGGGGAAACCACACCAAGGATGTCAGGTCTAACACATGCTTCATATGGAATACTTTGAGAAGTTCTTAATGCCTCAGCTGGAGTACTTATGCAACTTTTGGAGATTACATATGGCATATTATGACCAGTTCTGTTGAGCTCATCTTGAATATTGTGTTCTTCTTTAAAAGCCATATCTGACACACCTTGAAGTATTGTTTACATTTCTTAAAGGCTCATCTGTAGTATTGTGCCAAGCAATTGAAGCCTCATCTGTGGTCTGTATCCAGTTCTTGATGCCTCCCTTGTGTATTGCTTTTACTTTAATTGGCAGAGTCTAGCCGATTCGGTCTGTTCTTAGCCCATATATAGTGAGTTTGTTATAGTTTGAAAGGTTACTTCTGGTGCATTGTGTATAACTCACAAAATCACATGTGTATTCTACAATTCTGGGATCTTTATCTTCAGTTTTGTGACCAGTTCTAGAATGTAGTGGTATATCTACTTATGAAAGTTTCATCTAGTTTATTATGTCAATTAATTGAAGACATATAAATTGAATAAAAAAATATATATACACACACGCACACATATATAGATGTATGTATGTAAGGAAGGGTCGAGTCACGAGCCCGGATGCATACTGCAGGACAACCAATTTCCCACAAATAACCACGGAGAGGAAGAGAAAGGTAACCAAAGGGTTGAACCTTTCATCGCATCCTCTCCCATGCAGACCGACTGGGAGCCCACCCTCCGCAGAAACCTACTGGGAGGCCTGGAGACCCAGAAAATGAGAAGCTTGCAAGGGAAGGAGGACAGTTACAGGGAAGAAGCAGGAAGTAGAGGAGAATCCAAAAACACTTTTGCAGTGAGTCAGGAGGAGAGCCGGTAGCGAGAGAAAGTGGAGAAAAGCGGGAAGCCGGGAAACAAGCGACACCCCAGAGGACTGGACCGAAGATTGGTGGATGCCCCCAGGAGACGCCTGCTTGCCGCCGCAACTCTGGAAAGTTATGGCTTTGGCTGTAAGTGGATGGGGAGGGTCAGGGGAGGATACCGAGGATCACCACGTAGATTGGTGGGAGCCCAGTAAAGGGAAGGATCCTACTAAAAGAAAATCGGAAAATCGGGGCGAAAATACCCTCAGAGAACCGAGAAGAGTGGCATTGGTTCCTGTGACCGCCTTTTTTCTTTTTTTTTCCTTCTCATTCATAATTTTTGAAATTGCATGTGGTGCCCAAGGGAGGTACGGAGGGTTGGCCCGTATGTTTAGGTTTCTTCAAAACGGCTCAATACCTTAGAGAAAGAAAGTAAGAAACGGTCAACACTGGTGCATGATTAGTTGGCCTTGAGGAGTGGGGGCCTATTTCGATTACTTTTGGACCTTTCTTTTAATCTTTTTCCTAATTTATTTCAACAAGGTATACGCAGTTAGGAATGAGTTGAAGGGACTCACCCACGCATTTTCTTCTAGGTTTCTATTCTTTACTCCCACCCTCACACAGAGCACTAAACTAGCGAAGCCGTTCTTCACGTGCTTTTCACCGGCTGTAGGTGCCAGTTATCATCGAAGAAGAGAAAGTAGGTCATCCTGCAAAGAAGAAGGGAAGAGACCATCCCTACATCAAAGGAGATTTCATACTTACCAATTCATAATTTTGTCAGGACTTACAGGTATTTAATAAACAAGCCAAAATTGAGAACCATATACGGCCTCCTAGCTTCTGTTACCCCCTATCCCTCCGACAATGTACATACAGACATTATATATCATACATATATACCTCGAGCATGTCATTTAGAACAGGACACTTTACCTGGAGTGTTACTACTCATTTTTTGAGATAGCGTCTCTGTGCCTCCTCTGGAATATGTTCACATCTGCTACTTCTGCATGAGTATGGCAAATTGTGGGTTCCATATCTGCTGTATTGTGTTCATTTCTGCAGGCCATGTTTGTGGTATTGTATTAGGATTAGAAGGCCACCTCTGGCATATTGCGCCTAGTTCTGAAGGCCACAGGTGACTTTATGAATCCTTTTCTGAAGACACACTAGAAGCACTGCTTCCAGTTTTGAAGCTTATCAGAAGTGAATTGTGTCAATCAAAAGGTTTTGTTTTCTTAATTTTGTTAATTTTGATTGGCCTTATCTAAAATGCTATGACCACTTCTGGATTCCACCTACGGCATATTATGTCTACTTCTGGAGCTCATCTGGAGTATGGTTTTGACATCTGTACAGTGCTAGAAGCCTTTTATACAATAAAATTCCATTTTAGAGGTATTTTATCCCATTGCAGCATTGTGTCAGATTATAGGGCCGGCTTCTGTTACATTGGGTCCAGTTCTATGAGCCTCATCTGGTGTATTAGGTTACTTGTGCTATTTTCTAAAGACTAGTTCTGGAGAAAAATTCAAGGGAGATGGACTAAGTTCCTGAGGGGGGTAATAGAGTGTTGTGGGGCAGGATAATACATGAAATATCTGTTTCCAAAGGAGTGTCACAAGAAGTTTTATATTCAAGATTAGCCTTTAGTTAGGCTGCAAGGTTAGATGAAAACATTGAAGAGCTTCCAACATTTAATGTGAAGTAGAATTTCCTCCTATTTGAACAACACTAATCCCATCAAGCAAGACATATTACCCCCTGATTTGATATAACATTGTTTCTGATGGAGCAGGGTTTTAAGTACAAAACCTGCTCGAATTATCACTCCAGTAACATTTATTAATAGTGTGAAGTGTGACTAATGTGCACCAACACAAACTCAATCGGAAACGCTTTTGCGCATACGTGCTCTAATGTTAAGACTCATGCATGAAAGACAAGGTCTCATTTGTATTTCGCTTTTTAAGATGAACAACATAATGCTGCTTCTGTACACTAATGCTCTTGCTAGGGAAAATAACATTGGGATTAGTACAATGGTGGGAGGTTAACAGTGAAAAGTATATTTGGGAAATTAATAATGTTTGTGTCCTATTTACTTTAGAAAACATGCAGCCCTATATTTTCTGCATGACTACTAGAGGGTTAATTCGGTGAATGGAACAAACTAATATACTGAAAATCGAGCACTGACAGAAAGTGGAGAGAAAGGGAGTAGCTGACCTTTGCTAAAAATGCTGTGTGCCTGCCAAGAAGCAGAAAAGATGGCTTGGGAAAGAAATGAAATGTATAAACTTCTTCCGTCAAAAGCGGCAGTTACTGATACATGTTACAGACTTGATGAAATGTGTGAATATCATAATAAGAATGAATAGAAGACATTGTATTAGAAAATGTGTTTGTGACTATGGTGGTGTGACAGAACACCCCCTGAATCAACCAATGGGAGACCGAAGTTTAGTAAATGTTTCCACTACTGTAGGTTGGACATGTAAGTTTTAGGGTATAACTGGGGTAGCTTTAGGGGTGTGATTGGTTCGGCATTTGGGGGAATCTTAGAGGGAGATCGTCGCTGTCTGTCGGTTTGGTGAGGCCTACCTGTTTCCTGTTTCCTGTCCTATTGCCAAGTCCTGATGATCTTTGTTCCTTGAAACCTATCTCAGAGGACCCACTACTATCCCTTTGGCCAAGGGGTGGTATTTTCCTTATTTCCTTTGGAAATGATTATTTCCTTGGGATGATTCGTACTTTGCATAATTATTTGCAAGTGTATTTGTCTCTGAAACGTTTGTCTCTTCACCTATCCACTCCTTCATGTGTATTTATTCATTTTGATATGAGTTTGATACTATTTTGCATTGATATGTTCTCTCTCTCTCTTCGTGAATAATACATTGTTTGCTTTGTGATTTCTGTACATGTATGAGTTTTATTTTTACATTATTTGGTGACAAAAAGGAACTAACTTTACTCTGAGTTTGTGGTTATTCAGATAATCATAGATGGTTAGATAAATAGTTATTATTATTAGCATCAACCTCTCAACTTTAGGTCCATCGACCAAAGAAAAGAAGTTGGTATTTCAGGCTCAGTTAGTTATTTCGAATTGATAGATACGAGCCTGTATAATGAAACAATGATTTATATACAGCATCAAATTTCAGCAGATCTCTGTGTTGTGGGGTGAGTTTGCGTAATGGGCCCGTTTTTAATGTGTTATGTGGTTATTGATTATCGATCCCTGATTGGCCCTGAATCACTTCCATCTCCTGTGAATATCATTCATCTAACATTGTTTAAGATTCAGAAGATTTTGAATTATTGTTGAGGCCTGGTCTTTAATGTTTCTGCCATGAGTCCTCCATCTATGCACAAGATGAAATGAAAAAATGATGCCTTGTGCCACTTCATTTGAAATCAGCATACCCTGTTAGAACTGTCAATGAGCAATCCAAAAGTAATCATTCAATGCAAGGACTTCTATTAGGTTAAAACAATTCTAGAGCAATCTGAACCGGATCCATAGACCAAAGCAGCTATATATGTATACTTATTTATATTTACAGCAGGAAATTCCAGCAGCTAATGTCCTCGAACGCATAGCTAAATATCTGTTGTTCTAGGTTATTATCAATCAAGGCAGCACCTAAATTAGGTCTTCTATAATATGTTCTCACCTTCAATTGTCTAAACCTGTGCATCACTTTTTGGGGTTGATGAGGCATATGAGACTTTTCGAAAATGCAAAACCGGAATTTTAGGATTTTAAAAATGAACATTCTCTGGGATGTATCTCTTTACAGAGGCTGTTCATAATCCAGCTGATAGACTGAATCATAAACACATTTAATTAGTA
This sequence comes from Lissotriton vulgaris, assembly GCF_964263255.1. Classification (NCBI taxonomy): domain Eukaryota; kingdom Metazoa; phylum Chordata; class Amphibia; order Caudata; family Salamandridae; genus Lissotriton; species Lissotriton vulgaris. Next base: position 1,221,570,433 of record NC_141685.1, on the reverse strand, counting down.
CGATTTGTTGACATTTATACAAGTTACCTAAGTCTGTGAGTCTCTGGATGCATTTAGGGAGCAGGGAGCATTTAAATGAGCTGTGATTCAACAGGACCTCGAAAGAACATTGCCTACAACAATAGTTTATATTTGGGGTTCAAACATCTCAAAGGGATATGCAAAATTCTCAATATCAGCAGAAAGTGTATTGGCCTAGTAAATAGCTTTCTATGGGGAACCGCCATGGCTAAGAGATGATGCCATAAGGACCTCTGTTGCTGGTTTGATGCAGGATCTATCATATCTAATGTTCAAGTGGCTACCACTTTTGCTGGACAACTTGTTCTTTTCTGTTTTCATGAAGCCTGCAAGCTATCTCTTGAGGCCTTGAACGTGTGTTTTCTCATTGCATATAATAAAATATAGGGTTCCCCCATTGTTCTTTGAAGGTCACGGATAGGGGAAAAGGCACAAAGACAGTTACATGTAAAGTGTCCTCTGTACTTTACAGTGAAATCTCCTTCATTGGTCTCAATCTAGGAGCAAAACTCATAACTCTGTAAAAAAATGTTTGAGGGCCTCAGTTTGACCCATGCTTCATCTGTAGACTTTGATGGTTTGTATTCTCTGCAGTGTATTTTTAACCACAAGTCAAGGTCAATTTAAAAATATGAACTTTGATCCTCAAAACCTTGGTGCAGCCTCAAACATATGTGTTTTTAAATGTTTGGTATTTGTTTTGTTATTGAGTGTTTGTTTGGTGTATGTTGTTTGTGGAAGAATGCACGATGAATGATGGTCAAGTTAGGTTTCATAAACGTATCGTGATTTTATTTAACTATTTGGTGAATTCCGATTTTATATGTATTGATTAGAAATTCATGCCATTTAAGTTTTGAGGCAGAACAAAAGCTAGGTTTTCCTTTATGTGTCTTTTACTCACAGATCAACAACAAAGAAGCAGATTTCATAGTAACATCTAACTTCATTATCATCATGAGTACAACTTTTTTCGATCATAACTCCTCTAACTTCATCTTAAAGGACTTAATATTTGTTGAACACCAACTGCCGTAATTTGAGCAAAAAAAATATTCTAGTAATGTGCTTATTCTGAAATGTAGCAGTGCCTGCCGCAACAGTTGTATTTCAAAATTGCTATCACAAAAAACGAAAACCTAAAGGTTTTTCATTCATCTTCACACAGTTCCCATGTCTTATACTATGTATGAATTCCACACCTGGGGTCTGATTTAGAGTTTGGTGAATGGGTTACTCCATCACAAACGTGATGGGTACCGTACCCACCTTATCACAAGTGCCCCAGAATATGAGCGCACATGATATCAGTCACGTTTCTGATGGAGTAACCCATCTGACGAACTCTAATTCAGACCGTTTGCATTATTATTTCATCTAATCTAATCTTTTTCTTTTTAAACATGCTTCAGTGTGTTGAAAAGAAGCATACCTTTTGGAATCAAAATCTCTCCACATTTTGAATCTAAGATATGAACTGCTCAAGTTGTTCTAGGTCAGACCCGGCAGAGCCTGGCTTTAACGAATGTTGTATGTATATACCTCTCTAAACCAATAGATTTTCATTATCAGGCACATTCCAAATCCCAAAGTTGTAACTAGGCAGCTGATATGTGTGCTATAGTTAGCCATCTTATGTATAAGTTACTTTTAAACGATCACGTTGAAGTATATGTTCTTTTCAAAATAAGAGTAACAATCACGGAGAGGATTCCATACAAACCACTTGTGTCTTGGAAAATGACAATGTTTTCAACTAGTTACAGTAGTATACACCTCTATGTAGTAAAACGTCAATTGCTTTTTGTCTGCTGGCCATATGTAGTCCAATATTCTGAATTCAATACCCTGCAACATAGTCCAGTTATTACCATTTGGCCATTACAACTGGAATTCTCACCAGGGAGGCTTGGTTTAGTTCAATTTGAGCCACTGACACAGACCATGCAGGTTTGACTGACAAAGATTCGGAGAAATTTGAAAATGCGCATATTTTTTAAATTTTCATTGTGGTATCTCGTATGAAAATTGAACGCTAGCACAAACCTTTATTCAAAGCATTAAAAGATCTTTTAGAGGAGAAAATATCTCCTGCCACGCTTCTACTAGTCGCGCAGAATATTTGCTGCTCTAACTAGTCTCCAGCACGTGGAACTCTCACTGAATTTTACACAGACAAAATATAATTTTTTCCAGAATTCATCAGGGTGGAATCTTCCAATGTTAAAAAAAAATGGAAATGGTCACTCTGTAGCAGAATTAAGCATTGTTGGCCTATTTCTGCATTTCATCTAAACCAAATATCAGTACCTTCGGACCAGCATTAGATGAATCCAGTATTGGTCGATTCTAAGCCAAGGACAACTGTTGATGTTTACTAAATAAATATAACAGAATCTATGTATCTTGAATGAAATGTCACAAATGACAGCATTGGCATGTCCGTCTGATAGACTGTTTTTTACAATAAGACATCCTTTTTCTCTCGCCTCTCATCTCTAGGTCACAGAAACCAGAACGGGCCCCCTTGGCTGTAGTAACTATGACAACCTAGACTCCGTCAGCTCCGTGTTGGTGCAAAGTCCTGAAAATAAAATACAGTTGCAAGGTAGGTGTTTGCAGATGTTATTAATATTGAGTTATCCTTGGGCTCACGTCTATTTCTGAAACGATAGGGTGGAACAGGGAAACACACTGCCACGATAGGTAAGACGTAAAGACAATGCGAGTTAAAGAACCCGTTCGAAGAAAAACATCACTTTTAAATTCCTACTTTGAATAACTGGTATTTCTTGCCACATTTTACACAACTACTAGTCAATGGCGTTCTCTAAAAGATGTCTGGCTTCTCCGGTCACAACCATGGTCAAATACAGGAAAACTGTGGTCATGCCCGGCTGAGTATATAAATACCACGGATTGTCCGTGAACATGATAACAGTTCTCTGGCAAAAAAATGTAATTGCATAACCGGCAAGATTTAATTATATCCTAAAGGCCCAGGCCTCAGGTTCAACTCTCCATTGTTCCCTAGCCACGTATGTGCTTTATATGTACTTGTAATTACAAGCTTTTATACATAAATACATCATTGACGTAGCTAGACCTTTAGCCGCCCATGGAAGTGCCTGCTCTTGCCACCCACGGCAGCTGCATGTAAGAACAGTGGGCTGACAATTCCTGCCTTTGCCCCCTGCGACGACGGCAGGTACGAGCTGGTGATTTCTGCCTTTGCCGCCCTGCAATGCCTGCTGGTAAGAGGGGGGGGGCTGTTGATTCCTGCTTTGCTGCCCTGCGACGGGCGCAGGTAAGATGAGGGGAATGGGAGGCCAACACCCTCAAGAACTCAGATATCCCCCCGTTGCTGCACCACTGACATACATACATGTACTTATTTTTAGGCCTCGCCCACTCAGCGCGCATGCGCTGTATAGGAGACCTTTAACCGTCGTTCATCTCTTTTCCAAAGCACATACTCGTGCTTGTGGCGGCATACACCTTGCGGGAGCGCGCAGAGGCCCGCCACAAGCACAAGTGTGTGCTTCAAAAAAGAGCAGACTGCTCTCCCAAGTGCGCACGCTACATGCCTTTTTTAAAAAAACTTTTAGCACGAGGCTCACATGTTTGTTTATACAGCGCTTTTTAAAAAAAACTTTTACTGCAAGGCACGCACGTTTGTTTTTTGTTGGGAGGCTTCTCTGTCCTTTTGCTGATTTGAACCAGGGCTGCACCATGAATCACCACTGCAGAGACAAAGTTCTTTATTTCGTTAACATTCTTACAAACAACTATCACAGAAACTGCTAACTGTGAGAAGTTGTCCTGGTATATGATGTCCACTATTCTAGTGGGCACCTTGCACCAGTCCAAACGACCCTTATTGATGGTAGGTTGTAAAGTCAATCTTATAGAAAGCTATCCTAGTGGTAGCTGGGGAGAGCAGACTTCAGGCTAAGACTTAGAGGCGAGTTAAGTTAGTTGTTTTACCAATTATAATCTCTTGAATAATCAAATGAAAGCACACCACACAAGGGATATATCAAATATATATGTATTTATTCTAAACACAATCCCTCTGGACTATTTATGAGGTCAGAGGTAAAAGTACAATACAATGAACTTAATTAGCTTATGATAAGTTGCACAGTATATGTTGTGCCCTAGGGGCCTCACAAACCATAGACTTAAATAGTGGTATAAGAACCATGTGAGAGTTAGAAAGCAGGCATAGGGTTTGTAGAACCGCTGGGGCTACCTATAACCACCCAAGGTTAGGATGCTCGAGGCCCATGGGGGACGCGTGCAGTGTCTAAACACAGCCGCAGATCACCATTGACTTTCTATGGAGAACGAACAAGTTACAATTTTAAAGATTAAGGGCACTTAGAGGTGAACTACGATGGAACCCTTTTAGACTAGGACACTTGAAGAGTCAAGACCCACGGGAGCACTGGAGTACTCGTGTTACCTCACCCAGGAAGCCGGGTGCATAGGTGTCTTTTGGTGTCGGGTTTCGTCGTCGATTCCTATGGAGAGCTGCAAAGAAATGCTGCAGGCGACCAGAGGAAAAGTGTCTGGGTGGGTCCAAGGGTGGATCGGAGATGTGAAGAACCTGAAAGTAGAGGAGACAGAGTCTGGGTCACTAGCCAGTGACCAGGATGCAGAGGAGAAGATGCCAGCCGATGCTGGGTGATTTCAGGTGAAAGAGGTGAAGCTTGACTCTTCCGCCACGAGGACAAGGAGGCATCGACAACAACCAGGAGCTGGATTTTTGCTGTCCCACAAAGGATCTAGCTGACTGCAGTGTCGGAATCCGGATTGGACCTAACAAGCCTTGGCAACAGCAACCCACGTAAGATGACAAGATTGGCTTTAGTGCAGACCAGCAAGGTCTGGGCAACTCCTCCTTTGGAGAGGAGTGGGAGCACATCTGGAGCAACCAGGAAAGCTCAAGAAACAAAGGTTTGACCTTCGTGGGAGCTCACTAGCCAATGGACTAGGAACTGCAAAGGCGCCTCAAGCTGCAGTGAAGAAAGGGGGCTCACGGGTCACTCATGGAGTGCTCACCTCTGTACTTCGGTGTAAAGGAGCTTGGGACTGCTGCTTCAAGCACCCCAATGCACAACTTCAGGATACCTCTGGAAGTAGGTGCAGTTGCAAAAATGTAGGATGTCCATGAGTTCCGGTCCCATATCTCTCGTGTCCGCTACAGGTCTCAGCTTTGCTGGGAGCGCAGATCAGCATCAGAGATGTCTGGAATTCTATGACCTGTGTCACAGATTCTTCAGGATTCGGCGGGAGCCTCAAAAAAGCAGACTGGCAAAGATGCAGTTGATGCCTGTTTGAACAAGGTGGTCACTCCTTGACCACAAGGGAGAATTCTTCCGTCTGTCAGTCAATATGGAATGTCGAAGGTCCAAGATATGTGTTGCAGAGTTTCGCCCAGGATAATGTAAAGTCCTAGGGACTGGGGTTCTATACTTATATATACGAACAACAAGAGAGACAGGGTCAGAACGTTACTCTTCTACCCCTAAATAACCACTGTCAACAACAAAAGAGTAACAATAAGGGTGCAATATAAATACGGGTAAACGAGTACTACTTATTATAACCCTTAGATTGTTACTCTTTTGTTGTTGACAGTTCTATACTTAAAGTAAGTTTAGGGGTTGGACTAACTCTAAGGTCCATCCTATGGGGGGACCTGGGGAGGGGGTGGTTACACCCCTTCCCCTTTGTCCAGTTTTGCACTAGAGCTGGGGCTGAGCACCCCAGCATCCGGTTTGAACTGGGAAATGCATGGAGCACCTTGTGTGCCCCTGGCAGTATCTGAAAAGCATTCACTGAATGCAACCCACCCTGCCCCAATACACTAAAGCCTGTCTGGGGAGGTGCTAGCACCTCCCTGGACAGTAAACCTATTGTCCAGGCCTCCCCTGCTGGAGTTTCGTCCAGTAGCAGGAGGGCAGACTCGTGTCTGTAGCAGAAACATCCATTTTGTGATGCTGGGGTTCTGTTTAACTTTAACCGGGTTTACCAGTAACTACATGTCTTCTCCCTCTGGAAGGGTGGAATGGTACCCCCGCTGCCAGAACTGGTGGGGGGGGGGGGTAGTATTCCAAAGTGTTTGACACCTTACACAACATGTTTTGATAAATCCAAACCAAAGTTAGCATTAACCGCGAGGATTATAATGCACTTAAGAGTATATGGTATGGTTATATCATAAACCAGCTATAAGGAGATGGTTCCGAAAGCTTCAGAGGGGCTCAGCTCATGCTAGGGCACCCTCTCACACAAAACCAAGCACTCTGCCTTCAGGATTGTCAAGGCTTGGCATAGGAGTGACTTATAGGTTACTATGTGTCTATATATAAGGTAAATATAGGTATACTATATCTAAGTAAGGGTTGCTTACACCACCTTACCCAGGCTGCCAGTGCAGACCTCTGGTTTCAGTTTGGAAGGCTAACCAGGGGTGGCACAATACATGCTGCAGCCCCTGGTAGTCATCTGGAGTCCCTATGCCCTGGGTACCTAAGGTACCATATATAGGGGTTCACAAGGATATCACAGTAACCAATCTGGTATGTACCTAAAGTACATGGTAACAATTTAGAGAGAGTACAGCCATACTAAAGTCAAAATACCAGTGAAGCACAGCAAAAAGTGGGGGTAACCATAGGAAGCAGTCCCTACTCTCCTACACTAACCACACTTGAAAAACAAAGATTTCATTTAGAGTCGCAGAACGAATACGGCTAAAGAACTTTGAAACTTTGCAATGTCTGCTCTCTTACTTCTTTGTGCCCGGCAATTACTCAAGTAACTTAAATACATTAGGAAAGGTCGTCTTTCCAAAGGATGCAGGAACTTCCAGAACTAATTGAATTTTGAAGAGGTGCCGCGCTCTGCACAACACATGCTTTTTCTCTGCTCCTGACTCACGCCTGGCTGCTTAGGCATCTGTAATGAGATGCAGTCCAGTCTATTGACAAGCAATAATGCACTTGTTCCTCTTGCTCCAAGTTGGTCCCGTGCTGCCCAGTGCCCCTATGACCAAGGCCACGCCCAAAGGGGCGGCCCTAAAGGCCCTATTCACCCTGCGTGTCATTTACTCTTTCATTAGCTGCTATGTTCGCTAATCAAAAACAAGCATTTGCATAGTCAATAGGTCTCGCCTTTGGGACCTTCTAAGTGTTTAGCCATGCAACAGTTGTTGTTGCACCAAGGATATTGTGCTGCATAACTAAATACTTATAAGGTCCCAAAGGCGAGACCTATTGGCTATGCCGATGCTTGTTCTTGTGTTCCTGTTGACTTTCAATGTGATTCAAATCCATGCTGACATCATCCTTACTCAGTGGGCAGTTGCACACGTTACTTAGTGCCCTAATGTCATTTTCACACGTTTTTGATTGGCCTAGATCCACATTGATATTTCACGTTATCCAGATTCACACTGACATCCACGCTACTTTGAACCAAGGAGAAATTTCCACTTTACTCAGATGCACACAGAGATTTAAACATTTTAGTCAGAGCCACATTTACATTTCCACATGTCGAGAAACTCAAAAAGAGACATTTTAACATCCTGTTCTTTCTGCACCAACAACTGTGCTACTACTAGGGGCCTATTACTAAAGGACAAGGGAACCCACTAGGTAAGCAAGGACCTTGGGTATCAATCAAAGTAAACAACAGCGGTCCTTGACAAAGGAGAGTAACACTTCCAATAATTATAGGCTACAATATGCACTATAATGAACATAAAGTCCAGCCGGACTTCACAATTAATTTTGATAATGAAATAAGTCGAATTTAACAAAACAACAGTGAGGCAGTGGGACACAGTCCTGTATCCACAAAGCTATACACACAATACACAGTACAATTAACTAGGGATTTTTCAGGCATTTAAAAGGTGCAGGAGTAAAAAGGAAATTTTTCAATCTGTTTGCTTCACATATGTAGAAGAAACATGATCTTAGCACAAAGTTGTGAACTAGTGTTTAGACTACATAAATTGTCGACGGCGTTTCGATCCAGTAAACATTATTAATCATCATCAGGACATTCAATGCTTGCCTGAATTGAAAGCCTATAGAGTGGTAAAAATGATTGACCAGGTCACGTGGGGAATCAGAGATGGTCGGCTGCCAGATATGGAGCCTAAGGTTCGAAGTAAAGTCCCTGAATGACTGATTGTTGGTTGGGCACGTTGTGCCCTCGGGTTAAACCTCACAGTTAGAAGTCAGTTCCCAGATTGCGTAATGGGCTGTGGGGTTAGGGATGACAGGGTGCAGCTGTAAAGGCAGGCACCGGTATACTGTAGCATTCAAGGGGTGCAGAACCGGTAGGAGTTAAGGCACCAAAAAAGGTTGCCGATTCAGGATTTTGCTGCAAGCCGCGGAAGCCTATGGTGAGGCTCCTTAAGTTCACAGTGGAACTTTCGGAGACGTCTGCGGGGCACGATCCCGCCGTAGAACTACTAGGGGCCTGACACAGTGAATATCGCTCTTGTTTCCTTCATAATTTAACAAAGAAATGGTGACTCCTTCCAGCAACCATTGTAAATGTAAATGTAGTGTTGCTTGTATAGCGCACGTATCACCCCAGAAGTGGCATCAAGGCGCTGTAAGCATACCGCTGAGGAACCCTTCCTGGCCTCTCCCTGTGAATTGCCCACCCCTGGGCACCCCCAGGGTAAAAGCCAGGCATCCTAGCGCTTTTGGGGCCGCTGTGGAGATTAAGCAAGCTATTGCCCAGAGTTGCAGCCACCATGTACTTAACATTTATGTAAATGACGTTAGGTGTCTTCATAAGAGGGTGGCTGATTGGAAGAAATATTGACAAAGAACAAAAAAAATAACTTATCTGGCTATTTGTATTGTAATTGTATATGAGGGGCGCTAAAAAGTTGGGAAGCAAGACACCAAACCTACCTCGAGTAAAAGTACAGAAATAGTCTTGTGTAGTAATACACCAGGCTAAATTATCTAATAAGTAACAACAGCTTCAAAAAAAAGGAGCAAACGTGAAGGACGAATAGTATCTAACGTACGCAATGATGTGATGAAATATAAGGAAATACGCAACAACACATCCTTCTCAGATCAAAGAGAAGAACAAGAAATTACTCAATATGTAAATGCCAAACACAAACTTGAACCACAAAGCTCTGCCAGCCCAATTCATGTTGACATTCCTGCATTACTTGATCTGACAGTGACATTTCCCATTACTTGGATCCATGTTAACATTTCCACATTGGATCCCTGCTGAGATTTTCTCCTGTTACTCAGTCAGATTTATACCAATGTTTCCACATTAGTCAGACACCCTCAAACATTTCCACATGTAACTTGGATCCATACTGACATGTGCACATGTTACTCAGATGCACACTGCCATTTCCACACACATATTACTTAGATCCATACTGACATTTTCACATGTCACACTAATCCATGCTGGCATTTTCATGTTAAGCAGACCCACGCCAAGAATTTAACGCACTACTAAGGTGCTGACTGACATTTCCTTGTGTTACTCAGTGCCACACTGACATTTCCATATTTCATCAAAAGCATACAACATGTTCACATATTACTCAGATGCACACTCATTTTACATGTTTACTCGGATCAACATCAATTGCCTGTTTCCTCTCTTGTCCATTCAACTATTCTATCGCCCTAAGTAGACTGCATGGATGTCAAAAAGAGCTGCTAATGCCTCAGGAGTTAGTGACAGTCAGTTGTCACTTTCATTTAATCATATTTGCACAGATTGCCTTAAAGAGAGAGCGTACTGTGTAAATTGAACCCATCCGCTTGCTGTCAAAGATGGGTTCTGGATGAATTATTGGATAGTTTACACATGTGACAGGGTGATCTCACCATCTGTAGTGAAAAGGAGGTTGATGGAGGAAGCACACAAAACTCATCTGGGGATTACAGGTGTGATAATTGTTTGCTGGGGATGGACCTGGCTGTGGTGAGAATTCTGAGATAATGTCAAAAGTGTTTGGTTATTAATAAACTATAGGGATGCTCGAGATCTTGATGTTGCAATGTAGTACATACTCAATGGTCCCTAGCATTAGATGTAATTTTCAAAGAGAAAGTTGTCCAACAAGGCTCTTAATGGGCAAACGAGTAGAAACTGATTTCCAGTGAAAATAGCGATTAGCTGAATGGCATTAGCAAAACATAAGGCACCTTGTAAGATGTAAAGCTAAGGGAATAAAAACAGGAAGAGATTGGAAACCAAGATAAAGGGAGAGACTTGAATTTACAAATGGAGAGAGAATGGATATAACACTAATCACATCCTACTAACAGTTTACATATTTCACAACAAATTCTTAGGTTTTATCACTGAAGTGGAACCTTTAGGATTTTGTTTCCAGATCTCGCAGGTATCCAAAGAGATTTGGAGAAGTTGCCTGACCCACAAACTATCTTGCATGCTTCATTATTGGTAACCTATCCACACCAAGGTAGGTGAATGCCACGTTGACAAACTCAACTAATAGTGGGAGTTCCTTAATAAGTTGTTACTGGATGATAGCAGGAATACATATGTTTGATAACAATACCTAAGGGTGCACCTTCAGGAGGTGTTTTGTATAATTGATCAAGTTCAATGGTTCATCCATCCAAATGATTTGCCAGCATTCTGCCAAATAAAATTCCCTTACAGGTCTGTGGCCTTCTTCAGGTATCCTACAATCATTGCCTGTTGTTCAATTGTAACATGAACATTTATGAGGAATGAGGCTCTTACACCTGTTTTCCCCCTTTTTTTGTTACACCTACACAAGTATTTTGTAAAAATAACAGTAGAAAAAAAACTAGGCTGTTGCTAATATTTTTTATCTTTTCAAATTAACCCACTCACTACAGACTGACAAAATAACCCAGTTTTACAGAGCTAAACCATCCTTTTAGATATTGATAATCATCCCTCTCTAGGCCTTAATGCCCAATAAGGCAGGGTGCATGATATTTAAAGTAAGACATGTAAATGTCAATGTTAAACATCCTTACAGTGACAAGGCCAAAAAAGCTATTTTCACTGTAGAAGTAGTGTTAGTTGTTCAATGGAAAACAATTGGGGGTTAATATTTAATTTAAATAATGTTATCTCTACTGAGAGCCCAAGTACAAATGTAATTCTTGGACTTTTTAAACTATTTATTACAAATCCAAGTCCTAGTAAATTCAGATTTGTGATAAACATTTTACAAAAGTACTTAAAAAATACCTTTAACCTGCCTAAAGCCCCTTTACCTGAGCTTCCAACTGTCAGCCAAGAGCTGAACAGATCCTTCATGAGGTGTGAATTGGCTCACAGTGCTGAGACAAAAGGCCTTGGATGTGGTGAGAGGTTGTCCTTCCCTTGACAGGACACCATGGGGACTTGGTCCAGCCTCTTGCATATCTTCAAAGGATGCCTACCCTGCCATTGGCCGATGTAGCTCACAACTGTGCCTGCCTCCCTTTGTCTTCCTAGCCAGCCAGGCTCCAATCTCAGTGGGAGAGGTGCTGGCTCCAGAACCCACTAGGAGTGACAATAGGAGAGGGGTTGTTCATTTTCATGTCCACACCTCTAAAGTGGGCACACAAGCTCTGAAGAGGGGAAAAAAAGGTTCTGCCATGGTGGATTAAGTTATGGAGGAGAGCTGTGTGTATTTGTAGTAGAGCACTCAGGCAGCTCTGCAAAGGTGAGTAAGGATACCCCATGGAACTTTCTCCTTATTGGTTAGGAAGGAGAAAGGAGTTACACCCACCCACCGGCTACTGTCAGGCATAAATGTGACATCTCAGGGTACCTTGCTCCGAACACTACTGGATCGGTGGATGACAGAAGAAGGATTGCACTTGTGAGGAGAACCGTAAGGGCTGGACCTGCTCAAGGACACCATGGGTCAGTTTGCAGGCCTATGGTTAAGCTACTGGGATACAATAGCTACGAGAAGCCCACTTTCCTGCAAAGCCCAGATGACTAGATTCAACTCGGTCTTCCCAGGGTCTGGCTGGTGGCTTCTTTTGGAGTGAGTCCTGACCCCCAAAGTTCTGTTCTTGAGATCCGGGAATCCTTGGCTAGTGTCTGAGTGTACTCTATCTGCCTAACCAAAAAAGCTGAGAGTTACAAACGTTTTCAAGACATTTTGCCTGAAAAACCAACAGGAGACCTGGATCAGCTGTCAAACAGATCCGCCAAGGCTAAATCGCTGGTGGGCGTGACTTTCCCATAGCTCCCACTACATTCTCCTCTCAATATCAGAATCAGTTGATACAGAGGATGATTAAATTACTTTCTGCTGCTCCCTTGCTGCTGCTGTTGACAAGGACCTGATTGATGGCTAAGACATCCAAACACTTGCCAAAGGCAAGCCTGTCTGTCCTTATCCGTGCACCAGAAATGCACCCACACATGCTGGAGCTGTTCGGAGCCATGCTGTGCTGGGAATGGCGCTCACCTTTCAGCCTATCCCTCAGGTACCTCAGGGAATTTCTAGTCATTCGAAGGAAGGTGGGGTTCAATTTCCTGCCTGTTAGGTTGAAGGATCTGTGAACTTTGTGGGCATAAAGAATTGAAACCTACTGTGGTTCCATCTGCACGAGGGCAGAGAGGAAAACAGCATTATATGGGATTATTAGGTTCTTATGATTTGAACAACTCAGTTGGGTCATATTTACATTTGAAGTGTACTATGATTAATGCATGATCCCTGTCTAAGCATGTGGCCAAAATGTATGATATTTTGTGGGATGAGAAGTGGGATCTGTTTTTCATTACGGAATCTTGGACTATGCCTGATTTCAATTTTGATCTGTGGGTGTGTGTCCATTTGGATATAAGAGTATTTGTCTCCCACTGCCCATTGGTCATGGAGGGGGGGAAAGCAATCATTTTCCATTAGAGTTGGAGCCTTCAGGTATTAGTTCTCCAGGGTTTCATGAGGACTGAAATGTTGTGGTTCTCGTTGCAGTACTCAGGCTCTTATTCCGTACCAAGGCTGCCATAGTACAGGCCACCATGTCCATCCGTGTGCTTTACAGATGCGTTTTTAGAGTCAGTAAAGAACTTTCAGGCAGCTGATTTGATTCATTTTTTGGATGCAATATGTCAATGACCTCACGCATAGTGCTGGCCGCACTCTGGATTTGATATTTGTCCAGATGACTTAGTGGCTAGAGGAACAATTGTACCCCAGTTCTGATCCGATCACTTTTTAATACATTTTCTTATCAGGATGAGTGACCTCAGAAAGCATGGGGGGCACTGGGAATCAACCTGCCATCCAAAAACGCCCTTGTGGGAAGATGGATGTGGACCAGGTAAAAAGTCAGTTAAAGGAGTCTCTTCCTCAGTATGCTGCAGATATGTCTATAGATACTATGGTAGACCTATCACTGGTGGACAGCAACGGTAGTGGACAAGGCATTGCCAATGAAGCGAGTGCATCCAAGGCATCGGCTATCCACACCTTAAAATAACGAGGAGTTAAGAAAGGGTAAGATTGGATGCAAAAAAGGGGAGAAGTGCTGGAGATCTAATTATGCTTCTCAGGCCAAGCAGAACTTAATAGAACTTTGGGGTCCAATTAAAAGGTTTTTGGGGCCCTTAAAGCTTATTTTTAATTGAATGATATTCTCTCAGAATCATATCCATCTAAAAGAAATCCTAGCTAATATTAATTCTATAGCAAATGCATCCAATGTTACCTTTCCAACAAAGGATTCACACTCTCTTTGTGATGACTTGGTGGTTTACTTCAAGAAAAAAGAAAGAAACATAATGTTAGGCCTGTTATCTACAGTGAATGAGGCAGAAGAATCTTCCCCCTAGAATCGCGGCCAGCATGACATTGCTGTGGTGGATGATGAATCTTTAGTCACCAGTGAAGAAGGAATTGGCAGCAGGACAATTACTTTTGGAGGTTTTTATCAGATCTTCCATTTGAGGTTTTTTAATTGGCTTTTTCGATTACATCAGGTTCCCCTTATCATGTGATGCCACTTACAGTGTGGCATTCATTGGCTGGTACACTATTGGAAATTCTACACCCTGTCTACAATGCCTCCTTGTCCTTAGGATTGCTTCCCCATGACTGAAAGAAAGCATGTGTGATGGGCCATCCAAAAAAAACAACAACATCTAATGCCAATACTCTCAGTAACTATCAGATCATTTCTCTGCTTCCACTTCCATTTAAAATCTTATGGAAGCACATGAACTCTATTTTAGCAGGCTATCTTGAGATAAATGATTTGCTGGGTTTAGCCTAGTACGGTGTTCCCCAATGCAGAGAAGCAGCATTTATCTCCGACACTGAATGACCTGGGGATGGGAGTTAACATGGGGAACTTTGTGGCCCTGGAATTTTTGGATTTGTTGGCTGCATTCAAAATGGTCTCTCTTGAGATACTGATTTGTAAAGCTCTGAGAACGTGTGCATCCTATTTGGACAATAGAGGTAAGGGAATTAGTCTTCCACCGTATCCTTCAGTTTCAGTTCAGTTCAGTTTCAGTTCATAAACTTTATTCGGATAGACATTGTATCCATAAAAGTACAGAACAATAAAAACAGTATAAATGACAGGAGAAGTGTAACAAAACATAGTATTGAAAATTTTCGATTACAAAACACAATATGACAAATTCAGGGTTGTAAATGGGCAACAATTTTTTAGACGTAACCATTTATGTATTACAAACTCAAAGGTTAAGCATTGTCTTCCGTGCCCTAGTAGCAATTCTCAAAAATGTGCTTAATCGTAAGAACATAGCTGAGGAACAACAAGGGCACCCAACGAGTCAGCACAGGACCTCGGGGAACATAGTTTATATCTAACAACAGTGGTCCTATGCATATGTAGGAATAAATTGCAGTAAATATAGACACAATGAACTATATTGGTTGGTGTGATTTGTCCAGCCGGACAGTGATCACAAAAATCTTTTACTATTTAGAGAATTCAACAGGAAAATTATCTTACATTCACAAAGAGTGAGACACAAGCCTGTGCCTTCACGCTTACAAATTGGCAAGGTAAAAGGATAGGGAAAGGCAAAGAAAGGAAAATATTTAGGCAGAAAGTGAGCGATTTCTGGGAAATGAAAAAATAACAGAAATTCAGTGACACCATTAGTCGCATATCTCATTCAATATACATTTGCATATATGGTGTGACAAAGGGTCGACGACGTTTCGATTCCATAACCACAATACACGGAATCATCATCAGGACAAAAGTATAGTGCCTAAAAATACATAACACAATAGCCTTTGAGAATCAGGGAAGAATTAACCCTGAAAGTCTTGTCTAGGGATGGCGCCAATAGTGCTGCTAGTATGGAGTAGGGGGTGGTTCCCTATGGATGGCACTGGGAGGAGGGAGCTCGTTCAATTGGAAGAGCAGTTTCGTTCACTGGAAGGTTCCAGGGCATAAGGACCTCCTTATGTAAGGAATTGCCGTGTGGTGAACCGGCGGATTTAAATTATCATCCCCGGTTGAACTTAGTCACAACTTAGTCTTGCATTGTGAAGCGCCAGCATAGCGAAGCCCTAGGCTCGCCCCTCCGCGCCTTATTTTTGGTGCCGGATTACTCCCCACATTGCGGGCAACACTACTCTCTAATGACTAAGTTCAACCGGGGACGATAATTTAAATCCGCCGGTTCACCACACGGCAATTCCTTACATAAGGAGGTCCTTATGCCCTGAAACCTTCCAGTGAACGAAACTGCTCTTCCAATTGAACGAGCTCCCTCCTCCCAGTGCCATCCATAGGGAACCACCCCCTGCTCCATACTAGCAGCACTATTGGCGCCATCCCTAGACAAGACTTTCAGGGTTAATTCTTCCCTGATTCTCAAAGGCTATTGTGTAATGTATTTTTAGGCACAATACTTTTGTCCTGATGATGATTCCGTGTATTTTGGTTATGGAATCGAAACGTCATCGACCCTTTGTCACACCATATATGCAAATGTATATTGAATGAGATATGCGACTAATGGTGTCACTGAATTTCTGTTATTTTTTCATTTCCCAGAAATCGCTCACTTTCTGCCTAAATATTTTCCTTTCTTTGCCTTTCCCTATCCTTTTACCTTGCCAATTTGTAAGCGTGAAGGCACAGGCTTGTGTCTCACTCTTTGTGAATGTAAGATAATTTTCTTGTTGAATTCTCTAAATAGTAAAAGATTTTTGTGATCACTGTCCGGCTGGACAAATCACACCAACCAATATAGTTCCATTGTGTCTATATTTACTGCAATTTATTC
Source organism: Lissotriton vulgaris (assembly GCF_964263255.1). Classification (NCBI taxonomy): domain Eukaryota; kingdom Metazoa; phylum Chordata; class Amphibia; order Caudata; family Salamandridae; genus Lissotriton; species Lissotriton vulgaris. Next base: position 1,221,554,101 of record NC_141685.1, on the reverse strand, counting down.
CTACATATGCATAGGACCACTGTTGTTAGATATAATCGTAAGAACAGCTCTTTATCAGTCAGGGCAAGCATACTTGAGTAGGTAGAGTCCAAGTTAATAGACCTACTCCTGTTAAAAAAAGGGTAGAGAAGCCCCTTACTGTATTTAATATAATATTTGCAAAAAAGCAGGAAATGAACAGTAGATTTGCCGCTCACCCCATCATATGGGCAGGGTACTAAATCAAGTTGAGGATGGTAGCCAAGGGAAAAACACAAAGCGAATTTAACTGTTCCTGCTCTCAAACTAAATAAAAGACTTCTTTCCCAGTGACTTATAGGTAAAACAAGATAGTTTGGTAGGGAGTGGGAGCGCTGCTCCAGATACATAGAACTAGAAACGAAAGATTTCTTCAAATCCAGCGCAGTTCTTTCAGTACTATACAGCAAGTAAAGAGTACTTCTGAGGTCTTTTTGTGCCGAGTTTCTGCTTTACAAGGATTTAAAAAGATACAACCTTTATTAATGCTGTTTAAACTCTGATATACCCTAGATAGCCAGGGGATATCCATCCCCTTATCACACTTCAAACAATCAGTAATAATGTCTCCGGTGAGAGTAGCTGCCTCATTCTTCGAATTCGATAGCCAGAAAAGGGCTGGTCGGGCACATATAAAATCAGTTATATAAGTTAAATTTAGTTCTTTGTGGCAAATATATTGTGGGCTAGAGATTGGGATACCCAATAGCTTCCTACAAAATCTATTTCCTTCCTGCTGAATGCAGGTGCTGTTCACAATACCCCATATCTCAGCTCCGTAAGTGCCCACTGAAACACATTGTAATTAAAAAATGTTTAGGATTGCTTAAATGGCACCTGTGTTCTTTGGACGAGGGAAACTTAAAATTGAATTGATGATCTTTGAGAACTTGCTCCTGGAGTGGGTAAGATGCTCAGTCCAGGAGCTGTTCGCAGCAAAGACCACCCCAAGATAGGTATATTTACAGGTGCTTATCAATTTCTGACTACGAACAACAATGGAACTGAGCTGATGTCTCCGAGGGCCACAGGACATTAAAAATGATTTACTAAAATTAACTCTTAGGTCCAGACTCTCCATAAATTTAACAAAAGACTGTACTAAGATACGCAAAGAGTTGGGGGTGCGGCATATAAGAACCGCGTCGCCAGCGTATAATAACACAGGAAGGGGTTTCCCATTGATAATAGGTACATCTTGTGACATGGTTACTAATGATTAATTATGCTTCATAGATATAAATAACAAAAAGAAGGGGGGCCAAGACGCAACCCCATCGTATCATTCAGAATTGTGATGTACAAGACAGAGGATGTTCCAGTGGTCTGCGCTGAACTCCATTTTATTCAATATCTGCCTGAGGTCATTGACCCAGCAACTTCACCATCTGGTGGTAGTCCTGTGAGATCTGTGGACATTTTCCATCAATGCAGCCACAATCTTACTTATTGGCTGACTCTGAATGCCCTAAAATACAATGAGGATAAAACTGAGGTACAGTTCTGTTGCCTCTAATAAGATTCATCAGGCACTGCTGATACATTTTTGGCCTATTTGTGTCAACTTTCCACATGCAGGTTCTTCTGTGGTCAGGAAACTTGGTTTCTTTTTTAATAGGGATCTGTCTTTGAATGCTCACATTCTGATTTTCATTACTTAAAGTACTGCAGAAACTTTTACCATTGGTTCTGGCTGAATATAGACTTTAGATTGTTCAAGCTACTATACTTAGTTGCTTAGACTATGGTATTACCCCATTAGTGGGAGCTTCAGAATATTTGATCAAAAGTCTTTCTTATATACAGAATGCTGTGGCTCATCTGGCCCTGTCACTTCGAAGATTTTCATCAGCCTCCGCTGCGTTTAAAAAACTGTACTTGTTACTGGAAGCTAAGAGGATTTTTTCCCAAATGTATCTGTATTGTTCACAGGTCTTCCATAGGATAGGCCTTGTTTACTTGTGAACAAGATTCCTAGGTACTGTCCTGGACGCCTGTTGGAATATGCAGAAGCCAGCCTTCTAACACTACAAAATCTAAGGCTCTCTCAGGCAGGGGCAGAGCATTATTGATGCAAGTTGTAAATCTATGGAACAACCTGCCTATTTCTCTGCAAAAGACTGAGGCTGATAACTCTGTAAATGCTGTCGAGGATGGATGTCATGCTGTTAAGTCTCATTGCCAGGATGTCTTTAAGGCAAAAAGTGCTTTAAAAATGAATTTAATAATAATGATAACAACAACAATGCACATCAAGTTGTGATGGCCTACATCCCAACTGCTTCTTGGTTAGTTTCAGAAATACCAAAGTATAAAGTGAGGAAACATTGTTTCAGATAAAGGGTTTGGCCATTGCACGCCCTGCATATTATACTTATAAGCTTTTTGACAATAGTCGACCACACAACTGGAGATGATAATTCCACTCACAGTGATATATACCACTTGGACTAACATAATTTATATTTGTCGTTTGCATGCCGCTTTCAGTATCCTGATGTATCTTCATAGTGTTACGATCGAACAACACAAACAACATGTTGCATTGCTAATGGTACAACAATGTTAAATGCTTCTAAACTAACTTTTTACACCTCCAAGTGTGTGACTTCAGGGAAGTGTCTATAAAAAAAATTACCGTGCTATTCCTAAGGAAGGAGAGGAAATGATACAGTCTGTGATGCAGATGATTTAAGGCAGGGTGACCAGGAGGTAGCCCTGGGAATCCATTTTGTTGGATTTAATGCCCTCACACACCCTTTCAGGTGTCATGCTTCATCATTTGGGCCTGCTGCTCATTGGGTCGGCGGTGCAATACCCAACGGGCAACACCTCATAGAGGGGCTCTTTAGCGGAGATCTTTTTGCAACAGCCGTATGGATGAAGTGCGGGTATGGGGCCAGAACTAAAGGGTAGACGTTGTGTAGTGAGTTAAAATAAAGCTAGTGGTACCGGGAATACTTTATTCAGGGAAGTGTCCCCATCCAGATCAGTAAGCCTTGAACAACCCTAAAATAGTGTAAGTTTTAGTGATGAGTAAGTTACTTGATACACAAAAATTCACATGCTCAGTTCCTTTGCAGTTTAATCCATCTCACAGTCCATTGATACACAATCATAGTGCTTTGGGTTCGCAGGGTCCACTAGTTTGGAGTGACTGGGTTAAATTTAAATGATAAAAGAATATTAACATCAATCCTGTTTTATTCCCATGATTATTTTGGCAAAATACTCCTGGAGGTGCAACAAAAATGTGAAAAAACAGGGTTTTTTTCATCATACTATTGCATGTTACGAATGAATAAGGCCTTAGACCTGTAAAGGAGTTTTGTTTGCAGACACATGCTGGCAAATCTTCTAGATGGATGAACTATTGACCTTGATAAATCATCCAAAACACATTCTAAGGGCATATCCTAAGATATTTTTTCATGCATCTGCATCCCTGCTATAATCCAGTAACAACCTATTTAGGAGCTACCACTATTAGTTCAGTGTGAACAAAGGTGGTATTCACCAACCTTGGTGTGGTAAGGTTGCCAATGATGAATCATGTCACAATAAGTTGTAGGTGAGGTGAACTCTCTTAATACATTTGGATCCCTGAAAGATCTAAAAAATGGCTAGTGTTCCCCTTCATTGATAGAACATAAACATTTGTTGTGTAAATATGTAAGAGAGAGGGCTGCTAGGAGTAGGTTTATTCCCCATAGAACCATAGAGCCAGTCCCTTTTAAGGTATTAAGGGGAAGAAAGCAAAATGCGAAATTATGGATTGGCTGAGGTTTGGTAGATCAAGAACGATGAGACATGACAAAGTGGATCTGAGGTGTAAAGTAGGGTTGAAACCTGTCAAAATAAACACAAAACTAAATGCAAGAAGGTCAGCAAAATGTATTTCTGTTAAGCGTGGTGACTGGGTTACAATGAATTCACTGGTAATTACAGTGAAAGATGAAAATAAATTGTCAAATTTCATCCTCCTAGCCAGTGTGAAAAATGAAGACAACCTCTTCATTCAGTTAAAGGTGAATTATTTTATTAAAGATATTGGGTGGCAAAAAAGGATATAAAATTCAAAGGTTCTTGTTGGAACAAAAGCTGGAAACCAGCCTTCAGCGGAGTGAACAGGGGGAATAAATGTTGTACCCTTCACCAGTCAATACCAAAGGATATTGTTGGTGCCTATGTTGATAGGATGCTAAGCCCTCAGTCGCACAAGTGTGGCATGCTTAATCATAGAGCTGGCTCTGCACTCATGTCAGGGATTTTGGCAAAAGTGGACACAACCTTCTAGGTAAGGGAGTACTAGCAGTTGAAGTGGCATAGTTGCAAAGGAAAAGGATACTATCACAACAATTTCTCCTACCTATGAGTTGATTAAGGAATAAAAGAAAGAGTTAATTCCTTCTGTAATGCATTATCTGATGGAGACCTTATCTACCCGCAGAATCCTCACCTTAGAATATTCCCCAGGCATCAGACTGGATCCAAAAACCTTCAAGCAGTTCCCTTGGCTCCGGTAGGTGGCATTTTTCAGCTCTGCTTCGGTGTCGTCCGCATCGAAAGTGGCATGCTCAATGCCTATATACTATATGTGAGTTTCTAAGGCATTTAGCAAGGTGACCCTAACACTGCAATCAGTTAACAGAACACAAGTGATGTGAAGATCATTAAGGACTCAACAGCAAGATAGAATCTCTACCAGATAAGGCATTGCTGATGGTAAGTAACTTGTTCATCTTCTAAAGCCCTTGTGCTGCATATTTTTTACTTAAGAATAGATACTCAAGCAATTCTTCACTGGAGGTGGGCTGAGAACAGACTAGACCAACCTGGCCTGCAGTCCAGAAAGGCCAAAATGCCCATTAGGAGCAGAGCTGACTGCCCAGACAGTAGTCTATGTAGTGCACCCATGCTGCTGCCTGAAAGATGCCCAGCACTGGGAGTCCGCAATGTAACACAGTGGTTACAGCCTTGGCTCTGGTGGTTGGGCATCCAAACCCTCACGGGGTTGCTTTTTGACCAGGACATAGCAGGCATTTATTCAGAGCACTATCTATCATTAGATGGTCCATTTCTGCACCGACTTCCCTTTCTTAGCTCCAACATAACCTATAAAGAGTTGATCATCCACCTAGTTCGATCAATGTGAAATGACAGGGTTCTTTGTGGGTCCTGACGGAGTATTCTCTCCTATTCCTTAGAAGGATGAGGTTTGAGCAAAGAAGGTGGGCAAGGTGATGGCCTGGCCTACATGAAAGGGTGTTAGGGGGACCTTCAGCAGAGAGAAGGCATGAGTACAAATGTTGAAGACATTTGAGGCACATAGTCACAACAGGTGGTTTGCGCATAGAAAGTTGGTCAAGCAACCACAGCAACAAAAAATGACTTTTAAATACCCCTTAATTTTGCCCGAAGCAGAGCCATGTTGGGCAAAAGACAGAACAAATAGTAAAATATGAGAAAGGGGTGCAGAGAGGGTTGATGTTCCCAGATGCACACTATGCCACAAAGTTGTCCCAGCAACAGAGAAAGGCCATATTAGTGGAGAGACACCTGGCTGCCAAAATAACATTGCAGACTTCAGAAGGAAGGTTGAAACTATCAACTGTCACTGCTGAACCTCCATGCTAGAAGGTGGAGGGTGTGTAGGTTAGGGTACATGCTGTGACAGAATATCCTCCCAAAGTGGCAGCTTGACCGGAGGACTGATGATCATGTTCAAACGCTCGGGATATCATACACTCTGTACACAATCCAAAGTCACTAGAATGACTTGGGTCAGTTCATTCTTGAGCTTCTTGAGAGCTCTGGGCAGGAGTGATGTTGGCGGAAAGGCATACAGGAGATGGGAAATCCACTCGAGATAAACAGCATAGAATGAGAGCAGCCTTGGACATTCCAGTACACAAAACAACTGGTGTTGCACATACTTGTGTTAGTGAACAGATATAACCAAGGTTCTCCCACTGTTAAAAGAGACCTTGCGCCACCTCTGGAGAGAGACACTATTTGTGATCCGCTAGACATTGGCGGCTTAATTCGTCCACCCGGGCATTCTGAGAGCCCGGCAAGTGTTGGCCCACTAGGGTAATGCCCTGATGTTCCAGCAATACCAAGAGACATAGCGCCTCTTGACAAAGGGTCAACAACCCCACTCTACCCTGTTTGTTGAAGCACCGCATGGACCTTATCGAAGGAAGAACGGCTTACAGTGTCAACCAGATCATTTGGAGGTCCAGCAGAATAATGTGATGCCCAGAGTCTACGGGAGACCAGAGTCCTCTGATCTCCAACTCTCCCAGATGGCCGCCCCAGCCAAGGAGCAATTCATCTGTCTTACCGTCAATTCTGTCAGGGGGAAGGGGCGGAGTCTTCCACTGACCCAATGGTGGTCCATCAATCAATCAATCAATCAATCATAGCATTTGTATAGCGCACTACTCACCCGGAGGGTCTCAAGGCGCTTGGGGGAAGGGGGGTCTGCTATTGCTCGAACAGCCAGGTCTTGAGTTGTCTCCTGAAGGTGAGATGGTCCTGGGTCAGCCGGAGGTGGGTGGGGAGGGAGTTCCATGTGTTGGCCGCCAGGTAGGAGAAGGATCTTCCTCCGGCGGTGGCTCTTCGGATGCATGGTACGGCGGTGAGGGCGAGGCTTGTCGAACGTAGCTGGCGGGTGGGCGTGTAGAAGATCAAGCGGTCGTTGAGGTACTTGGGGCCTAGGTTGTGGAGGGACTTGTGTGCGTGGGTGAGGAGTCTGAACGTGATTCTCTTGCTGACGGGGAGACAGTGCAGGTCCCTCAGGTGTCCGGAGATGTGGCTGCATCAGCCCCCACTTCAGTTATTTTGTAGTTTCCTCTGAGTTTTGAACCATGTTAGAGACATTACTTTGATGCTTTTGCCCTCTGGAACTTCAGATCCCACTAAAGAGCGCTCATATGCCAGGAGGAATGTGTCACAAGAAACATGTAGCAGTCCATGCGACTCAACAGCCTAAATGTCATTCTCACCAAAATCCAGAATAGAGGCTGAAACATCTGTATTACCTGAATATCCTGGACTCACAGATCGGGCAAATAGGCCCAAAACTGTACTGTGAAACAGCCCGAAACAGCAGATGAAAGGGAGCGTTCGAAAAGGAATCTGGTGTAACTTCGGCACATTTAGAGTGAACCTCAGAGAATGCAGGAGTTCGACTGCAGGAGACAACTCCCTGGTGCGAGCTTGCCCTCAACATCCAATCATCGAGGTAGTAGATGACTGAAACCCCTGACCTCTGCAAATGTGCTGCAACCCTCATCATCATCTTGATGATTACCTGAGGGGTGCTGGTAAGACCCAAAGGGAGCATAGCAAACTGATAGCAGAACAGGGATGTGAAAGTTTGTGTACTACAAGACCAACACTATTTTCTAGTTTCCCGGATCCAGGCCAGACAGAACTGGAGCTAATGTGAGTATTTTGTACTTTCCATTTTCAGAAAGAAGTTGAAAAGGAACATGTTTAGGATAGGACAAAAGCCTCTGTCCTTCTTGGGCATTAGAAAGTAGCGGCAATAGCAGCCACAGCCTCCTACTGATGGCCGGGATATAGAAGCCCCTTTAGACTATCTGAAAACCCCATTTGTCAGATGTTATTCTAAACTAGAGGTGTAGGTGAGGGCATATCCTGCGTCCCACTGGGTGTCCTTGGTAGTATGAGGGAAAACTAAAGGAGTTTGGAGTAGTGGTAGACTGGCTTCACCGGATGTACCATGTTACAACGCATACCGTTACAACTACCTACCATTACAACGCGACCATTACAACGCATACCATTACAACGCATAGCGCTTTGGGGTGCTGGATAGTGGTAAGTATAATTTACTATTCTAACTCCAGTCCCCGTGGACCCTAGGGAAGGTGTTGGATAGTAAATTATACTTATTCCCTATCCTATAGCGCCCCCCAGCGCAATGCGTTGTAATGGTATGCGTTGTAAAAGTCGCGTTGTAATGGTAGTGCGGAGTAACGAATGCGTTGTAACAGGTGCATACCGGCTTCACCTCAGGCTAGTTGTCCTACATGATCTGTAGGATCGTTGTCCATGGCCACAAAAAAGCTGGGAAACCTGTTGGCCTCCGTGGTTGTGAGAGAATGAACATGGTCAGAAGCCCATTCCGTAGCCACAAAAGATACAGAAGGCAGACTGGGATTGGCAAGGGGCCATGGATAGGCCCAAAGGCAAGGCCGTAGCTCTACCATCCTTGAAGTGCTCCAGCGCTGAGTCTGCCTTCTCACCAAAAAGGCAAGAGTCATCAAAGGGCATGTGTTGGATTTGGTCCTTTTGCAGGGTCATCCCAGAACTTTTTGCCTTCCTCCTGGTATTTTTTCTGACCTGGTGTTTGGTGGTTTTAGGACTCTGGGCACTGTATCCCTGCTGTCCAGTGTAAAGTGCAAGTGCTATCTGTCGTAAAACCTGGTAAAATTAGTCTACACCTCTTCGGCATATTTAATTTACCTATCAGTCCCTTGTAAAATGGTCTCAGATACTCAGGACCAGTAAATTAAATGCAACTGGTGGGCTTGCAGCGTTGCTTGTGCCACCCACCAAAGTAGCCTTTCAAACCTGTCTCAGGCCTTTGCCATTGCAGGGCCTGCTCGAGCAGTTTACTGCCGCTGTGACGTGGCACATAAAGTGGTTGCCACATCCGTGACTCCCCTTTTACTACATATCAGTCACCCCTAAGTTAGGCTCTAGCTAGCCCTATGGGCAGGGTACAATGTAGGTAAAAGGTAGGACATGTGCCTTAACTGTGTGGCATGTCCTGGTAGTGAAAAACAGACATTTTGGGTTCTTACTACTGTGAGATTACCCTCTCATAGGAATGCATTGGGGATTTCCTGATATGTGTTTCAGTGGTAATTCCTGATCTTAGGGGAGTATCGTGATCAAGTTTGGTATGTTTGGAATAGTGGTAAGAAATGTTGCATATTGGTGTTCGCTGATTTATTTTCACTATTTAGAAATGCCACTTTTAGAAGTGGGCATTTCTGTGTGCTATGTGTCTTTGTGCCTGCCTGTTGTGCATTGCATGTCTGGCTCTGGAGTGACAGAGACTGGGGAGGTGCAGTGTCTCCAGAAGGGCTGGGTGCGTCAGTGCTAGGCTGAATAGGATGATCTGCATTTGGAGTAGTGGGAGGAGTAGCCCCATACCCTAAATAGATTTGTGCCTGACCTATACAATGCTGGCTCCGCCCCCCTATGGTGTGTCTGGGGCCAGAGCCTACACTTGCAAAGGAGGTTTTTGTGTACTGTAAATAACATGTTAAGTGCTCCCCAGAACTGGTTTGGACCGGGCACTGAGCCCTGTGTTCCTAGGGGGAGAGGAAAAGACACTCATAGTATAAATATTGGGGCTGTGACCCCATGGTTGTTGGACCTGCTTGGAGTTGAAGGACTGCTGGGCATTAGGAGGAACCGCCGTGGGACCCAGCTGCTGTCTCCTGAGGGTTCGTACGTGCTGGCCTGCCTGTGCCCAGCTCTGCCCTGTGTGTGGCCTATAATCCGACACATGGTGAGCGCTTCATTCATGTCCCTGTTTCGGTTTCTGGCCTCTGAACTGGGGAAGATATCTTCGAAAGGGGAGTGCTGTGCTTTCGACTCCCCTCACCGATTGCGTTGTTGTGGCCCCCTTTGTCTGGGCCCTGGAACCAAAGGCAAGGAAAGGGGGATGCTAGTTGCCCCATATCACTGTGCCCCTACCTGAGGAGCATAGCAGATGCTGCATCCACTGCTCATTGAGCCTGAAGAGAGGGCTCTTTTGGTGGAAACAGCAAAAGCAGCCGCACCAAAAAAAGCGTCCAGGAGGCCAGGCAGGCTGCGTGGTTGTGGGTGGGGCCCTGATGACAAGCAAAACTGAACCTCAAGGGCTCGCACGCACTGTAAGCTGCCAGAGTGCAGTGGCGAGAGGAGGAGCACCAGAAGTCAGGCAGGAATGAAGCCTGACCGGGGCCTGACTGGCTGAGGAGAGACTTCGCTCCATGCATGCCCATGCCCGAGGAACCTGACAGGAGAGAGCCTGTGTGTGGCTGGAGTTGAGGTCTCCACCGGAAATTGCAGGGCACGCCAAGGAGACCGGAAGGGTTTAGAGAGACCCCGATGAGTGGGTCTGAGCTCCCGTGCCCTTTCCCCCGTGATGCATCCAACGTGCTGGGTCACTTGGCCCACAATAGAAGCCCCTGAGAGTGGGGCTGAGATGGGATGCACCAGGAGGAGCCCGGTGAGGGGCTCCCAAGGAACTGTTGGTGCTGTTTGCAATTTACACAGCTGTACTGCCAGATCCCGGCAGCTGCAACATGGGGGGGGGGGCATTTTTGTATCATAAGGAGACACAGTGAGCTGCACCCTTGCCCCTATTATTGGTACTGGCCTGTTGGGGCCCGTACCCTGTTGCATTGCCAGCCTGGTGTCAGACCAAAGCCACATGCTCATAGAGCCCTATCATTTGAACAGAGGAGTATAGATATATCTGGAGTTAATTCTTAACTCACAAAAGTAGCACCATCCATCATATATATCAAGGGTACAAAAATACCTGCATCGCCTGGATCTGATGACTCTCTCGAATCCTGAGTATAGGAGCTTTAAGAACCGGTCAGCATAAACACCGGGAGTCTCCCTGTTAGTCTGAGAAAAACCTCCACCTAGCTGCCTGCTTACGAGGTCCCCATCCGAAAAACGAAAGTGTGGTCCTTGTTCTACCTGCCACGCTCTCAAGGTCGTCTCTCCCATCAACAATCACTTGTGAGAATATGGCTCAGGCCATTCCGAGACAATAGGAAGAATCACACACTGTACTGGTATCATTTCAAAAGGCATGCATTATTTACCAACTACAGAGTCAGGTTGGTTCAAGAAAAACTCTTCTTTCCAAAGGTATCCAGCCCCCTGGATTCAATATCCGGTAGAGTGGTAGGGAACATGCTGGGGTTGATCCTGGAAGTGGAGGCTTAGACCACCAAGCTCTCTGCGGTGCACTGCTGGGTGTGGAACCTAGGGTCCCCAGAAATGGGGCGATGGCAGTGGGCAATTGTCTTGTGCATAGGAGCTCCCGTGCAGGGCTTGGACAGGCCCCAAGTAGGAACTAGTTAGGGCTTTGCTAAATGGGAGTAGGAATTTAGAAGGGACAACTCACGGCTGAAGCATCTCTGTCAAGATGTTCAACTTGACTCCCATTGAAGGCAGCTGAAGGTCCAGATTCTACCCCACCGTCTGCACCATCATGGAGAAAGAGATACCCACCTCCGTAGCCATGGTAGAGGTAGAGAACAGACAAGTCCAGTGTCTGGTGAGGTTACAAAACCACTGGTAGCCACCAGATCCTCATACCAGTTGTTCTCTGGATTGTTTAGGGGATGCTGGTAAGCATAAGGTACTCTGCACCCTCCCAATCATCGCCCTCTCCAGGCCTGTCAAATGAAAAATGCACTGGATCTGACTCAGGAAGTATGTGTACAGCCAACAGCAGAAACAGTATTGGGCAATGTCAATCCTGCTCCATATTGGAGTCAAATATAACAATGGGGCCCAAGCCACCGTGGGGCATCAGCAGCATTGAGGGAAATAGCATTGGAGTGGGCACCGGGTTACAGTCCCGCAGGCAGTGCCACTCTGATCAGACCCATGAGGCCAAAGGCACTCCAGAGGGGTCGGGCCATCCAAATAGGTGGTGCATAGCATCAATAAAATCTGTGAGTTTGGTGGGGATCGCTTCAGCTCCAAGAAACTCTGGGATACATGGAGCTAACCCAGGCACAGACTCCACAACTGAGTGAGGCCAGGAGTGGCAATGGTCCTTCCCCAGATCCAAGGATTGGGACAAGCACAGAAAGACCGAAGACTGCTTCGACTTCTTTGACTCCTTTTCTATTCTTATTTGCCCAATGATCAAGATGAAGACCACCTGGAGCAGCTCTGCAAGCAATCACAGTGCCTGCTCCACAACCAGGTTCCAAAACGCAGTGGGGTCGGGCGACGAGGAGCTTAAGGAACCATTCCCTCAGCACCTTTGGATTCATGGCATGACAATCGAAATGTTGGTTTGTCATAGATCCCTGCCTGTGACAGGTGTCACATGGTTTGACCCCAGTGGGCTTCTCAGGAGACATCCCTAGCACACCAAGAGATTGAAATTTCAAAAAGGCCTTAACAAATATCCAGAAAAATTTCGATAAAAAAAGACTAGGGGTAGGTGCTTCCAGATCTGCGCTGATTGGCAAGAAATTAAAATAACTGACTGCAATGCGCTGGGGGTTCAGTGACTAAATATCGAGGGACATAATATAGAATGCCCAAAATATCAACTCCAAATATCGAAGTACAGAATATAGAATCCCTATCTACAAACAGGTAAGTACTAAAATATTGATTCCAAAATATAGAATGCAAAAATAAGTAACTAAAATATAGATTTTTTTAATGTATTAAAAATAATATAAAAGTAATCAAATATTAAAAACAATAAAAAAAACATACTTAAAATAATGTAAAAAAGCTTAAAATGTAAAAATAATAAATGTAATATAAAAAAGCAGAGATTTTGTTGGATAGTGAGAGTGTAAAAATGATTATTCCCACTCCAGTGAGCGCAACACTAGGGAAAACGTTGGATAGCATAGGGGTAAAAATTACTATACCCTCTCCAGTGAGTACTACAGTAGGGAAAACGTTGGATAGCGTAGGGGTAAAAATTACTATTCCCTCTCCAACGAGTGCAACAGTAGGGAAAGCGTTGGATGGTTGGAGGGTAAAAATTGTTATTCTCACTCCAATGAGTGCAACAGCAGGGAAAGCGTTGGATGGCGGAGGGGTCAAAATGACTATTCCCACTCAAGTGAGTGCAACAGGAGGGAAAACGTTGGATAGCGTCGGGGTAAAAATCACTATTCCCACTACAAAGAGTGCAACAGTAGGGAAAGCGTTGGATAGCGGGAGGGTAAAAATTAACATTCCCACTCCAGTGAGTGCAACAGTAGGGAAAGCGTTGGATAGCGGGAGGGTAAAAATTACTATTCCCAGTCCAGTGAGTGCAACAGTAGGGAAAACATTGGATAGCGTAGGAGTAAAAATGACTATTCCCACTCCTGAGAGTGCAACAGTAGGGAAAGAACTGATTTAATATTAAAAGAAGATTACATTAATTATCAATACCAATAAAAAATAATTAAACATAATTATCAATTAATACAAATTAATTACCAATTAAAAAATGTTTTACAATTAATAAAAATTACTTACCAATTAATAATTAATTATCACTTAATTATCCATATATATATATAAAAAAATATTTACTTTATTACAATTCATTTACCTCCCACCCTATTCCCCTATAAACCCACAACCCGCTCCAAATAAATAGTACAATTAACATAATTATCAATTAATAAATTAATAAAAATTAATTACCAATTAATAAAAATGTATTACCAATTAATAACAATGAATTACCAATTAATAATTATCAATTAATTATCAATAGATATAAATAAAAATAAATATTTTCTTTATTACAAATAAATTACTTTTCACCCTATTCCCCTATAAACCCACAACCCGCTCCAAATAAATAATACAATTAACATAATTATCAATTAATAAAAATTAATTACATAAAATTACCAATTAATAAAAATGAATTACCAATTAATAAAAAGTAATTACCAATTAATAATGAATTATCAATCAATTAATTATCAATACATATAAATACAAACAAATATTTAATTGACTATCATTAAATTACTTCCCACCCTATTCCCCTATAAACCCACAACCCGCTACAGAATTAAATTATGCAAAAATTAAATTACATAACATTCATTACTTTAAAAAAATTAAACATGCATTACAAAATTAATACATAATTTTACCACATATACTACCATACATACTACTAAAATATGTTGATATTATGGAAATAGATATTTTAAATTCGATAATATGGAAATCAATATTTTCTACCCCAAATTCGATATTCTGGGCTGCCTATATTTTGGTAATTCGATATTCTGGGCTGTCTATATTTTTAATTCTTTATTCTGGGCAGTCTATATTTTGGATTCGATATTTAGGGTATTCACCGCACTGGGGCTCTGCTTATATAGGCACCTATATAGGCACCGCGTACGTCACTTCGGGAGCGACGACACTGAACCAGATTTGAACGATGCCACGTACCAGCATGCAGGGCTACTGCTCGAAAATTTCCAGATCCAGTCTGACACTAGGGAATATTTCAATGTGAAGATTCTGTATCTGAAAGTCTCTGTCATATATCAACAACCAAAGTTACCTTATATTTGGCCAATGACTTCACTGTGGTTCCCAAGCAATAATGTTAAAAAAAGTGCATTGTGCCAACATATTTAATGTAATTAATACACAATATATATAGTGGGCTTTGGTTCAAGCCTTTTTGTTATGATTGAATGGCTTTCTTGTCTGTTTCTCTTTCAGGCTATTGATTCAAAGTGTTTCCTCCCTATCCATGAGTTTTTCACAAACCCAAGATTCAAAGATGACTCCAGCTGATGCGTGCGCGCACAATGCAATTTTTGTTTATACATTTTCTTATATTTTTGGAAACCCATTCAAAGGCTATCTTTGATGTAGGCATAAGAAAGCACATTCAAAATCGCCAGCAGGTGCTGCACGCTGGCAATCACGGAGGGAAAATGCATTGGCAAAACAAGAAGGGACAGGTGAAACCGATTGGTTTTGCTCATGCTGTTTAATATATATCGCCTACTGTCAGCCTAGTGCCTTGACACGCTTGTGCTTTTTAGCAGGGGATCGTCTGGAAGCAAAGGTGACCATATAGAGGTTGAGGCCTGTGCAGGATGCTGCAATCTATAGCAAAAGCAAAAGTAAACTTGGAAATTGCAACATGTGATGGAACGAGTTGGGCAGATGTAATTCCTTACTATCACAGCCCCAACAAGTGCCCTATATCAGACATATATCCCGTCCTTAACGAGTGCTCATAGACTGGTTGCACAGTCTTACAACACGATACACATTTTTTGCATTTTTCACACCTTCGATATAAAATTTCCAGGCCTACTGGCTTTGCAGTAGTTCATCTTCAGAAGAGCAAGCAGACAGTAACATAAAATTTGCCTCTTGACCAGTCCACATGCGTTGGAAAAACCAGTACCAAGTCATCCGTTTTGAAACAAAGATAATGTTTCGAAAAACATCTAGTGATGCGCAAACTGAAGTCAACATCTTGTTGTTACTTGCATTTTGTCTTACATATTGCTGTGCAGGAACTGCACCTTGGTTTCTTTCATGTACTGAAATTGAAATGCATCTGAAGAATGCAATCCGTTTTTGTTCTTATACAACTGCTAATGTCTAAAGTTGATAAAACTAAAAAAAAAATGTTTAATCATCGAAAAACTTCTAATGAGTATAGTAAGATTATTCTTCAGTATAATTCCTAATTGTCAAGCGAATTAATTCTTCATAAAAATGGTGGTGCTGCTTTCCTCGCTGTTTGTTTGATTAGCAATGGCTGTCTTGGGTTTGGCCTAAAGAAGTGAAGAAATACAAAGCAGTTCGTTGCACAAAGGTGTAAGATACTTATTAGTTGTTCTGTCATCCTCCCTTGGGGTGTCCAGGAGGCAGTTCGTAAGCTTGTTGTGGAAAGGATGCTTGGTTTGTCAGAGAGGAGCATAACATTCAATCGTACAAGGTCTGCTAATTAGCGTCGACCCCAGTGCTTAATTTGAGCTGGTGGTTTCCGTTGCTCGGCACCAGCACATCATTTTCAACACCGGCGCTTGTGCAGTCTGCAACAAGGTAGCGCTGTCTTGGTGATTTAGAGATGACCACAAAAACAGTCAATTATTAATTCAATGTAGATTAAGAAATGACTATTTCCTGTGGCCCAAGCCCTGGTGCCGAGCAGGAACTCTTAGTTTGGTCAATGTAAAATGGCAGGGTTCATTGTGGGTCCTGACGGAGGTCTCTCTCCTATTCCTAATGTTTACAATCGGGGCTTTGGCCACGGCAGTGACCCAAATGCGTGTAATCCTGCTCAACTCCTGAGTCAAGGCTGAGAAAATGAACCACTTAATATACGACTCCCGAAAGTCTAAATCACCCCAATCTGTACAGGCAGTGGAGGTGGAAAAGGAGGATGTAATCGTATCCCCCTTATACTGGTAAAAGAAGTAGACACTGGTGACAAAGATATACCGCCTCCCTCCCAGGCAGAAAGAAGATGGCAGCCATGGTGATGGAGGCTGATTCACCAGGTAAAACAAGGGAATTAATCATCCGAGGCTTGGAGTATAGTGACTGCGCCATGGGGACACTGTGCACCCTGATGCGCAACACCGTCAATTGGACTTCAGAGACCCCAAAATCAGGACCAAGATTGGGCATCACCGGTGGTGCCCCTGGCCGAAACACCATGCAGCAAGTGCTGGTGATTGGAGAGCGTTGACTGAGGTCTTCCAGAAGTGAACAATCAGGCACCATAACCCTTGTGAGGTGAGGTGGAGAAGTGTGGATCAATGATTAGAGCGGCAGACCCTGATGCAGAGGTCTAGCCTGGGACCAGGGTTCAATTCCCTGCCTCGGCGGGTCTTGGGCTCAAAATTCCATGTACCTGATAATTCTCGCCTCGGTGCCTATTCCAATCATGGAGTCCCACTCTGCGACTCTGGGAATAGCTTGCTTAATCTCCACAACGGCCCCCACAACGCTAAGGATGCCTGGCCTCCACCTTGGGGGTGCCCAGGAGTGGACGCCTCACAGGGAAAGCCAGGATGGGTTCCACAGCGCTATTTGTACAAGCGCCTTGAGACCCTTGCGGGTGAGTAGTGCGCTATACAACCATCAATTTTTTTTACAACTTTAGTGGAGAATTCTGAACGAGTTGGCCCAACCCGTCATCCCAGGAAAGGCAGATAAATTATGTTAGTGAAGATTGTATTTTTAGCAAGATAGGTAGAACATCTTTGGGGCTGCTTTTTCACTTGTTTTCCTGCAAAATCCTGTGTAGTGATGTTTTCAGAAACGTGTTCATGCAAAAACAGGAACAAATCACTCACGGTGAATTTGGCTAACCTAATTATAATCTCATAATTTTAACTTTCAGCACACTTTTAAAAAACGTCTTTGGCTCTCTAAAGAAGTCCGACAGACAAATGTCCCTGTGGATTGCATAGAAAAACACAGTTGTAGGCGGCTATACACTGGGCACTATCACTCCATTTAAAAAGACTGAATGCTAAACTCAACGCGTCTAACAAATGGAATAAAAGGAGTTTATTTATTCATGGTCCGGGATTAACATTTCAAACAGAAAAGCTGTACAAAAAGCCTTTAAAAGTACATAGCACTGTTAGGTGGTTTGATGGAGGACATAAACCGAAGCAAGTGATGTAGGCATAGTACAAAGGTGCCCTTGCCGGTCAGAGAAAGAGCCAAAACAAAAAGCTTGCAAACATGCAGAAGGAATTCAAAATTACTTTCTCAATATTTCCGTAACGCGGTAGCTAAGACTAGAACCATAATGTACAGGACAGGGTGGTACAGTGCAGCAAGAAGGGGCACACGTGCTTTACGCCAGCTGCAACAAAGGAACAAGCCACTCAGATTAAGTGTTATGAAGGCATTGAGTCAGATGTTTCCAGTTGTGGGGGGGGTGGGGGGGGGGGGAGAAAAACAGAAAAGACTGTACGAGTGGTGTAGAAACTAAATGCCTGATGTAATACCTGAAGCAGTCATCAATAAACAGTTTAAAAATAAAATTAAAAAAAAGGAACAAGCCACTCGATCTAGGGGGCATATACAGCAGCTACCATAGGGTAACTAATTAAGAAGCCCTGAGAAATGTGGCAGCTGTGTGTATTACCCTACGCCCAAATGAGCCATCATGTACTACACTCCTGCTTCCAACCTTCCAACCTTTGCAGATTGGGGAAACAAAGGGCTCAACCATAGTAAAAGCTTTCACCCTGCCAATCGAGCACTACTCTGCATGCAGGGATTACTTTCAAAGGGCCACTCTAGGCATTGCAGACCTTATACCTGCACCCCAAGATACGAGGCCAGTTCTCCAATATTATTTTTTTATTGGTCGTTTTGCAATATACATATAAAGCATCACCAGTCGCATTTGGCTATACAGTAATGTAACCACCCCCCCCCTTTACTATACATGGCAATGAAAAAAGATGCTCAAACTTAGATATCCAATGTTGTAGTGCAGTAAGTGCCACACACATAAAAATTTTCATATATTTTCAATGCGCAGCAGCTTCAGATGTTTTCTCTTGCTCAACTGATCGCAAGTATTGTGTCAAAGGCTCCCAAATGTCCTTTGGTCTGGATGTGGCAGGGAGCTCCTCCGCGGACATTGCCAAATTTTCCCTGCAATGTACCATGTCACGGATCCAGTTATCGGGAGATTGCCCTGTTCTGCTCTCCCATGTCACTGCTACTCACCTTTTTGCAAGGAGTAATGCTATTCTTACACATTTTCCCATGCTACCCTTCATGGAAGGCACTAGACCCAGCAGACATACATGTGGAGAACATTGCACTGCCACCTGAGTCATGTCTATCAATCTGTGTATTACAGCACACCAGAACCCTCCACACGTTCGCACTCCCAGGTTAAATGACAGAAGGCGGCTCCCAGTTGCCCACATCCTTTACATGCGTCATTATTCCTGAGCCCAAATTTAAACAGTTTGTGTGGTGTGTAATATACCTGATGTATATTTTTTCAATGAACTATGCGTAGATTCCCATTGGAGGTGAGAGCGCTGGTTAGTTGGCTGCAGTGTTCCCATTCCTTCAGAGTGATTTGTGGGGTGAGTCGCTCGTTCCACTGCTCCAGGCTTTTATTAAGGGCAGCACTTTCTCATCTCTAGCTGCTTGATAGAGCTTAGTGAGCAATTTGCGCCTTGTCGGACACAACTTGAAGCACCTGTAGGGTTGGGGTTTTGTCCGGAAGCGTGGTATAGTGAGTTTGTAACGCTTTCTTCAGACTATAGAAGCTGAAGAGGAACAATGGGGTCTTATTGTGTATGTAAGGTAAATTATCTAGCATAAGCAATGTGCCCTTGGAGAAGAGATCCTGCATTTTGTTGAGTCCCACCAGTGCAAGGTCACGTATGGTTCCGCTTTCCTGCGTTACTGACATGTCTACGTGGTATGCGAAAGGCAGCAGGGGTGAGTATAAAGGTAGCTTCGCAGCCATAAGGCAGAGTGCCTGCCAAGCCAATATTGTGGCATCAATCGGATTGATTTCATGTCTGGGGGTACCCCTGCGTGTGTGGGTTAGTATGGATCGAAGGGAGATGGAGTGTGCATCTCCATCCTCTATTGCAATGTGCAGTATAAAGTCGTGAGAATTGTACCAGTAGTAGGCATAGTGTGCATGAGCGCTTAGATAATATAGGTGTATGTCAAGCACGCTAAATCCCTTTTTCTTATAATCTATGGTGAAGGTCTCCCAGCTTACTCAAGCTTGTTTCCTCCCCCTACTAGTCTAAGAAGCAACAATCGCACTTGCTTAAAGATTTTTGTCAATAAATAGCTATTTTGTTGAACAAGTATAAAAATTTAGGAAGTACGACCATCTTAATAAGGGCTATGCGATCAGCCAGCAATAGTGATATCTCAGCCACCTCTCCACCTGCTGTTCCAATGCTGTGCAGGCCGTGCCATAATTCAGATGAATGACAGTTTTGAGGTCTCAGTGTACCTAAATCCCTATATATTTCACAGGTTCCGCTGACCATATAAGTCGAAACTCGAGGTCTTGAGAAGAGGTACATTCTGTAAGCGGAAACACCACTGATTTGGACCAGTTTATGATAAGGCCCGAGAACAGTCCAAAGCTAGTGTATTCTCTTAAAATGGGCCCCATGTAAATGCATGATTCTCTTATAAACAGCAGCATGCCATCCGCATATAGTGAGATGCTCACGGGGCGGTGAGCAAAACGCAGTGCTGCAGATCTATGGCATTGTCTAATAATGCAGGCTAGTGGTTCGAGTGTAATGTGAAGAGGAGCGGTGAGAGGGGGCAACCCTGTTGAGTTCCCCGCCTAATCTGTATGGGGGCCAAGGTACTTCCCTCCACCCGGACTCTTGCTGTGGGGCCGGTGTATAACAATCTCACCCAGTTAGCAAAACAGGGGGGATAGCCCATCCATCGGAGGATATAAAATAAGTAGTCCCACTCTATGGAATCAAAGGCTTTGGCTGCGTCTAGTATCACAGCCGCTGCCTTGAGATTGGGATCCAGTATGTGAAACATCGCAAAGATCGTGCGCAGGTTATGCAATATCTACCGGTCAGGGATGAACCCCGATTGGTCAGGAAGGACCAGGTTCGGCATAAGGGGTTGAACTCGAGTGGCCAGTGTCTTAGCCAGCTGCTTTGCATCAATATTAATAAGCGACAAGGGCCTATAGGAGTCACAGCAAGATGACGGTTTATCTTTCTTTAGGAGGGTGATAATTGTTGCTTCTCTGAGCATGTGCGACAGGCAGCCCGTCTTGTAGGCTTCAATATACATCTCGAGCAGAAAAGGCGTCATTTCTCCAGCAAATTCTTTATAGAATTTGCACGTGAGGCCATCATGCCACAGGTTTTTTCTGTTTGGAAGGGCTTTTATCGTTGATAGGATTTACTCCACCGTGATTGGCTGACCCAGATATTCCCTATGATTGTCAGACAACCATGTAATGGCCACATCTGCTAGGTATTCATCAAGCTCTGTATAGTTCAATTCACCCCATGTTGTGTACATGCTTGCATAGGTATTTCTGAATTGCGTTACAATGTCCTGTGTATTGTAATTATCTACACCAGTCTCATCTGTGATTTTGGTTATGATGTGTCGGTCAGCACGAATTTTGATTTTATTAGGAGGGTGCGCCCCAGTCTTCCGCCCTCCCAATATGCCCGGGCTATATGTTTCCTGGACAGATAACGAATCTCTTTGGCTGCCAGTTGGTCATATTCTATTGGTACGTCTTTGATTTTAGCTAATGTCTGTGAATCAAGTGAGCTGTCATAGTCCTGTTCGAGCCCGGCCAGAGTGTTTCAACTTTAGATAGTTGACCCCTAATATCTTTTAATAGGCCTGCGGAGGTGAAGATACATGTGCCCTGTATGGTAGTTTTGATTGCCTCCCAGAGTGTTGCTGCGCTATCAACCGATCCCTTGTTCAAATCAAAGTATTGAACAATAGCTTCGCGGATTGTGTGCGTGTACAGTGGATCTAGGAGCGCTTCGGAATGAAAGCGGCAGGTAAATTGATGGTGGATGGCTTGTGGGATGTGCAGGCTGATTGTAACAGGATTATGGTCTGACAGTGTTCGCGGTAGTCCTTCAACTGTGGATACCCAGCTGTTTGCACTTTCCCCGATCAGCCAGTAGTCAAGCCGTGACCAGCTGCCATGTGCTGTTGCAACATAGGGGCCCTCCAGCCTCTCAACATTGTGCAGACACCATATATCTAGTAGACCCAACTTGTCTATTCCCTCATTGATCACCCGGGCCGCTTTTGTACCCTCTCGTACCGCTTGATTTATCCTTATTAGTGTCTAGATGTGTGTTGAAATCGCTGCCCCATAGTATTACCACCTCAGGCCAGTCTCGTTATGTGGACCTGATGTGCTCAAACAGTTCTGGGTCGTCTGTGTTGGGACCATACACACTCACAATTGTCAACAGGATACCAGCTAATTTACCCTGTGTTATAGCATACCAGCCGGCATCACCAATAACCAATACAGTATCTGGTCATCGCAAAAGGAAGATTGTTTTGTATGAGTGGGAGTACTCCTCTAGCATAGGCCAAGTAGGAGGAAGCCAATCTGTATCCTCTCTATTGTGTCCCTATGTTCGGTTCTGTATACTTCATCAGATGTGTTTCCTGAATGAGGGCTATGTTCACATCATGGCGATCTAGATATGTGAATATTTCCCGTATCTTTTTTGGGTGCGTTAAGTCCCCTTACATTCCATGTTAACCAAGTAATCTGTATGCTAGCTAGTTGCGGCATTCAAGTAAATTGTATGACATTTATGGGATTCTAGTGTTATATGGCATGTACATAAAAATATTGAGTTAAGTGAGTCACCTTTAGCCATTTTGTTCAAACCCCACACTTCCCACATCACTCTCTCCCACTTCAGCATCCCCAGCGTGCTAAAGCCATCCCTTACTACCCATAACATGTCCCTCATACAACAAATAAGAATCAACAAATTGTGGGGAACACCCATGTGGGAGCGCTGGAGTGCAAATCGCCCTCCCCGATGCTAAAGGGAGAGACCGAATTAGAACATGAGTAGGTTCCCACCCTGATTACAACACATGTAATTTAGTTCACCAAGCTATAAGGATTTAAACCAGAATGTGAATCTTATCTGCATTGTTGGGGTTCAAACAGAGAGACTGTTCTGCATTCGCCATCTTGAAGTTGCCGAAATCAGTCATGCTTTCTTTGTTCAAAGTACATCTGTGCCACTTGTCTTGTCTGCTGTCAGCTGTTTACGCTTCGGCTGTCGCACCGGAGGAGTCTTCGCGATCGTCGTCCACCTTACCAGGCAAGTCTCGGCTCCGCCACTTGAGACATTTGACGTAGTCCATCGCAGCTTTTGGTGTGGTGAAGATTTTTGCTTTTCCGTTTGTTTCAATGCGCAAGGCATACAGGATCTTGTCTGCAATAAGACTTTTTTTGACAGCTTGATATTCTTTTCATGCTTCCTACATGGCTATTGTAAAGTCTGGATAAAACGCCAGAGTGTTGCCTTCTCAAGTTATGGTGCCATGCGGACAACAGAGTCCCGATCTCTATAATTGAGTAGGCGTGGAATTATAGGTTGTGGAGGGGCGCCCAGGGGAGGACTACTAGCCAGTGAGCGGTGTGCTTGTTCTACTATCAAGACTGAGGAAAAGTGCTCTGCTCTGAAAATCTGTTGCAGCAATACCTTTACATCCAACTCCAGATGATCAGAGTTGGTGGATTCTGGTAGGCCCGTGATCCGCAGGTTGTTTCGTCTGAATCTGGCCTCCAGGTCTTCATTCTTGGCCTGTATAACTGCGAGCACCTTTTCCATGGCTAGTGTCTTAGAGTTTATTTGTTGTAGACAGTCCTCTGCATCGGAAATGCGCGTTCCTGTTCCCCCCAGGTGGAGTGCGTGCTTATCCAGCTTTGTGGACATGTGATCCATCCACAAATATAGATGGTCTATTTTACCATCTATTAATTGCAAACTAGCTTGTACTGCTTGAAGTGTCTTTTCAATGGTGGTAAGGCTTTCATTAGAGTGTCCAGTTCTGAGCCTGATGCTGCCTATTGCTGCGTTTTGCCAGACTTTCGAGGTTCAAATGTAAGGCGGGTCTAGCTTTGCTCTGTTTTCCGCATGATTCTGGTATGGCAGATCTCCACATGGGGGCTCACTCCGCCATTGCTCAACAGTGCACTCCCCTGCACAGGAGAGGGTATACTGCATGTGATCAATTCTGTCAAGCGAGTTAGTAGAGCGAGAGGGTAGTGAAGCCCACCATGTGTCGCTGCTTAAATAATATGCTGTGTTGCACCAATCTCACCAATTAGGGGTCAAATAGCTTAGGTTCAGTGGTGTAATACAGTTACCCCTCTGACTGGCTCCTGACCAGGGGCTCCGTGAAGAGCAACTGACTATATTGTGAGCGCTGGCTTCTCTCGATGAGCTTCTGGCTCGATTGAGCTGAGCGCTTCTCTTAGCTAACACCTGTCTAGTCCAGCTTCTCACAACAGGTGCATCCTGGTAAGCGTAGTTAATGCAGCTGGGCTCATGGTTTTCTGGCTGATCACAGCTTTACATTCACTTTATTAAACAACTCAGGCGCACCTAATTTTGCCGCAATGTTCCAGGTTGTGGTTACCTGAGGCCGAATTCTGTCACACTGTGCATTGTGGTGACGTGGCGCTTCTGAATGGGGCAGCCACTTTTATTGGATAAAGAGAGTCTTTTTCGCACTTGTACCAATGACTGTGCGATTTTCGTGCCCTCTATTGACTACACTTTGCCAGCGGCTTCTTTCTCGCCGCACCGCGGCTTTGTGAGGGCCGCTAGCCGCGCCAGGGACAATAATGCTGGGTCCAATGAAGATCAACGTTCACTCCGGTCACAGCCACAGGCTGGCGCCACTCACCGTACCCACTTCGCAGACTGCAGCGATCAGGAGACCATTCCTCGCAGATGGGTGATAAGTGCGGATCTCTAAATTGATTGCGTGGCGGGGGCCCAACTCCTTCAGCGCCTCCCGCTGACTGCGCACCTCGGGTCCGGATCAAGATGAGGCCCACAATGTCGGCAGATGCACTCACGCTGCCATCTCAAATTCTTGAATCAGTAGGTACTGACTCCACTACTGAAGATATCAAGAGCAGATCCCTAAGTCCTAGATAGCTGCTTGCCAAAGGGGTAATTGAAATGAAACAAAAATGCAGGAAATGAAAAAAAAACAGGTGACATAGTTGTGCAAGCACTCAGATACACTATAAATTATTTAAATACTATAGCCTTAGAGCCCGCTATAGTGGGCTCTACCGTCCATTAAAGGCCCGCTCTGGCATTAAAGGCCCGAGCCGAAGGTGAGGTCATCTAACAAGGACGCTGGACTTTGATAGCTCGTAGAGCCCGCTATGGAGGGCTCTAAGGCGATTGGAACATTCGCCCACTAGAGGACAGAATGTTCTAATTTGTAAATCAAAGGCCCCATGGAGCCCGAGGGGGTTGAAATCTCCTATGGCTCCACGAGGCCCTTGTTCACAGCTGTTGCTGTGAACAAACATTGGAATGTTGATGTTCTGGGCTTCTACCCGCCGTTAGAAGCCCAGAGCACTTCATTAGTTTCATTGGAGCTCTCAATATTCCAATGTTCTAAAATGCAGATGGAATTGAAGGGTAGAGCAACCAAGGCCAAAATATGATCTGGCAAGATGCACCGGGCAGGTAATTGAGGAATGTTCGAAGACCAGGATTGGTAGAGAATGACACTAAAGCTGGGGTTTATGTTGATAAGGCTCCACCGTTGGTGCAATGAAGAAAAGATCAATGTCACTAGAAATCGGTACAATTACCACAACATCAGAACTGGGCAAAATAAAGCACACAACATGACAATGCAGGGCTGTGAAACTGAGGAACCTGGGAGTACCACCAAGATTGGTTACAACAAATATAGGTGTGCCTGTGTGTTGAGAGGGGCAATAAATGGATTCTAGAGTTCACCTACAGTAAACAACTATGCTAGGATGGGCAATGGAGGTTGTGTCCGATGAATATAGTGGACGGTGTGATGCAGAAAGTTTGGCTGAAATGTCATGATTAGTCCCTCGGGGAAGAAGAGTTTCATTTGATGGTGTCCCTAGGTATTTGGGACCCTCTTCCTTTTCCCATAAGTTTATTGATGATGTTACATTCGTCCATGCTACTCGAGAGGTATCTTGCACTTGTCCTGCATTGCAAATATTGGGCTATACTTCCCTGTAAGTCACAGTAATCTATGACACCAATAAACAGCAGTGGAAAATTTCACCACCATTATCTGCAAGACCTATGACTTCCTCCGCACATGTCTGCAATAGTGTTGAATGGCAAAAGGACGTTCCATTCTTGAGGAATCTATAACTCTCCTTTACATCTCTATTGAAATAATTTACTTTGTTTTAGCCAAGTTACCACTAGACATGCTGCTGGAAAAAAGGACAGTGGCATAGATAGAAAATGAGCCTTTTGTCAGAGCGCGACACACATTTTGATACACGTCACCATATTGTCTTACCATTAGCAACGTGTAAAATGACTGGGATTGTATAAAGGCAAAGTTGCTGCATTCAGCTATAGAGTTAGTTTCCTGTTTTCCTTCCACAGTTTGAAAGTTTCCAGAAGGGGGTCATCACAGGGTGAATCTTTACTTAAACTGCAGGGCACTCTGATAGACTTTGCCGCTTTCCAAAGAGGCTGTTGAAGGAAACTGGTTCCAAAATGTTATATGCAGCTCTCTTTAATTGGTGCCTTTCTTGTCGGCATGAGTAAGAGTTTGATAAGCTCATGAAGTTCATTTGAAATAACTTATTGTGATTTCTTGTTCTGATAATGGCTCAGCTGAAGGTTCTATTGGAAACACAACCCATTACGAGCTATGAGCGGCCGTTGGTACTGTGAAGTGGTGAGACGGTGGGAGGGGGCAACACAAAAACAAACATTTGCAATGCAATCAATCGGTCTCGCCTTTGGGATGTTATATGTATTTAGCTATGCAACACATTAGCCTGGGTGCTGAAACATCTACCATTCTTTAACATGGAGAGAAAGTAAGCACCAAACCACGTTTTACGGCAGGTATGGGTACACATGGAGAGAAATATTGCCTTTCAGCTGGAAATGGTATAGTCCAAAGCTCTGCTTTTAATAAAAAAGCAGGGCCTTAGTTGGTCATATCACTGAAAATACAAGATTTGAAAAAAATATTATTTTCTACGGTTGCTCGAGGAAGACAAATTCTATGGAATGTAATCCAGAGAATGATAAAGATGTTTTAGTATTTTATTGACCAGGAAGTCATTAACTATCAAGAAAGTTAAATAGAGGCAGTTGCAAGAATTTTTTTAAAAAGAAAGTCCCTAAGCAGAAAACAATTCTGGTATTTTACTGAACTCTGCTGGTCATTTTCTATCATAACAGTTAAACAGAGGCAGTTGAACAGAGAAAAAAGTCCATAAGCGGAAGCAGACAAGTTCTAGGGCTGATCTCCAGAGCCCACAAAGTACAGACACATATAAGTATATACTCAAGTATATACTAAAGTATATATAAGAGGTCGCGAATGCTCAACCTAAAAAGACAAATAAAACATAAATAAAACTGCACTTACCTGCTACGATGGCCGTTGCCTTCCTGTCGATCCTCGCGCCCATGTCAGGAACCTGGTGCCCACTGTGCAGGCTCCCAGCTCTCAGTTCCAGCTCTGCTCACATGCTGGGAATCCTATTCCCTTCATTTGAGCAGTGCTGGGATTGGTCTGGGCACCTCGGTTCGGCGCTTAGACATAGATTTGGAGCCTGTGTTGGTTTCTCCACCCAGCTGTACAACACAGCTAGGTGGAGAAAAGCTAAGTGCGCAGGACTGTTTGGCTTGCCCTCTGGGGCCGGCCAAACCATCATGTGCATTTAGCAGTGTCCACCACTCTCCCCTCCTCTGTGGTGCTGCAGCTGCAGCGTCACTGTGGCTGTCCTTGCCCCTGCCTCGGCTCGGCCGGTAGGATGCAAAATAAAAATGATAACAAGAACTTTTTATTATAATTTTATTTGTCCTTGCCTCTGCTGGTTTTCAGCAGGGGGGTGCAACGCTCCTTCGCCATAACGGAAGAGCCTCCACTGTTACGAGCTGAGATTTCATGTGGCTTCTGCCTGCCTCCCTCCCTCTCTTTACCCAAGATGTGGTGTTACGGACAGACATCTTGACTGTGTAACTGGGGAATCAGGTTTGAGTTTCAGCGTCAGCTCAACATCCTGTGAATATTGACAAATCACTTAATCTCCACATCCCTATAAACAATGAACATAACTGGTGCTCATGTAAAGTGCTCCAAGTTCGTGCTACAAAAAAATGCAGAAAAATTCACAGAGGTTTAAACAAAGCCTTAACATACGGAAAGACAAACCGATATCAATTTAACTGGCTGGTTTGTAGAATGTGAAACCAGAATACCTGGATAAATCGCAGCTCCCCCGCGATCTTAGCAAACATTTTATTTCACCAAAAGTCCTTTTTCTTGATCATTGCGTATGAAAGCATTTTCAAATATGTGAGTTCAGAATACCAGTTATACAAAAACCAATTGTGCTTGATTTAATAGACTATAATGTTGCTCTATAATAATCTGTGCCAAGTAGAGATCTAACATGACAACTGTCTTACCTTCTTAATACGCTAATGGTTCATGTTTAAAAACTATCAATTTTAATAGGTACTTCTCAGTGCAGTGCTGTAATGTGACATATTAATGTCAAAGCTTCCAAATGTTGAATAAATGTTGAATTTTGAGGACACTTTTTCATATTTTACATGACGTTTGTTGTATGATTTACATAGCAAATATTTTCAGAGCTCGGCTTGTGCACAGGCCCTAGGATCTGAGCCAGATCCTTGGCTCAGCTCTAGCTCGGCTCTACCTGGTAATTTGTTGGCTCACCCATCTCTAAACATCCAAAACATGCCATATTTCACAACATGAGCCATAAAAGCAACAATTATGAGCCGCACTATAAAACGAATATATTTCAAGCAAAGGTATTTAAAACCCTGAGGCACTTTGAATAATCTGCTGCATGCGGATAATCATCAATTATAAAATACATTACAGATCCAATATAATTCTGTCTCCAATACATCATCATATATTGTAGTTTTATAGGGATGAAAAGTAATTCTCTAAGGTACAAATTTATAGAAACATAAATAATTAGTGAGAAACGAAATCGCTTTATTATGCGATGCGCTGTCCTCCACATTAGTTACTATCTCATACATGCCATGACAAGAGTTCCTGACAGCTGTAACCTGGCCACCCATTTTAGGAGAAATGCAATTGTCCCTGGGTTATTCAATTCGCTGTATGTTTGATCTGTTCAGTTGTGCTCCTGAATAATCTACAGACTCCTGCCTCTCTACTTATGCCCAACCAGGCGTCAGTGAAAACCAAAGCGCTGGGCTCCGCCCTGGAGATACAATGATGCAAATCTGAGTATGCGCTGAGTGCATTGTGCTAGTCCGACCTCACTGATAATCCAAGTCTGATTGCTTCAAGAGCAATTTGTTTGTGCAGCAACAACGCTTTCCTTTAAATTCAGGCTTCTGGGCTTGTCCTGACCAGCTTAGCATCCGGGCAACCATATGTCCTTACCATATGCAAACAGCACTTCATAGCCACATGGGGGTAAAAGAATGCCAGGGCAGAAAGTTATCTGAAATCACTCTTGATTCTGGCTAAACTTCGACACCAGGGCACTGAGTGAGTGCTTCTCACAGTCAAACATCCCCCCACTTAAGTTTGACTCAGATTGAAGACCCACGCATTCATACATGTTTATGATTTTTGATGTGTCATATGACATCAAATGTTTGTAGCCATTGAATGAGAACCTTTCTTCCTCATGTATTTATTTTCAGATGATTTCTCTTTGGTAACTCCTGTGGTGTCCATATCATCTTCATAGAAGAAGGAATCACTGTGGCCACCAATGACTTAATGGTGTGGGGGAGATGAGAAACCGATGCTATGGCTCTTATTCCAATCCAAATGACATCTTGTGCAGTTGTAATTCATTTTTCTTCACACAAATTCTACCAGGTAGTTTGTTCGGGAAACAGCACATTCTGAGTTTTGCTGCTGAGAACGGTGGAAAACTTTCAGTCTCACCCTGTTGTCCCTATTACAAGTTGTGGAGCTTGCAATGGTGTGTTCATACTGCACCTCTTAACCCCTTCACTGCGGCGGCTATTCCGCCGCAGTGCTAAGGGGGGGGGGCCGCGCGGCGCTCCCGTGCTCATGTCGGAACCGCTCCTTCACGAGCCTCGGTGGGATGTGCTTGTGACAGAACGGTTCCGTCACGGCCCCGCCCACCTAATAAAACGTCCAGCGCAGGCGCGGAATTTGAGCCGCGCAGGCGCGGCGAGCGGGCCATGACGGAACTGTTCCGTCACCAGCACAGCCCACCAGAGGCTCGTGATGGAACGGTTCCGTCACGAACACACAAGGTGTTAAATACCGCTCCATAGGGTACTGGTATTTAATAGCTCCACTACTACTTTCAAAATACCTGGCAAGTCATAACGAGGGTTATTTTATTGAGAATTGTCCAGAGGTACATTTCACCTACATCCTTTGAACATATATAACAAGCCCACATTTTAGAGTTTTGGTACAGCCTACACTTTGCAAACTGTAGGCTCGCCGAAGAGCACAATATTGACTGTTCTACACTTTTATCAGGTAGGTCTCACAGCAAGCGGAACTGGGAGATAGCCGAAGTGCACTTTGAATTTTCTGGTGCGAACTTGGTTTGCAGGCCCTCCTCCGAGGTTGGTATTGCTAGGCTATCTATTCTAAGGTAAGGAATCTATAATTGTCTGTCTTTCAGATGAACAAGTTACTTTGGTAACAGTGTATCTGTAAGAGACTTAGGTTAGTAATTGATTCCGTACCACCCCATCCATCCTCCCCGCTCTGCGAACTGACTTTTAGGGATACAGATTCCCTTATAGGGCTCTAGTTGTGGTGCACCAGTGATCAGTGGCTTTAATGGCTCTGCGCTTCTGGTGTGGAAAGTAGTGTCAGAACTGCAGTCAGTGCGCAGAGGCGGCATCTAAGTAGGCACCACAAAGTCATCCAGACACCCAATTTGGGTCAAGTTTGCGCTATATAAAACTCTGTAAAATAAAAAAATTAAAAAACATTACAAATTTGTTCTCCCTCTTTCACACAATGCTGCATTGCAAGTTGCCTTTCTATATTGCATTGCATGGAAGAAAAGTAAATCTGCCACTGAATTTGCTTTTCAGTGTTGGCAATCACAAATCCTGGTGCTCCTGACTTACCACACGCCAGTGTGAGCTTTCAATATTTATCATTAACGTGTCCATGTCCTAGCACCAGTGCAGGAAACTGTGAGAGTCAACTCCAGCTCACCAGGCAGCCCGGAGTAAAGGATGCAAAGGGATAGGAGGGCTAAAGTCTACCATTCTTATAAAAATACCACCAACCATCTGAACTTAACACAACAACCCATTCAGCTATTTATGCAGAATACCATTCAATTTTTATGAGCAAAATATGTTGTTGGTAGTTGCCTGTTGCAAAACAAGATATCTGTTTTTATGAAATATGGCACATGTAACACTGTTTCTCGGCCAGTGGCTATGTAATGGGAGATATCAGCTGCAGTGTTCACAAGAGGTAGGTGAGCTCTGGAGACCACCTTCCAACAGCCCTATGTCTCTTAGACACAGGGACCCCGTTCCATGATGGGAGCAGATGACAGCAGAAAAAAGTAAATGCATCAGTTATCATGAGAAAAGAAGAGGCTATGCAAGGCAGGCATAAATGTACAATCCTCCATTGTTTCACCCTTCCTGACTCATCCTTTCACCCATCCACCTTTTACCCAACCTTTCACCCACCCATGCAACCATTCACTCATCATTCTATCAACCATACATCCTTTCATGCATCCTTTGTCCAACCAACGCATGCTTCGCCCGTCCAACCCTTCACCCATTCTTGACTCACGCATCCTTTCACCCATCCACCCTTTCACTCATCCTTACTTCTAACCTTCCAACTGTCTTTCCCTTTTCTATCACCTATTTTTTATTTAGCATTAAATATGAGGTCGTAATCTGCTGATTTACAGACAGAAATGCCCATAAAGTACTCTACTCCCTCTGTAGCTGCTACAGCAGGGGATCCCTGACACCCTGAAATCCAGCCCTTTGGGAATGTGGAGCAGATTCATGTTTCATTCAACAGAATAGTGCCAAATTGTGTCCCTTTGTAAACAATAATTAACTACCATCATGTTCTGCAAAATTATTTCCCAATTTCTAGGCCCTTGCAAAAGCGCCAACCAGTTTATACCCATACCTTACCAGTGGATCTTCAGCCAATGCAGTTGCCTTTGATAGCCAAAGACCTCTCTAGCTCCCTGATGATGTCACAGTGCACCACTTGTCAGGGCTGATGAAGAGTTGGTTAGCTATCATGAAGGTCTCTCAGCAAGTGAAACCGCTACAGTGGTCAAACCCCAGAGATGACTCATTTGACCCATTACATTGGTCACTTTGAACATGCAGCAAAGCATTTTCAGAATGCAGGTTGGTGTCAGTAAGGAACTAAGGGGCATATTATCAAGAACTGCGTTAAAATTATCGCCGCTTTAGCTGCAGAAAACTTCCGCTAAAGCGGCGATATTGGGCTTGATAATATGCCCTGGAGAATTTCAATAGAAGCCCATGTTAACACCAGAACATGGACTTCTATTGGAATTCTCAAGGGCATATTATCAAGCCCATTATGGCCGCTTTAACTGCAGTTTTCTGCCGCTAAAGCGGCGATAATTTTTAACGCCATTCTTGATAATATGCCCCATAAGATGTGACCAAATAGAGAGTGGCCAAGAGGTTTCAGATCCAATCAGGCTCTTACACACTCTAACAGAGACTGGGCCTTCAACAGGGCTGTAATCATGTTCCTGAGTGTTGTGATATTTAGCTGGGGAAATAGGTGATGCCTAGAAACATGCTCCGTCCATCACCACCCCCTTTTGTACTGCCTAGAAACATACAGCGGTCAAAAACATGCAGCCCTAAAAAGAACAACACAACACGTCAGCAAAGCACAGCTCAGCCCATTTGTGTGAGTACTTTGGTACCCTATAAAGAAGTGAAGAATTGTTAAGAATGAGTTAGTCTAACCTACAATGTGTGACACTTCACAGGGCAGAAGTACCTCTCGTGTAAGGGTTGCCACTATTTCCATGATGGTCTTTCATGGAGTCACATATGCCAGAACAGTCACTGTGTATACGGCAGCTGATTTTCTACCATGGCTGGCAGATTTAACCTGGAACTTGGCAAATTTAACCCGTTGGTGCGGCCGTTTTCGTGCGCGGGCGGGCCGCGTCAGCCATTGGCCGACAGCAGGACTGGGGAGGTAGTGCTGCCGTCGGCCAACAGCCGACGGCAGCAAGAAAAGGGTTAAAGGAGGCGTCTGAGAGGTCTCCTCCGGTGGCAAAAAGCCACCACCTGGCTAGCGCCTAATCATGCAGTTATACCACCAGACTTTTAGATCAGGAATACAAAGATTATTGATTGATTGTTTTCACCACCAAATCAGGTGCTTAGTTTTTTTTAGTTACCTTAACTTGCTTTTAAAAGAAATTGTTCTTATCTGCTTTGAAGAAGTCAGCAGATTTGCAAAACGAAACAGAGAAAGGCAGTAAATACTATTTTTTCCTATTCCTATCTATTTTTCCATCCAGCCGCTGCCCCTAACAATTGTTTTTGCTCGGCTAATGCATCCGAAATTGACATTAACTGCTTGTAGCAGGATTGCATGTATAATGGCGGCTCCCCTGCAGCACAGACATATTTATTCCACAATTTTAAGCCTTAACAACGCGAAATTGATGTAATCCCCTCCCTGCCAGAGGGCAACAACTCGAGTAAATTCTTCATCTTAAGAACATTACTGGTTCCTAGTGGTTCAATTTTGTACCAAGCTGGGGATATGAGGATTCGAACTGCGCGTTCTGTGGCGGGCTGTATATGTCAATCCTCTACTAACCGGCTGAAGCAATTACATGCAACCCTGTAATAAGATTTACACTTTGTGCCGAGGGAGTAATCTTTTTTTTCTCTCTTTCTCCGCACAGGTCTGCAAGTTATTCTGCCGGAGTACCTGCAGGAGCGCTTCGTGCAGGCGGCTCTCAGCTACATTGCCTGCAACTCGGAGGGAGAGTTCATCTGCAAAGAGAATGACTGCTGGTGCCACTGTGGCCCCAAGTTCCCAGAATGCAACTGTCCCCACATAGACATCCAAGCCATGGAAGAGAACTTGCTTCGGATCAGTGAGACCTGGAATATTTACAACAAGGAGTTTGAGGACTCGGGTATGATATATTTATTTCTCACACTCTGTCCACTCGTTATGCTTCTGTTTCAATAGTCCGGGCATGTAAACCGATGTATCGCCTGGTTTATAAATAATGATAAATAATTCCTACTTGTAAATCGCGTGAACACATCACCTCACGCTACAGCATCAGACACTCCGCCTGCTGTGCCACACCTCTCCTCTGGCACCTGAATTTATCTCTTTGGTTCCAATATTGAAACAACAAAATACCTGGTTTTGCCTCATTTAGTGAAGTGAGTGACATTTATGTCTATAACATGACCAAAGTGGTATGAGGAGATTTGCAAACTGTCAAAAGAAACTCCTCTGCGAAACGTGGAGTTCCACGAGTGATGGAGTCTGATATGCAGGCGCGCAACACCCATTGGACTCACCGGGCTCAGCCCCCCTCCACGTCGTGTGTGGCAGCCCGGGATGAGACAGATCCCGGGCACAAACAGAGCCACACCCGAACGTTCCACAGGTCTGTAAAAGACCATTTGAATGTTAATTAGGCCTTGCAGTTGTTTCACCCCTTCTAAGATCCCCTGCAGCTCCACTCTGCCTACTGATTAAAGGTTCAGCCCCCCCCCCCGAAATTTTTTCTTAGCCCCCACGAAATTTGGCTCTAGTTGCGCCTCTGCTGATATGTTGCTCTGTTTGCGCTGATTTTCAGCACCAGGATTTTCTCTCGCACTGTAAACCCAGCACAAACGTCATCATGTGGAGCACCAGAGGGCACTGCTTCTTTCTGTGGCTTGAGTAGATTCTGTACTTGAGCTGCCGCTTCCTCGACGCAAGCAGCAGCTTTCTCGATGCGAGCGGCAGTTACGTTCCGCTACTACCCGGGTTCAGGAATCTCACTGGGGGTGGTCTAGCGCATGTTTTCTCATACTCCTTTTCGCCAACTTAACATTGGCGAGCCCTGCATGAGAAAAAAACTCTGCTCCATGTCTCTTCACTGAGTTTTTGGAGCTCCGCGCGGGGCAAAGAATGTCCAAAAACTCAGGGAATTCTCGTGGTGGAGTGGAATTCTTTGCCCACCCCTAGTTGAAAGACAAAACACGCCAGTTATTTTTCTACAAAACTGTGTGCCTGGGGTATTTTCTAGCTCCAGTCTTTTAAAGGTTTTCTGGGGTGAGGCTGCGTGAGAAGGATGTGCTTTTTGGGTGGCAACCCTTTGACAACCATACGATTTTGGTGATATTTTGTTTTGTGATAATGTGCTGTGGAAATTTGGAATGATTCACATTTCTGAGTGAAGGTTGTATCAGTAAAGGGTGTTCTTCTACAGCAGCGATGCTTTGACAGCTTAATGTTTGTATGTGCTTTGTTTAGCACTAGGGCACTTGTACACTTGTCATTCAGATCTGAGTGGAATACTATAATTCACTACCAGCTCATTTACAACTAGCCTGTCCTTTGGGCAAACTGTAGTTTTTGTTTGCTTGGAAATAATTGGTTCAACTGTGTATAACAGTTGATGCTGTGGTAGTTTTTGAATGAATGGTTTAGGTGCATCTAAGATATATTCTTGTATTTGTTACCTTTCTGAGGGCTTTTCTGCCACCAGTTTCTGGAATCCTTTTGCATGCCATTCCTACTTTTAACCATATTCATAGTGCAGGAATGGGCAGCAGGCCTTTACGCAATGGGAGGACAACATATACACGTTTTTAAATGTAAGGATACTGTCTAGTGCTGTGTATTTATGCCAAATGAGCAATATTCTAAAAATAATCAAGGGTGGTGACTTGAGATGAACCTATGCACCCTTTCAAAAACATGACTAGCGCCTACAGCTATATATTTCAGTGACATGAGTGATGTCACAATGGAACACTGATCGAAGTTGATGACAAATGCAGTACCATGCAACCTTTTAAAGGCACAGATTTTGACTATTACATCCGGAGCTAAACGATTTGAGAATTTTGAGCAGGGATTCCCAGCTCAGCCACACACATGTTACCGGAGTCTCCTAAACATGGACGGTTTTCAATTAAGCAAGTCCTATTCTGGTCACTTCTAAATTCATAGCCAGCATGGCACCTAGTATGTTCGAGGGTGATACAACCCCTGTCATGATTCTAATCACCTCACCCTACCACAGAATTAGCTTTTTTGTTTTCTAGTAAAGAGCAAATTCTCGGTCATTTATAAGTGGCAATGTATCCCCTCTCACCCTGCTGAAAGTTTCCTTCAATACTTATTTAGTTTTATTTGTAAATGGCATTTCTAGGTGAGGAAATACAAGCCCTTTATAAATGGGCAAGCAATGTTATGACAAAAGAGATTTACACAGATTTTATTAGTCTGGACTGGATAGGATCAGGGCATAACTTTGGCAGAATGTTCATTTTGTCAGTCTTAGTACAGATGTTCTGCTACTTCCGTTTGTGGTCCACGTATCATATGCTAACACTAACCAATCGCCTTTTGACTTGGCTTGCGTGTTTACTTTGTTTCACACTGGGAAAGGTTTTCTGTTAACTTCCACAAGTTTCCCAATTACTCCTGATACCTTTTAATATGTTCTTGTGCCCTTTCTTTTTCTAACAGCATCTGTTCCTTTGCCAACAAAACATCTACCCTAGAATGTGGCCTAAAATGAAGTGCCAACACCATACAGTCAATATCCAAAACACTGTTTACCACTTTCATCCCAAATATCGACAAGTGCTCGTGCATCACCTGATTCAGACACTGGATAGAGGAAGACCATTAGATGGGATTTAAAGGGGATCTTGCATGAACCCTATGTCCAGGTGAAACTTCTTTTATAATTTGCATGATATGACATCAACGGTATTGGCGCCAACAAATGTCAAATTGACTTCGGCAGACCTCCATGGATACCTTGAGTTTCTTGAAACATTATATTTACAAAAGAGCATTATTTCCTAGTCCTAAACACAATGTCAAGCTCTGCCTTCCTGCAGCCTCCCCTTGAAATTTTATCAGAGTGCATCGAACACAACATGGAAGCCAAGAGCACGGTGGCCTTTTTCCACTCTTCATTCAGCAGTAATTGCTATATTCACATAGCAAGTACCTTGTTAGAAATGGGGGTATCTAGTTGGCAATGGCTTGCCCCTTTGTCCAAGTAGGGACCCTTCCTTCTAGTCAGGATAACGGAGTTACACTCCTAAAATAACAACTGCTCACCCTCTTGGTACTTGGCATGAGCAGTCAGGCTTATCCCAGAGGCCATGTGTACAGCATTTGCATATAACCAACAGTATTACAGTGAAAACACTACAGAAGCACACCACACCAGTTTAGAAAAATATCAAATATTTGTATATATCCTAAACAAGACCAAAACAATAAGAATCCAACATACAGTACATTAAAATCTATATACTTTGCCAGATATCCTTAAATTTGCAGAAGTCTAACAGTCCCAGCTGACCGCGTCTGTATGGGCCAGCTAAAGCTTGAATTAAAAAAAGTGTGACACGCGCTGTGCGATTCACCTAGAGTTTCACAGCCTTATGCATATTTGTGGTCCACATTATACACGTACTCAGAAGTATTCAGATCAGTTCAATCTGTTTATTTCTATTCATTTTTCAACGTTTGTCCGTCACATCAAAGCTTGGACAGACTTGTGAAAAATACCTTTCTTGCTGCGGCTGGCATGTTGGTGCGAGCTGGTCGGGGCAATCGGCGCAGTGCAAAATGGAAGTGGTGTAGGGTGCGGTGCCCTCACGATGTGGTGCAGGCAGTGACTCATGGACGATCGTCCAGACAGTATGGATAAGACCAAGGCTTCCGGTGCGAGGTGGTGCGAGGCAGTGCTCGATGCAGTAATGGCAGGTTGCAGTGCAAGCAACAGAGCCAGTTAGGGGGAGCTGGTGTTGGTCGGCCCAGACTGCTGTGTGGGATGAGGGGGCGCATAGTCAAACTTACGAGCGGTGCCCCCAACCACGATGCGATCACGGGTGTTGAAGTCAGCAGGCAGTGACGCCGTTGGTGAGAACAGGATGGCAAAGTGAAGGGAGGCGGTGCAGAGTGCGGTGCCCACAGGTCAAGTACCAGCAGCTGCTTGGTGATGGCGGCGGCAGTCTTCATCATTGGGGAGACCAGGGTTGCAGTGCGAGATGCAGCAGTGCCTTCTGCTGTACCTTCAGGGCACTGAGCCAGCGACGGAGTCGGTGATGGAGTTGGTTGCTTCTCCCTTCTCTGTGGCAACTGAAACAGCGGTTCCAGAAGTGGTAACCAGAAGTTGGTGAAGTATTTGCAGTCCCTGAGACTTCAGAACAGGAGGCAAGCTCTACTTCAAGCCCTTGGAGATACTAAGCACAAGTAAAGAAGGTTCAGTCCAGTCCTTTCATTGCCAAAGGCAGAAGCAGCAACTGCAGGCCAACCCAACAAAGCAACACACAGCAAAGGGGCAGTACTCCTCTTTGAAGCTCTTCCAGCTCTTCTACTTGGTGGGTCCCTTGATTCCAGAAAGTTCTAAAGTTCTGGGGTCTGGTCCCAAATATTTATACTAAAAATGTCTTTTTTCTCTCAGGCAGAGAGTATCTGTGCTTAGTCCAAACCAGTTTGGTCCTCTCTGGCCCAGCTTCCCAGCAGGAGGTGGAGACAGCATTGTCTAAAGCAGACCAGACCAGACCCATTCATGTGCAAGGAAATATCTTCCCACTATTGTAAATGGAGCCCAGGTCTAGTCAGCCCAGCCCTGACTCATCCATGAAAGGCAGGACCCACCTTGGCCCACCCAGTTGCTGTCCGAAGAGAATGCACATCCACAGCTCCTGTCACTCCAAAGTCAGACAGTCAATCCACAAACCCAGCAGAGGTACACAGAATGGCTAAGCAAGAACATACCTACATTCTAAAAGTGCTATTTTCATACACTGAACATAAAAATCATCTTTACTAAAAGATGCATTTTACATTCTGAGTCCAGGCATACTAAACTCCATTTCCCTATCTTGTCCCATTGGGAAGGTATGCTTATATTTTATTTATTTTTTTTTTAAACTTGTAAGGCGCAACAGCTACCCAAAAAGGGTTTCCAGGCGCCGAGACACAGCACAGAAAGGTGGTAAGGGTTTGCAGGGTCGTTCTAGTTATTGCTCGAACAACCAGGTTTTGATGTTCTTTCTGAACCTAGCATGGTTTTCC
The DNA here is from genome assembly GCF_964263255.1 of Lissotriton vulgaris. Classification (NCBI taxonomy): domain Eukaryota; kingdom Metazoa; phylum Chordata; class Amphibia; order Caudata; family Salamandridae; genus Lissotriton; species Lissotriton vulgaris. Next base: position 1,221,515,191 of record NC_141685.1, on the reverse strand, counting down.
TCCTTTTGAATATAGGGAGGGAGAGCGTTCCAAAGGGTTGGTCCTAGATGAGAAAAGGATCTGCCTCCCATTCTTGCAAGTTTGAACCTAGGCACGCAAAAGTTGGCTGCTGATTGCGACCGTAGGTTGCATTTGGGAGTATAGGGATGGGCTAGTGCTAGTAGGTATTCAGGTGCAGTGCCCGCTTTTATCTTGAACATTTAGTTCAGGGCTTTAAATCTAATTCGGTTTTCTACCCTGAGCCAATGCAGGTCACGTCGGTAGTTCGAGACCCTGGTGGTTTTAGGAATTCTACACAGCAGCCTGGCAGCTGAGTTCTGGACAAGCTGCAGCCGCCGTATTACAGCTTTATTTGAGCCTAGGTACAGGATGTTACCGTAGTCAAGCTGAGATGAAATGAGGGCATTGACTACGTTTTTTTGGGTGGAGATGGGCAGCATCCAGAGGATTTTCCTCAGCCACTTCATGATGGTAAAACATAGGCCGATGACTTTGCTGGCTTGTTGTTTCATGGAGAGGGAGCTATCCACAATGACCCCCAAATTGCGTACCTGTGTGGCTGGGGCTGGGAAATTTCCCATCTGGGAAGGCCAGTGGGAGGGGTTCCACAGGTCCTGTTGTTTCCCCAGAAGGAGGATCTCCGTTTTTCCTCCATTTAGCTTCAGCTTGTTTCTAGTCATCCAGCTGAAAATGTTTTGGAGACCTTGTTTGAAGGGAGACGGGGATGAAGGGCTGGATTCAACAAGGAGAAGATGATCTAAGATATAAGATGTTATAAGTAAAATTTCCATTCTACCCTATAGCATCTGTCTGTGCATTTTGTTTTTCACTAAGGAAAGGCTATCTTCCATAGTGAAAAATTAAAAGCACTGTAATTCACTGCCAGGAAATGCCAAAAACATCAGTATCTGTCCTCCCTTTAGCATGCATAGCAACCTGCCCACAGGGGTACCTTGGGCCTACTTTAGGGGTGACTTATATGTATGAAAAGGGAAGATTATGGCCTGGCACGTGGGTGAACTGGCCAGGTTGACATGGCAGTTACAAACTACGCACAGACTCTGCAGTGGCAGGTTTGAGTTACCTATTCAGGGCTACTCATTTAGGTGGCACAATCAATGCAGCAGGCCCACTAGAAGCATTTGATTTATAGGCCCTGGCACATTCTGTGCACTTTACTAGGGGCTTACCAGTAAATCACATATGTGAATCATGGAAACACGAATCCGTAATAACAATTTACAACAGGAGCACTTGCACTTTAACACTGGACAGCATTGAAAAACTGAGCAAAGTCACTAAACCAGCAAAAACAGAGTCAAAACCTGGAGGTCAGAAACACGCCAAAAGATGCCAGGTCTAACATACCTCATTTCCTCCTTGATGGAAATTACACTTTCTCCTCCCAAATGACCAGTCATCAATTTTGAATGCGTAAACTCTGTATATCTGGCAACAACCACATACCTACTATCTTGGACCTAGTCTGCCCAATTGTAGGAAAAAAAATTAGACCTGATCCAGGGGATTCTGGAAAGTCTCAAATTGTTGAGTGAAATAAAATGTTGCAACACATTATGCCAACTAAATCTCTAGCTACATATCATATATATATGTATATCTCAATAACAGGATTATTGCTTTAAACAGGCTCCAACATTTTTTAATAACAAGCCCCATATAACCTTTAATTCACAGATTAGCAGGCATGACGTGAGTCTCTTTCATGTTTCCCATTTGTCTGCAAATTAAGATGATTCAGTTCAGAGTACTTTGGCACATACGTTCTATATGTTTTGGCAGAAAAAGGGAACTGTAAAAACTCTTCTCATGAACGTTTCTCTTGATTCATTTAGCATGAATTTTCCAAAATAAAAGTATAAGAGCATGATGCTGAATCCAATTTGGTGATATGCTGATAGCTGTTCCTGCCGAATAATTGTCACATTGTGAAGCAGAGCACTTTTCTCCTTCGAACAATCTATGTATTTCCTTTTTAATCACTTTTAACATCTCACTCCAAAAATGTTCTTTGCTTCAGACCGCTATGTCTCCATTCTTATTTACTTGTCATCTTTTTATATTTTTATGTCTCCCACCCTTACTCAAGTGCTAATTCCTGTTGGATAATGGAAGAGATAGAAAAAAGCTAACAAAGATTTGAAAAATCTTTTTTTTCATATTTTAGGTGACTTTAGAGAGTGTCAGTTCTGTCACTTTGTTGCTTTCTATATTTATGAGTAGGATTCATCCTTTACCGTATGTAACTTTATGATAGAGTAGATTAAAAACTTAAAATGTAGAATAAAAGGAAAAAATATGTGCTCCCAAATACAAACAGAAGAGAAATCCAATCATTGCCGTGAGGTGTCGCATCCCGCCAATTTGCACCATTGAATCTGCCTGTATTTTCCCGTCAAACCATTGCTTTCTTCAAGAGAGTATCCAGATATTTCATCAAGATTTACATGAGGAAACTCACTGGTACTAATTAAGGATATTGATAAAGATCATTGCATATCGAGGAACTATAAGTAATCAAACCCCTGTTAAGTAATTGCTTGGGCAGTCTCTTACTGCTCATCAGTAAGATGCCCAGCATGAACTGGTTTTTGTTAATAAAGTTGGCGATTGTTTGCGGTTTCCGTATTTTTGAACTGCAGCAGCGATACCTGGATCTAACTTGGATAGGTCAACTTGGCAAGACACTACTCTGCATGTTTTAGGTTTGAGGATACTAGGATTTTAGGACAAGTTTTAGTGACTTGTTGTTCACGGTAGACAACAATTTAATAAATTTGACCTTGCAAACTTTGGTTGGCCTTCCTTGTCTGGTTGGGAGATGTAGTTCTAAGGTTTGAGAAGGTGATCCTTTATAGGATACTATATGAAAATTTCGAAGATTGCAAATAAGAAATACCTTATTGCTTCAAGGCTCACACACCCCTGCAGAGATGTCATAAAAGTAAATGCTTTATTTTTAGAAGACTACTGAAAATTAAGTCTATGTGATTAGACTCGAAGCTTAACTGCACACTAAACATCAAACACAAATGTTCTAATAGTTAAGTTTAATTGCTCTCTCTCTCTCTCTCAGAGTATTAACAATGGCAAACACCGTCTGCGTAGGGCACTAACTATAAATAATTGCCCATCCGGAAACTGTGGGCCCAAGCCAAAGGCATGGACACATAGTGACAGGAAGGGAATGTCATTACGTCCTGCTGCTAATGGATATAAAGTTTGTTAAAGGCGCGTTTTTTGCATGTCGCTCGGGCCAGCAATGAGGGAAAGGGTCTTTAAAAACTGACATACACAGAGACAGATTGGCTGTCAAGCTATTAGAACATTAAGCTCATTGAGGACAGAATGTTCTAAAATAAACAGGAGGAAACAGAAAGACAAGTATTACAATTTTGAAGCAGGTGGATTGTGCCAGCCTTTAATGGCCCTGTCTCACTTCATTATTTTCATTCGAGCTCACACTATTCTAGTGTTCTAATGTGCCAATATTACCCATCTCAGTGGTACACATTTACATATTTTATCAATGTCAGTAGGATATATGGCAAAATTCAACCTAATACCTGTAAGATAAACATAGATTTTTGTTCAGGCACAACAACCCACTGTGTATCTTATTAAAAGGCAGTGACAGCAAGAGCTGGATAGACACAATGGCCATTTACATGCTTATCATGATTAACTACATTTTCTCCTAATATTTGATATAAATATCGCAAAACTCAATGGTATTTCTTCTAATCACTTCAATGGGGAGACTTGAGGGCCACTTAGTGTTTTGCAAAGCTGAAGGACCGCAGTTACATCAGCAGTGGTCTTTCCAAACAAACTTGTGGTTCTACTTCTCTATTAAGAGTTGGTTGAAGAGCCATCTTTACCTTGAGTATTAAGTTCACCACCGGAAATGTTGATTAAACAAAAAGAAGAAGACCTAACCTGATGACTGTTGCCAACATAAAGCATTTTATATTCACGCATTGTGGAGAGTTTTGGGTCCTTCTTGCCCATCGGATCAATTGTAGAAAAGTTACCATGTAACCTTAAATCGAGAACAAAGTTTGTGTTTAATCGGTTTGATTCACATACCGCATTAAAGTAGACAACGCTTTTATCAAGTTGCAAATTTAAGAATATTTTATACTAAGAACGAAGTTTGTGTTTACCTTGCTCATTTTGCACATTGGATCCAACTTTTATATGAAGGGTCAGGATGCAATTTAAGAATGTCTCAAACCAAGAATGAAGTCTATGCTTACCACGCCCACCTTGTAAATTGAACCAATTTTTAGACAAAGAACTTTTCATCGCAAATTATGAGTGAATCTGGCTAGTGAATTCTAACTAGCACAATGCACTCTTTTTACTTTTCTTTGCTCTCTCTGGATCAACATTTGGATAAGCATTTGTCATTCTCAATTGAATGTTGGCAGTGAGGCAGTTTTTAGTCAACCCAATGCACAATGAACTGTGCGTGCTAGCAAATGCATGCAATTTAAGCACACCCAAAAGTAATAACGGCGTTTGTGTTTATCTTGCACACTGAATCAACTCTTAGGTCAGAAACGTATCATGCTGTTATGTAATAATGGATCTTGTGTGACATCTCTAGGTAGCAAGTAGCTAGGCCAGTGCATACTTTCCTTATTTTTCTTATTTTGCACACTGATTCAACTTCCTCATTTTTCACATCGATCACTATCTTTAGATGAAATATTTGTTTTGTTCCATCTTAAGAATGACGTTTGTGCTTTCTAGGTCTGACTAGTATCATGTATTCGGCATTCTTAAGCAAGTCATTCTGTTCCTATTATTTCCACACAAGGATTTAGTGATTGACAATATGTTAATCAAGTCTTTTTAATTATGAAACCTGCTGTACCCTGTCTATTTTATGCTAAAAGTGTTATGGTTCTAATTAACTAAACAGTACAAAAAAAAATACCTTTTACCATCCTATCGTTGTTGGAACCTCTGTGGGCCTCCATGCATACACCCGTGACCTCATGGCCCATCTGCCCTGTGACCTTTAAGTTCAGAGGATACTTGCCTCGTCCTATTTACGGTAGAGCGATTAGCGCTGATTTTCCCTACCCATGGTCTGGATGTAAGGCATAGCTGTCTTAGCTAGAGTTTAGGCACAATGGCCCCCAACACAGGAAGAAAGCTCCCTGTGCATCAGGGCTGTTGCTTAGTTGCTTTGAAAGAAACAAACTCTTTTTCTGAGGCAGTGCAAACATAGTGTTCACTTGGCAAAGTTCAGCACCTTCCGTGAGCTGCGGCACAGGAGGCTCTGCTGAAGGCATGGAGATCCCTGTCTGCAGTGGCAGCTTCTATGGGTCCGTGGTGGTGAGGCGGGTAGGGGGGACAGGTGGGAGGGGTGGTTGAGTTAAAAAAAAAAGTACCCTTACCTGTCTGCCGACTCTCCACCGTTCTTCTTCTTTGGATGAGGAAGAAATAGTAAGCATTCAGGCTCCCAGTCTCTCCCAGCCAATCATGAAGCTGTTGATAGCAGTGTTGTGACTGGTCTGAGTGCCGTGGGTCGGCACACAAAGAGGGAGTGGGAGCCTGGGCATTTTATCCACCCAGGCTGTAACACAGCCTGGGTGGAGAACATGCAAAGTGCGCATGATGGTTTGGCCAGCTTGAGACGGCTAGCCAAATCGTCATGTGCACTTAAGTGCACATACCAATCCTCCCCCTGCTGTCTAAAAGACCTGCCTCACCCCACCCTGCCCCTTAAACAAAACTAGGCCAGTACCATAAAAATAAAATAATAATAATGTTATGCTTTTATCAGTTTTTTTTTCTCTTGAGGGGCGATGCTCCTCCGCCTTAGCGAAGGAGCCGTCGCTGCCTGTTTGTCCAGATTTCTGTGTGAACCCAATATTGACTTTACACCTGACCTGAAGGTATGGTGAGATGTAGTAGGATGCTTAGCAGACAAGAATGTTCTTCTATATCAAATGAAGTAATTGGGTTTAATCAGCCATGTGATCTTTTTTCCATTTGATTCTTCAATATTCTTGTGAACCAGTGTTATTTGTTTGCCGGTGTGCACGTACATGTAATTCAGGAGATACCATCAGGGTCGAACATGGCCTGAGTGCATTCACGCAAACAGAAATACTAAAGTGCTTAAACCTTACTGACGCAGGTTTCTTTGGAAATTCTTTCAGCTCTCAATAAGGGCTTGCAATTGCCCCAAAACTCTGCCCCATTGTCATCACCTCTGTAACTGTCATGACAGATTTACAACATTACTCAGACTGCCAGATCGGTGAAGAGTGAAATGTCTCCCGATGTCTATACAGCAGTTACCTTAACTTCCAGCACTTTTTGCATCAGAGAAACAATAGCAGGCAACGTACTGCCAAAATTGTCAAAGAACTAGACCTGGACAACATTTTAATTACGCCATGAAATTCCAGAGATTTCTGAATTTTTATTGAAATTGAAAGCTGAACAATCTAAAATAGAGCTGGGATAAGAGATGTAAGAATTTTTATTCTGAACAGCAGCGGCCTGTGCAGGTAAGAGCAGTGGGGCGGTACAGTTGGTTCAGGGGTAATCCGACAGAAAACGAGGAAAAATTAAATAAATAACAAATTTTCCTTCTTTGTGGTCTGTCCAAATCTCCCCTACAGGTGCTCTTACCTGCACGGGCTGCTGCTGGTTCTAAAAACTGAATGTAAAAACAACAGTTGATGAACAGAATGCAGAACAATGTCATACATTCACCCCAGTACAGAGATCTGGGCCTAAATCCATCGTTTTTTTGCACTCCACACCACCCCAGTACAGACATGGCCATATGCAAATCAGCCTTGACCCTGTGCCTCATGGGAACAGTCCAGCCCAAACTGCCAAGCCATGTCTTTCCTGGACCGGAATCAAGCATCCTAGGACCGGTTTCTGGCTATCAGCCGTCATTTGCCAGGATAGCTTGACTCCAGTGGTGTGGAGAGCATGGGACTCATGTCTGAGCATACCCATCCCACTCGGAGGGCCTAAATTCATCGTTTTTTTGCACTCCACACCACCCCAGTTCAGACAACAAAAAACTGAATACCATGAGCAAGTGAAGGCAATTACATGCTCAAAATATTCTTGGGTTTGTAGATGCACCAAAGCGTTGGTGCTATACCTGCAATGTTAGCATGAAATACGGTGCTGAAATTATCTGAGCCTACTCATGCCTAATGCAAAAAGAAAATCCGAGTTGAAAGACAAGCGTGTATCCGAAAATCTTAAGATATTCATGTAAAATAGATGTTTTACATTAGGGACGTTGAAAATGATCTTTCTGTCTGAATCATTTTAAAATTCATAATATCCTGAGGCTGGAAGAGGGCTGGCAAAGCCACAGGAGATTTGATTCTGCTAGATGGAATCTTGACAGCTCTGTTAGCACATAATCAAATTGTCCTTTGGAAGGCATGCTGAAAGTTACAAGTCGCCATCTAAGGCATAATTTAGACTATATTGATTTTGCTGCTACAGCATCATGTAAACTAAGGGCCAGATTTACAAACCTTTTGTGAACACCAGCGTGAAACGATTTTTGTTGGACTTACTTTCCAGCACAAAACTTGTTTTATGTTGGAAAGTTGCCTAAAGGCAATGCAAGGGAAAAGCAGTATTTACACTACTCTGCTTCAGAGGGGTGTAACATGGGTGGTAGGTGGATGCTACTGTGCTGCTACCCATGCTTTTTGACGCAAAAACCCTATCTACTAACAATAGAAGACCGGGGTTTGTACCAACAAATAACTTCACTTTGATGCAAGTGTTAAAAGAAAAAAAACATTTTTTTCTCCTTTCTTTTCCAACTTTGCATGTGTGTTGCACTGTCCAGCACACATACACAGTAGAAAAAGTTTTTCAGTTTGTCTAGGCATAGTATTTGGTACCCTTCCAGTATAGCACCTATGCTAGACTCACACAGATACCTTTGCACTATGTGCAAAGGTGTGTGCATTGTCCTTCGCAGCCTGATTGTGGTCCTGCGCTATGTAGCAGGTAGGAGAGTACGATATTGCTGTAGATAGGGCGCTTTACTCCTCTCTCCCCATAATGCAGCGAAAGAAATTTGGATGCTGCGCTGTGCTGTGTGACACTGCCCCCCAGTGTCTAGTTGGGTACTCAAATAGGTGCCAGCAAGCCTTGAATATCAATAGCGGCAGCCACCATGATGGCTTTGATGACACATTAAAATTAATATTTAAATCACCAGAATGTTGTGAATGAAGCAAAGGTGGAAGACAGAGTAGTTCATTTTGTGATTAGCAGATTGTGTCATCATCGATGTTCCGTTCCCCCAACCTCAGGGGTTTGATGTCTCATTTAAAGGTGAAGTAACTAATTAGTTTCCAACGATAGACCCTCAGTTAGCTCCATTAATCAAAATGTCCCACTGACAGAATTTCACTACAGGAACATACAGATTCAAATATTAACCCCTTCACTGCGGCGGCTATTCCGCCGCAGTGCTAAGGGGCGGGGCGGAAGCGCGGCGGGCGCATGCTGGTGACGGAACTGCTCCGTCACCAGCGTCGGTTGCGCTGTGCTTATGACGGAACCGCTCCGTCATCAGCACAGCGCCACCGCAGCTGATGACGGAGCGGTTCCATCATCAGCAGGGAAGAGGTTAAGCAGGCATGTCATAATTAGGGCAGGTATTTCAATTCCGATTTTTCATGTGTATGACCAACATGATAAACATAACGGCTGTATGCAGGAAAAACACATGTCCTATAAAGGCTTGGTTTGTCAGTGAAAAAAGTGAGAGCTGTAGAAGGCCTTAAACACTAGAATAACAAAAAAGAGCCTTAAAAAAGTCGAAGCAATGCAGGCTTCATCCAGTTACATAACTCCAATCAAAAACACTCTATCCACTGCACCTCCAAGGAGGGCACAATTCGAGCCAGGTGTTGTCTTATGACTCTCAACTTTCTTCCTCAGTGTAGAATTCAGGAGGTCAAAACAAGTACAAGAAAATCTCTTCTCATAGAAGCAAGAAGATCAGGAAGTTCCCATTTACCCAGATAAACTCAAAAGAGAGAATGATCAATTGCAAACATCAGAACCTAGACAATAAAAGGCTTGCATCAATAATATCCAATGACAATTCAAACACATTGAAGAGCTATAATTTAATAGTAAATCCCAACATCAGATTTGTTAGACATACCTGAAAGGCGTAACTGCGAAATACACAACAGCTCTTTGGATGACCCTGAACCTGAAGCCCTCAAAATATACTTTGAGACCGGAGACAAGAAGAAAGGACATTAGAAATGTGGGGCAGCATTGATGCTCTCTGATAGCAACACAAAAAGATGATGGACCGAATGCTGACATTGTCACATTCACAGTGACAGTCACAGATCTTGGTTAAATGTATCATTTTTTTGCTCCACAGGACAACCCAATTTGGACCAAGCCATATGTAAATCAGTCTTGACCCTGCTCCCCATGAGAACAGTCCAGCCTGAACTGCCAAGCCAGGTCCTCCCTTGAAACAAGCATCCTGGGACCAGTATCTCTAATACCCTTAATCACACAGAGAAAGTAAATTCCCTTAAGAAATAAAAAAAGTTTTGAACATATTATTATGAAATGTAATATTAATAATAATAATGCCTTCTTTCTAGCCATCATTTACCACAATCCTGACTTTATTAGGACTGTGGCAAGAATCCCATTTCCAAGGAGTTATCAGATTCTTCTATGAACATAATATCGATCATCTAGCAGAGCAATCTTCTTGGCAATTTAAGCTGATTTAGTTTTTGGGGCCCAATTACATTTTTGGTGGAAGGTCCGCCCACTATTAGAGCGATCGAGTACATTGGAGTAAGTTGCCCTGATGGAGGTTCCGCCCTCAAAATGTTTAAATGTCCGCTGACCCAATAGACATTTCAAGAATTAACAGGAAGCACTGTCATGGCAATTCTTGTCAATGCATTGTAAGTCTGACGGATGGCTTCATTAACACGGTGGACCCGAATGTCAAACATACTTTTTTTTATTTTTAAAAAGAAAATCCTAAAGCGGGATTTTCTTTTTAAAAATAAAAAATAATAATTTCCCCCCTCTCAACAAGGGAGTTTTCTCCCATGGCAACAGGAAAGCTGAGCACTTTTCAGTGCCCCTTACTGCCAAGTTTTCTTGGCTGTGACAGGCCTTCAAAAACAGCTGTATGTCAGCCTATCTAAATTAGGTGGGCGGACATACAGCCAAAACGTCAGCTATCGTCATTCTATGGTCCTCTCAAATTTAAATTGGGTGAGTGGACTGTTATGTTGCAGGGGAGTGAACATTCCTTTTTTGACACCTTATAAATTAGGCTCTTAGTTACCCTGATTGTAAAAAGAGAAAGCCGAGAGAAAACTGATGTCCCCAAGTACATATGTGTTTTAATTAGGACTCCCAGTAGGTCTGCTGAATAAGCTTCAGCTGGTTCACAATGCTGAGGCCCAGATTATTCTTAGCTGTGCTCAAAGGCAATCTACACGGGAGAACCTTAAGCAGTGTAATAGCTTCCTGTCAACCATAGATTTATCTTTTAAGCCATGTTAATCACCTTTAGAGCACTGCATCTCAAAGGGACTCTGTATTTACAGCGAAGATTTATTATATACACCCCTGTTAGGGCTTTTTGCTCCTCGAATCAAGGAAAGATATCCATATCAAGAATTCACAAAGAAAGATCTGGGACTAAATCCTTCTTTCTGGTGGCGAAATTGTGTAATTCTTTTCTGAAAAGGCTACGACTTTTTGCGGCGGAACAGATTTTTAAAGCAAGATTGAAATCCCACATTTTTAGTGAGGCATAATTAGAAATTCTGATTGTTATTCACCTACTGCATTGAGCGCCGGGACACTTCTTCCCAAAGCAGCTGTGCACTTTACAAATGGCGTTTCATCCCTTCATTCATGCATTCATTCAAGATTTAAATAGTAACTGTGAACTGGAAAGGGAAGACTTGGACCATTAATGTTACTAGCATATTTCAGGGTCAGAACAAGGCACACAACTCAACTGGGTGCAAACAACACCGGATGAAGAGGTAATCTAACCAAAAAAGAAAGCCTTTCATAATTCCCAAATACAAAAAAATACAATTAAGACTACTGAATAGCAAAAGATATAGAAAACGTTACTGAGGCTGATCAAGGGAGGAAGTTGACCTCTCCATCGCCACAACTCATGGAAGCCTTTTTTAGTTCTTCTATATAAAAAAAGACCAGATAAAGAGAACACTCTTATCAAACACTAGTAAAGAAAATAAGAAAAAAACCACCACTCCCAGTGGAAGGATCATCATGATGTTTGCACCTGAAACAGAAGAATCTTTAACTGTGTTAAAAACCTTAAAGCTTCTATGAAACCTATGTGGCCCTACTGTTAAAACCAGAGAGTCAGCGGGCATCCCTTATAGTAGCAATCATCAATTCATTAATGCTCCTAGTTGTAATACAAGCCACCTCAAGATGGCCTTCATTCTCGCGTGGCTGATAAAAAGCAACAAGCGGCCTAAATTTGCTGTTGGCCTACTGCCATGTTTTCAAGCTTGCAGATGGAGTATAAATGCTGGATATGTTATAACGTAAAATGGCGAATCAAGTACCTCAGCGAGTCAAGAATAGGTTTCTACCATATGCTAATCAAATGGGATTCAGACTTTCCTCACCAATGAGTGCACTCCAAGGCCCTCATTACGAGTTGGACGGACTTCACAGTGTGAATACTCGAGGGACAGATTTCAGATTTACCAGCATGTATCTCCACTATAAAGTCCAGCCTGTCCGAGTTTCCCACCATAATGGGGAATAACTGCCCATATCTGAATTTTCCAATTGCTTTTCCAAGCATTTTTTCATCATTTTGGTGAAGACACTGCGGACATTTTCTGCCCGCTCTGAACACACTGAAAATGTCCATTGGACTATTGGTGTATACTGGTGGTTTTGGATGGGGGGTCAGGGGTGAAGAGCAGACATGTCCCTGTCCAGGCAGTTAACTCATCCAATAATCCGAAATGGTTTGACAACATCTGTTCGAGGGCCAGTCGTGAGCTTAAGAAAGCCCTAAAAACAAAACCAAGAGATCCATCAACCATCAGGGTCTTGCGGGCTGAGTATAAGAAGTCTCTTACCATTCGTAAACGTGCTGTAAAGAATAGTGTATGGGAGTCCTTGCTAGATCCAGAGACATTAAAAAACAGCTCAAAGTTCTGGGAGATCATTAACAAGCCTTTATTTGATCACCCCAGTATTTCTAGTATGGGCACCAATATTCCAGAAGAAGAGTGGATTAACCACTTCAGCTCCATTTTTAAAGGTAACGGTCCGCAGGTACAATGCAGCTCAAAAGATAGTAAAGAAAAATCCTTGTTCTTTACAATTGAAGAGGTTATAAAAGGCATAGAAGGCCTTTCGAACAACAAGGCCCCAGGACCTGACGGTCTTCCCCCCGATCTTTTCAAATCATGTATAACACTCTGGGCACCAGTTCTCACAGCTGTACTTAATGCTGCTGTGTTACGTGGATGCCCAAAATCTTGGGGGGTATCTACGATTGTGCCTATTTTTAAGAAAGGAGACCGTAGTAGCCCTGCCTGCTATCGACCAATATCTCTAATAAACTCCGTGGTGAAAGTGGTGGGAGGAGTAATATTGAACAGATTGGTCAGATGGTCAGAAGAAAATAAAATAATATCTCCAATCCAGTATGGATTCAGGCCCGGACACTCCACAATTTCACAATGTTTAAATCTATACCTCATTATTGCAAAGTATACTAAGGCTCGAAGTGGAACGATCCATATGGCGTTCATGGATCTTTCCTCGGCTTTCGATTGCGTGAGCCGGGGGAAGCTCTGGGACGCCATGCGAAAAATGGGTGTGGATCCGAACCTAGTCGACTTGCTAGATGACATGCACTCTGACACCAATGCAAATGTTAGATTCACCCAAGATTTAAATGTGACCAAAGACTTTGGGGTGCATCGTGGTGTCCGTCAAGGCTGCATTCTGGCACCGTTCCTTTTTAATTTATATATCAATGATTTGGAAGAGCACCTTTTAAGCACTAACACGGACTATCCGTATATTGGCCGTAGGGGGCTGCCAGTCCTCTTATATGCGGACGACGCAGTTCTCCTATCAAGAACAGCAAATGGACTTCAAACCTTATTAGATTCCTTCCATTCTTTTATGACCTCAAGAGAGTTAAGTATTAATAACTCTAAATCTTACATAATGAAGGTCGGACAGGGAAATAAAAAAGTAAATCGCTTAAATGTAAATGGAGTATGTATCCCCACTACACATACATTTTCCTATCTCGGGGTCCTTTTTGACAGTCAATTAAACTGGGGACCCGTGATTGTAAAAAAGAAGGGAGAGGTTACCAGGGTAAATGCGGCAATAATGGACTTTTCTAGGAAAGTGGGCAATAGCCCAGTTGCCGCCCTACTCCAACTTTACAAAGCCAAAAGTGTTTCCACAGCGTGTTATGGCAGCGAAATTTGGGGTTATGTCCCTTTGGAACTCCTACAGACTGTCGAAAATAATTTTTTGAAACAAGTACTAAGGCTCCCTAGGGGCACGGCTAATTTCTCTGTGCATGAGGAACTGGGGGTCTCCTTCGTAAGTGACAAGATTGCTGTTAATCCCATGTTATGCTGGATGAACTGTTGGTTAAATGATAACATCCCACTCACCCAGCTTATTTTAAGAGAAACTCTCACATGGGATAACAGGATGAAGGTTCCCTGGTTAAAGTACCTCTATAAGTGTTTTGCCGATCTAGGTCGACCTGAACTTTTTCTATTCCCTGATTTGATTACTAAACAGGATGTTTTAACGGTCAAGAAAGCTTTTATTGATTTTAGAATCCAAGATAGGGAATCACGTGAACTAAAAAAAGAAAGTGTTCGTGCTCATGTGCTAGTAAAAAGCACTTTGCTCATGGAACCCTATCTATCCTGGCAACTGTCCAGTTATGACCGTTTTCTATTGATCAGGTTCAGGTTTAACTTGTTTCATTTTTTGTTGGCTGTACCAAGGGGAGCTCATCGTGGACAAGTGTTGCCGGCTTGCGGCTGCGACGATAAGTCTCCGCAAGACTCGGCACACTTTCTCTTTTTTTGTCCCTTTTATGCTGTTCCAAGGAATCTTTATTTAAAACCCTGTTTGAAAAAACTAAATTTTGTACAATTTCGCCCTGCACTGCACTTTCTTCAGCTGCTAAACTGTGAACATACTCTGTATATATGCAGCTTTTTAAAACTGGCAGTAAAATTTAGAAATAGTATGGAAGGTTAATAATATTAATATATGAATTGTTATTACCTCTTTTTTATAATGGACTCCGCAATATTCTCTGAAGGCTTGTTGTATAGTTGCTGTCTTTTCGTTTATATTATAATTGTATTTTACCTCTATTGTATAAATATGCTCTTTTTTAACTGTAGTGTAAATGCTTTTATGGTTGTCAATTCGTACAACCGAATAAAGTTTATTGAACCTGAACCCTGTCCAGTGGGAGTGTTATCAGCTCCCCATGGACAGCTCCTGCCAGCGGGATGTGCCTGCCACATCAGCAACAGCTCTTTCAACATCCCTGACACGACCTGTGCCTCCAAGCCCAGAAATATCACACTCCGAGATTTTGGACATGTCAATTCCAGTCCCAAAACTCTCGTAAAATGCAAATTGCGTTATTTCACCAGGAATTGAAGCTCTGCGCGACATAACACAACTTCCAATGGGGTCCTTAGTGTCATCAATGAGGAACTAATAAATCCGTAGATGATGGTTAAAGAACAGTGACCTTTTGGCGCTTATAATACTGTGACTTAATTGAACCAACACTGACAAATTAGTACTCAGCACTAAACATTAAAACACATTTTTTTTTTACTAGTGCCTTTTGGCAACACAACGATTCAAGTAACCAAAGTCAGGATCTCAGAGAGGGTTTATGAGTGGCCGTATTCCACGCTGTAGTGTCCTGTCGGAAACGTTCTAGTGTTCTGCCTATGTTTGCACCCCACATCGCATCACAGGTGTCACCACCGGTCAGGTGACCCTGCAAATAAAGGGGCCGGGTGCACGTGCCCTGGGTCAGTTACAGTAACTTACTACTGTGTCCGTGTGGTTCATCCGCAAGTATGTGGGCCTAGTGCCCACCACTTTACACAAACGTCTCTATAATGTGTCCCACATGTTAAAAACTATTTTTGTGTTCCTGGGCAAGACACATTTAGGGGCCCCTGATCGGAGCAACTCCAAATTTAGTATCCAATTTTAGCCCATTTAGTCCAATATTGAATTGTATGTTCAACTTTCATACAACCCTAACCATCCAGGCAGTAGGCCATCACCTTTAACCTTTGTCATCCCCACCACCTACATAGTTATCAGGGTCATTGTGAAGCTTTTCAGGAGACCAAGGTCACCAGGTTGTACTTCATGCCCATGTGCATTGAGAAATATAAAGGCAGAGACGTTTTAAGGGACGGGCAAAGTGGGCTCTGGCCTTCTGGGGCCAGCTCTGTTCTGCAGAGAGTCTTACCCTGATGGTCGCGGGTAATTCTCAAACAAATTGTTTTAAATGCCGTTTTACTTTAATTTAGTTTAAGATGGGTGATGTGAGATCGTATATTAGGGACATTTTGTAGAGAAATGGGGCAGATTTATGATGCCCTTGCGCCGCAATTGCGTCACTTTATTTGACGCAACTGCGGCGCAAACAATGCGCCCTATTTACAACGTGACGCATCTAGGAGATGCGTCACGTTGTAAAGCCCTGCGCCATAAGGAGGCGTTCCTGCGCGGGGGGGGGGGCGTTCCTGCACAGGAACGCCTCCTGAAAGTGGCTGAGTGAAATCTATGAGATTTCACTCAGTCACTTTCAGGCCAATGCTGCGTCAAAACCCTGCGCCTGCTTCAAGCAGGCGTAGGTCTTGATGCAGCATTGTGTAGATGGGGCAACCCCGAGCCTTGCTGGAGCTGCGTCGCGCTTGCGACGCAACTCCAGCAATGCGCCACATTTCCGGCACAGATGTGTCACGCATCTGTGCCGTTTTTTGCACCATGGGTGGCGGAGCTGTGGTGCACTGTGGCGCACGTTAACTGGCGCATCCCTGGGGAAGCGCCAGTTAACATAAATCTGCCCCGCTGTGTTTAACTTTTATGCAACATCCATCAAAAAGGTTCTTTTAGCTCAAAACAGGACCTCACATATTAGAAGCAGTAATTTAGTGAGGTGCTGCTGTTTTAAATATTACAAGCACAAGTCACTATCCCTAAATATTAGATGTAAACACATGTGGAAGAGTTTGCCTGTGCGCTGTCAGTGACCTGGACAAAGAGGTCATGAAAATCTGAAACTGGATCTTAAATTCAAAGTTATTCGGAACAGGGGTCCCCAAAATTCGTGTGTCACAGGGCCCCAAAAATCCTTAAGACGTGCATGTATAAAGGTGCAATTTTGAAGCTGAGAGACAGTTTCTAAAGATGAGAGACACCTGAGTAGCCAATCAGGAACATGGTCCAGTGTGTGCTCAACCAATACCAATTTGGAGGTCTTGCTGGACCCGCATCTCTCATATTACTATGGCTCTCTGCTCTCAGACTATGCAGAGAGGCATTCAAGAATAGAGGGAGCGACGGAACTCGCGAACACTCTCACGGTCACGTGAAGCTAGAGCGAAAGGTAAATAGCCTTTTCTCTTCAAAGTGAAATCAAGAGTTGATATTGTTAATAATATGGTTGGAAAGTACACACGCGTTTTTTAAAGTTATTAATGAAGCCGCATTTGAAGGAGAGGAGCGAGAGACAGTGGGTGCAGGAGAAAGTACTCAACAGAGCCTGCGAATTGGAAGTCTCTTGAGCTGAGACATGGAACGAAAGAGCTACCAAAGGGGGAGACAATGCAAATTCACTGACGCTACCTTCAACCTTCGTACAGTCCGATTCTTTTCAGAAACTGGGGTACTGTTGTGTAATCCAATCCAGGAAAGACAGAGGCGAGATTGTGGTGATGAATACAGTGTTAGAGACTTTATTGATGTCTCATAAACAGAGAGCTCACGACTGACCTTCCGCAACACTTTGGGGCAGATTTACAAGCCCCTTGCGCCTCTTTTACGCCGCTGTTGCGTCACTTTTCTGACACAGCGGCGGCGCAAAAGATGCGCCATGGTGCGGGCTATTTACAACGTGACGCATCTGAGAGATGTGTCATGTTGTAAAGCCCTGCGCATTAAGGAGGCGTTCTGTTGCATGGTCGGGGGGGGGGGGGGTTCTGGCGCAGGAACGCCTCCTAAAAGTGGCTGAGTGAAATGATGAAATGATTACGCTCTTGTATAGCGCACGACTACCCAGAGGCATCTCGGCGCTTGCTTAGGGAACCCGTCCTGGTATTCCCCTGTGAGATAACCCCAACAGGGCATCCGCAAGGTGAAAGCCAGGCATCCCGCCGCGAGGGGCCGTCGTGGAGATTAAGCAAGCTATTGCCCAGAGTTGCAGAGTGTGAACTCCTGATTCAAGTAGGCACCGAAGCGAGAATTATCGAGTCCATGGACATATGGACTCAAGACCCTGCCAAGTCGGGAATTGAACCCTGGTCCCGGGCTGACCTCTGCTTCAGGGTCTGCCTCCTCTAACCAGTGAGCCACACTTCTCCACTAGAAACCGAAGTCAAAGAAACACATCGTATTGACACACTGTCCGCTCAAGCAGCAGAGCTCATCGCTCTGACCCGAGCCTGTATACTAGCCAAGAACAGAAATGTTAACATATACACTGATTCTCGTTATGCTTTCGGAGTCGTACACGACTTCGGAATGTTATGGCAAGAACGAGGTTTCTTGACTTCCCACGGAGCCAAGATTCAACACGGATCCCTCATTCAAGCACTGTTAGAAGCAATACATCTGCCTTCGGGCATATCCATCATGAAGTGTAAAGCACATACTAAAGTTACAGACTCTGTTTCCCAGGGTAATGACCTGGCAGATCAAACAGCAAAACATACAGCATTAACTCACACCCAGACAACTGACGTAACAAAGATTATAGTACCGACACATTGTATGACTGTTAAGGATCCCACACTAGATGTAATCGATATTCAGACACATGCCACTTCAGATGAAATTAAGAAATGGACTGAACTAGGAGGGATCCAGACAGATCAGGGATGGATGACGAAGGGAAAATCTACATGGTTTCTCCCCGACTCTATGGTTCAAGTCATAATAAATACCGCACATAGTCCAGCTCACCTAGGAGAAAAAGCCATGTTAGACAGTTTACAGAATCTCTGGTACAACAAACATCTACGAGCAGCAGCAAAACAGAAAGTGCGTACTTGCATGATCTGTTGTCAATTCAATCCAGGTAAAAGCGTCCCTGTAGAGCAAGGTGGATTTCATCCTCCCGATCACCCTTTTGAAGTTCTCCAGATGGATTATATCCAGATGGACCGATGTCGAGGATTCAAGTATGTCCTCGTAGTGGTTTGTGCACTTTCCCGTTGGACCGAAGCATATCCAGTCCCAGACTACACTGCTCCGACCACTGCCAGGCAGCTGGTTCGAGAATTTTTCCCACGGTACGGCTTGCCTCGTATCGTGTACTCAGATAACGGACAGCCCTTTTCGTCCGAGCTCATGAAGCAGGTTTCACTCCTGCTAGGATACCAGTGGAAATTCCATTGCGTCCGACATCCCGAGGCAGCTGGCCTTGTAGAAAGACACAATCAGACACTGAAAACACGTCTTGCTAAAGATTGTAAATACCGAATCCTGCAAGGGTGCAGGGGGTGTCACTTTGACACCCTCTAGCACCCTAAGTACAGGCTTGTGTGACATGTGGCACACATACACGCCCTAAGGGCATGTCTGTGTGTCACATGGCACAGGTGTGCATGCACAGATGTGCATGCACACCTGAATTCAGTATTTTACCACACAATAGGATTGTGTGGTAAATACCGACTCTTAAGGGCCCGTGTCACTCTTAGGAGTGTCAGCTACATATGGATTTACCGATTCGGTAAATATACCGAATCGGTAAAATTACCGATTCAGTAGGCCCCCTACATCTGAAAAGCCTAATACCGGTCGGAAACGGCCGAAATCGGCCGTTTCCGACCGGTATTAGGGCACGTACATCTGGCCCTAGATAGTGACCTCTGACTTTGTTGACGAGAAGAAATGGGAGCGGAAGGGGGGCACGAGAAGGGTAGAGAGTCAAACAGAACAGTATCGCGACAGAGGTGAAGTAGAAGGAGGAGGGAAATAGAGTCCGGAATCAGATAGACATACTGGGAAGAGATTACAGTAAACTGCAAGAGATGAGGTAACAGAACAAAATACAGAAAGAAAGATATATGAAGAAGTAGGTTGAAAGAAAGGTAAAGAACTACATAATGTTTTAGAGTAATGTATAAAGAGCTAATGATAGGAAAAAATGTAGCAAGATGAAGTAGGTTGTTTTGCAAAGAGGGTCTGCAATAAAGAGGGGTGAGTTAGAAAGAGGTGTGCTAGAGAGTGGTTGAGGAAGAAAGAGTTAGAGAGGTCAAGTAGTGAGAAATATATTTATTTCCACCCTACCTACTATTGCTTAGGTTGGAGTGATGGTGGTAAATCTAACCCCTCCAAAGTCCAACACTTTCCCTACTGTTGCGTAGGATGGAGTGAAAACAGAAATTTGTACCCCTTCAACGTCAAATACTTTCCCTACTGTTGTTAAGGTAGGAGTGGGAATGGTAAATGTGACCCCTCCAAAGCCCAGTAGTTATCCTACTGTTGCTTCGGCTACAGTGGATTGGAGTGGAATTCTAAATCTACCCCCACCAAATTCCAATACTTCTAGCGCTTCTTCTACTATTTGTTACAATGGAGTGGGAATAGTAAATCTACCCCTTCCAAAGACTACTGTTACTTTTGTGGAATAGTAAATCTGGCACCAACAAATTCCTAAACTTTCCCTATTGTTATTTAGGTTGGAGTGGGAATAGCAAAACTTAGTCTTCCAAATGTATTATTTTTTTTAAATCATTTTTATTATACCGGAGTTTAATTGCTTGCTTGACATTTGGTTCAGATTTGTTATGAATATTAGCTTTGAAAGTAGAATTGTAAATATGTTTTCCCTTTTCCCTAAAGTGATACATATTTTGATTAATTTTCATATATTTTAATATTGGCATTTTTTATTTCTGATTATATTTTATTATAGCTTTGATTTTTATTTTTTCAGTTGCAATTTTTCATATGTTGGAATTTTATTCTACATTATATTTTTATTGTAATTTGATATTATTTAAAATGTTGACTTTATTTTTAAAAATATGCATTTTATTATGGTGTGCGTGTGTACATATATATAGTGTGTTTTTTCCAGTGAAAATATATTTCTATATATATATCTATATGTCTATATACATATATATTTAACAGCAACACTCCACTCTACCATGAGTTGGCACCCAGACACTTAGCCTGCCACTTCCCTGTGGCCTCAAGTTCCTCCTTGTTCCAGACTGAGCCAGTGACACAGACGCTGCTTGAGTTTTCCAGCCAGGGGTTTCCTACTCACCGTTCTTCTTGCCAACAGAAGCCCTGCCCACCCCGGGACCTACCTAATGCAGGTCACTGTGCCACCACATCAGTAGGCATCTGGACACAAGCCTGCCGCTTGCCTGTGATATCTAGTTCCTGCTTGCTCCAGACTGATCCAGTGACCCTGACGCTTGCTCGAGTTTTCCCACTTGCATTTTCATTCTCACCGTTCTTCTCACCAACAGAAACTTTGCCCACCTCAGGACCTACTTAATGCAGGCTCCAGCGCAACCTCATCAGTAGGCATGGAACACCTAGTCTGCCACTTTTCTGTTACCTCCAGTTCCTGCTTGTTCCAGACTGATCTAGTGACACCAGATTAAATTAGATTAGATTAAAATACTTGTAAAGCGCATGGCTGCCTCGGCAAAGAGACGTCCCAGGGCTGGAGCAGGTCTAAGCAGGGGACAAGACCAAAGGAGTTGTACTTGAGAGAAGAGCCAGGACTTCACGAGATGTCTGAAAGCCTGATGGTCAGGGTTGCTACGAATGTGTAGGGGCAGAGAGTTCCAAAGAGCGGGGGCCAAACGTCTAAAGGAGCGGACGCCAGATCTAGTTCTGCATATGTGAGGGATACGTGCAGGACACTGGTTCGCCAAGCGCAGTGCACGTGGAGAGGTGTACAGGGTGCATAGTTTGCCTAGGATGTCTGGGGCGCTTCCTGTCAGTATCTTATGTGCAAAGCAGAGCGTTTTAAAGCAAACACGCTGTTCAAGGGGCAGCCAATGCAGGCAGCGGAGAAGATTAGAAGCATGGCTAAATTTAGGAAGGGCAAAGATTGCATGTGCTGCTGCATTCTGAACCCGCTACAATCTATTAAGCACAGATTTATTAGAACCGAGAAGAAGCACATTGCAGTAGTCCAGGTGGGCCAAAATAGAAGCTTGAATGGTCAGTTGGCGTGTTTGGGCATCAAAAAGGCCCACCATCGGTCTGAGGCCGCTCAGTAGTCCAAAAAATTTCCCTTCCACTGATTTGGCATGTGTTTCAAAATTAAGGTTTTTATCAACTATGAAGCCCAAATTTTTCACAGCGGGTTTAGGATCAGGGGGGTCACCCAGTGCCCGGGGCCACCATTCAATCGTCCAAAGATGAGACTCTTTACCAACAAGAAGAATCTCCGATTTGGTAGAGTTCAATTGCAGAAAGTTAGCTGTCATCCATTCTGCTATTGCAGAGATGTTATCTTTAAATTTTATTTTGTCTTGCTTGGGATCATTGGACAGGGCAATCACCAGTTGGAAGTCATCGGCATATGACACCAAGGAGATTCCTCGTGCTTTGGCCATACATGTCAATGGGCTCATATATATTTTGCAGAGCGTAGGGCTCAGTTCAGAGCCCTGGGGAACCCCGCAATGGAGAGGGTGGACGTGGGAAGAGAAGGGGGAGAGGTCACTTGGAAGGTCCTATCAGCCTTCCAAGTGACCTTCACTTGGAAGGTCCTATCAGCCAGGAAGAAGGAAAACCACACTAGAGTTTTATTTCTAATTCCTATCTCCTCCAGACGGAGAAGCAGAATTTCATGGAACACCGTGTCAAATACAGCGCTTAGATCTAGCAGCACCAAAGCTGATGTGCTGCCGGCATCCAGCACGGATTTGAGTTGTTCTACCACAATCAATAAAGCTGACTCAGTGCTATACCGTGGTCGGAAACCATTTTGTGAACTCTCGAGTATATGGTTAGATTCTAGAAAGTGTGTTAGTGTAGAGTTCACATGTGCTTCCAGGATTTTAGAGAGAAAAAGAAGCAGTGTGATCGGGCGGTAGTTCTCTGGTTTAGAAGTGTTGGTTTCTTGAGTAGAGGGACCACTTTTGCATGCTTCCATGACTTAGGCACCACCGCTGTGGAGAGGGATAAATTAAGTAACTCCAGACACTCAGGTAGAAGACCTTGTTGAATTTTCCTGAAAGCATCTGGTTTGAGGGGATCATCAGGAGATCCTGATTTGCTTTTGATCCACTAGTCTCTCTAATTCATTCAGGGGGATAGAGGGAAGAGGTGTAAGGAGGACAGTCTCAGAGCTAATGTATGCATTCTTCCAGCAAACACTGGAGGATGTACCATGATCAAAATTTTGATAGATATCTTTGAGAAGAAGGTTGCCAGCTCTTCACAGTGTTGGTTGGAAGAAATAATATTGCCTGATTCCACTGGGGAGGAAATCAAATCCTTCAGTAAAGAGAATATAGTTTTGCTGTGGTTGAAGCTTGTGTAATCAGGCTACAGAAGTGAGCTGCTCTGGTTTTGCGCACCAGCTTATGATAAGATTTAATGGCCGTTCTGTACAGTGCTTTGGTCTAGGGGTCATATGATCTCCTCCAAGATCTTTCCAAGATCTTGCAGTTCTTCTTGGCAAGGGTTAGGTCTTCATTGAACCAGGCGTTGGCCCGGGTGCTTTTAGAATGAGTGAGTTTAAGGGGAATGCATGTATCTAAGGCTTGGATTATCCGCCTTTGAAATATCGCGTCAGCCTCTTCCATGTTGGCGGCTCTTACCAGAGGCTTTGGGCTTAGGGCTGTGAGGAGGCCTGCTTGATTCAATTTATGCCAGGACCGTTTTAATGAAGGATGTTGATTGGACTGGGGCTTATGGCCAGCTATCGTTAGCAGGGTGAGAAAATGATCTGTCCAGATCATAGGAACCGGTAATAGAACTTCCAGTGACTCTAGATTAGACAAATAGGGTCAAGGAGGTGTCCCGCTCTGTGAGTGGCCCTGGGGGTTAGTTTAGTCAACTGACAGACTGCCAAGTCCCCCAGAAATCTGACAATCTCCGAGGATTCTTGCAGCTCTAAATAGAGGTTCAGATTGCCTATAATGTTAAAATTGGTAGTCTGGAGAGCGAGTGCTATGACAGTGTTTATCACAGCTTCTCTGAAGGTTTTCGATGGGCCAGGAGGTCATTAGATGAGGAGGCCAGAGAAAGTGAGGTTAGCACTCAATGTGATTTTAAAAAGTGCACTCTCGCAGTCAGGAAGATCTAGGGGTGACAGGCTAAAAGGGTGGGCTGATTTATAAATGATTGCGATACCACCCCCTCTTCCTCCAGTTCTGTTTATGCTATATATAACATAGCCTGTAGGAAGGGCAAGTGCTGGAGGACTCACAAAGTCAAGTTTCCATTAGGAAAAGGATCTCAGGTGAGTGTTCCTGGAGATCGAACACCTCAGCATGATGTTTAGGCAATGAGTGACAATTAATGCTCAGAAGAGTATGTGTTAACATCCTCGGGCCAGGGCGTGTAGAGTGCTTGAAGGGAAACAATCTGAATTTACGGTATTCCCAGAGGGAAGGCCAGTTACATGGGTCCCAACTATGCTTCCTGCAGGTACCTTCTCTATATAGGGCCCGTAGGTAGTTCTTTGCCGGAGTAACTACCTCTTTGGGCTTTAGAAGGAGCAGAGTCCCAGGCTCCTGGCGACGTCCAGACGTAGATGGGCGCAGACGGGCTTGCCTTTGGCACGTCTTAGGCGCACCAGCAGCTCGTCCACTGCGCGTCCTTGCAGCGGTGTGAGTGCAATTTAAAAGGACTTAGAACAATTCAGTCAAACGTTCTCCCAGCAACTCCCCAGCCAAGTCACCACTAAGTCAGCCGCGCGTCCTCGCAATGGCGAGCATTTGAGGCCACAGGTTCTCACCAGGATCCACCCAGCTATGTGCTGATTGTCTAAGAGCCAACCAATCAGAGAAGGAGAATACTCAAACAGGAAATATGGGCAACCACACAAGTAGTACAGATATGTGTGGGAAAGCAAATAGGTTTCCTTTTTACCCAAAACAGAGGGTGCAGTGGGCAAAATTGTGAGTGTGATTTAAAAGAACTTAAAACAATTCAGTCAAATGTTCCCCCAGCAATTCCCCAGCCAAGTCACCACTCAGTCAGCCACAGGTCCTCACAACGGCGAGCATTTGAGGCCACGGGGCTCACCAGGACCCACCCGGGCTTTGCGCTGATTGGCTAAGAGCCAACCAATTAGCGTAGGAGAGTACTCAAACAGGAAATATGGGCAACCACACGAGTAGTACAGATACGTGTGGAAAAGCAAATAGGTTTTCCTTTTTGCACAAAACAGAGGGTGCAGTTGGCAAAATTGTGACTGCAATTTAAAAGAACTTAAAACAATTCAGTCAAACGTTCCCCCAGCAATTCCCCAGCCAAGTCACCACTCAGTCATCATTGCCTGTGTTTTCCTTTCTGGGATTCTGCTGCATGGGATTTCCCACTCAACGTTCTTCAACCAACAGAAGCCCTGCCCACCCCAGTACCTACTTAATGCAGGCCAGAGCACGACTGCGCAGTAAACATGTGCCGCAGTTGCTCCACTGGTGTGCAGAAGGTGCATCAAAGGCAAGCCTAACTGAGCCTGTCCGGTGCCTCGACTGGGCCCAGCGCTATGAATCCTGGACTTCTTGCATCCGAAGATAGACCATAGCTGAGCACTACACCCTTGACCCCAGATGCCACATCAAACCTTACCACTGCGCCACCCCATGCTCCATGGTATGACCTTTCACCTGCACGCAATGCCACAACACACACACCAGCCCACTGACAAGCCGCACCCCAAACATACCACAGACAACACCTGAACAAAAACTCAAATTTGCAATTGCTCTTCTCAACATACACTCACTATGCAAGCATTCCATCAAATTATGATACCTCTTTGCAATCCTTCCTCCCAACATCGCTTACCTCACCAAGACCTGGCTCAACCCCACATCAGCCCCAGACATTGCCACATCGATCTCTGACAGGTATACAATCACTCACCAGGACCGCACCAACAAGCCAGGAGGAGGAAAAGCATCGTTCACAAAGAGACCATACAGTACACCACCTCCACCGACAACACCACCATGCCCATGGAACATCTCTCTTCAAGCTCCACATAGACAACAAGACAACCATCAGAGGCACACTCACATGCCAAAGGCCAGGCCTGTGCACCTAGCCTTCCTGTGTTGGTGGTTGTCTGAAAGGAATGCACATATTGTAGCTGTCACCCAGCCCAGATTTGTATTAGAGACAGGCTGCAAGGCACGTAGAGAATTAAGTACAGAGAAATGTCCATTTCTAAAAGTGGCATTTCCAAAACAGTAAAGTTAAATCTGAGTTCACCAGTAAGTAGGATTTATCAATAAAATTCCCAGCATGTGAAACATGAAACAGTTACTCCTCTCTGATCAGGAATTACAGCTTTAAAGGGTTTTAAGGAATTCCCAATGTTAAAGTATGAAAGTGTTAGGCCTCAGTAGTGAGAAATTATATAGGCTGTTTGTCACTACCTGTATATGCAAAACATACAAGTACATGTCCTACCTTTTACTTACATACCACCCTGCCCATAGCGCTGCCTAGCGCCTTCCTTATGGTTGAGTTATATGTCATAAAAGATGAGTTTAAAGCTTGAAAAGTAGTTTTAATTGCCAAGTTGAACTGACAATAAACTGCACACACAGGCACTGCAGTGGTAGACTTGAGCTAGGTTTGAAAGGCTACTTCTGTGGTTGGCATAATCAGTGCTGCAGCCCAGAAGTACCATTTAACTTACAGACCCTGGATATATGGTATACCATTTTACAAGGGACTTACAAGTAAATTAAATATGTCCATCAAGTATATATATTTACGCACTTGTTTAGGGAAGAAGCACATGTACTTTAGCACTGGTTAGCAGTGGTAAAATACCCAGAGCCCTATGGCCAACAAAAAGATATAGCAAAATATTGAGGTCAAAAGCAAAATATGTTTGGGGGAGAACCACCCTAATGATGATAGGTCTAACAGTGTCCTGTTATTTATTCCCTGGTGCAGGATATTAGTCAACTGACTAAAGGGTGGCTCTGCCAAAGATGAGGGCTAGCTCTGCTGACTATGGATTGTGATGAGGAGCTGCGTTAACTGTGGCAAGTGAAGGCTAGTGTTGCTGAGTCGACACCACTACTGTTTTATTATTATACTGGACCTGCTGCTTGCACATTGCGCCTGCTTGATACTTCTGTATCATCTACCTACCCCTCGCCACACAGCACCAAAAGGTTCCCTCTGCCTATCTACTTGTGGCAGCAAATACAGTTTTCATCAGTGAGCAAAGGAAGGCTGCCCACGGGTGGTCACGAATTATGGAATAATGTGAACCAGCTAGGAGAAATCTACATATGAAGCAAGCCACATTAGAATCCACGTCCTTATCAAGACGCACTGTGTTTGGATCAGGCTGCTGCATGGACATGGAACTCCTTGTTGACTCGCAACGTTCTTAAAATGTGTAGCTGGGAGTGCACTATCTCATATATAATAGGCTTGACTGACTCCTCAGAATGTGCAACTTCTTTCCAGGCACTTTTTTAAATAAAATTGACGGAGAGAGCTAGTAACTTACTGGGAGAAGGCGGGCGTCTGCTACACTCACTCAGCTGGCGTGTGAGACAGATTATGTACTTAACATGTCACTTCTTCCGTATGCCCATAAATTTGCTCCATGGGCTTTTTTTGTGGGCCAAATAGCTGAACTCTGTGGAAATGAAAGGTTTGGTAAGCGGTTCCCTTTAAATTCTGACACTTCGTTATACTATTTCAACCCCCTCAGTTTCCTGAGTAGGAAGTATTTAAAACAAACCATGACATTTGTATAAACACTGAATTCAATGCTCATTTTTGAGATACCATAAAACGCATGTTTATATTTACCTCAGTGTTTTTTTTCTTTTTCTTTCAAACCATACCTTACAAACAAACATTGGCAAAGCCTACTGCTCAACACTTACGGTTTAAAGTTGAGACAAATTGGTTGTGCCTGTGCTTGTTTAATATACTGTACACAATGGCTGCTTCGGCGCAGTGCTGCTGTCTCCAAGTGCGCAAACTCCCTTCATGCACCATGTATAGTTATAATGTTTAACTTTCTGGGAGCCAAATTCCAACTGAGTACCTTACATTGTAGTATATTAGAAATAATACAACGATTTTTTTCTTATAAAAAGCAAATTTTGATACATCTTACAGCAAATTGCAAAGAGGAAACATTCTACATTAAAGGCCACTGGTATCTGAGCTGCTTAAAGAAAGAAGACACTTATATTACACCTTGAGCCTATATGCTTTTCGGTAGATCCCTTTCAATGACAGTCCACACAGCTTCGAAGCCAATCTCTTTAAAATAGTCTTTCATCTTTCAAAATGAGTACACAGAATGTGATTAAGGCTCAAATGAATGGTGATCTAATGTGTAATTAAATTGAGATTTGTGATTGCAAGACAAAGTCTTATAATACATAATCCATGTATCCCTGTGCGCTGCTTACGCTCCCTCCAATCCAAGTCCAGAGACAATTTCTGCTTCTTGATTGAGCCATTTAGTGAAGATTGTTCTTTCGTGAGATTGGATTTGAGAAATCCCAAATTAAATTGATTTAGCTATTGTAATAGAACCTGCTGGCATGAATATGTCTGAACGTGCACCCACTGAGCGCGTATCTGATTTTTCTGGCCATATTGAACTGAGAACCCTACAATGAGCACTCTGTCAGGAAAATTTCCAACCTTCCGGCAGCATTGACTCTGCTTTCAATCCAACAGAGGATTCGAGTGACTAGATGAGGGAAAGTGAATTAGGGTGAGTGTGCTCAAATTGACTCCCACTGATCTCACTCAGGATTATCAATATTACGTCCAACGAAAAGGAGCGAATTCGGAACACACTCTGTCAACACTTGCTATCACCTGATTGTTATAACTGAATATGAACGTGCATGTAAGGTACCCTCACATACTTGTTTATCGTTCTCTGCAATGCTTAATTTGTAAAAAAAAATATAGTGCCAGGGCTCTCGACAGGAGGACACTAGAGCTTGCACCATCCATTGCCCCTGGCAGCACTGCCAATGACAGCACCAACACACTAGTAATCCTCAGACTCTTAAAAGTGTGACCATTCATACTATTACAGGCCCCCAAAGCTATCAGAATGGCTTTGGAGGCAAATAATAATAATTGGAAATTGAAATGGAAATAATAAATAGAAGTTGTTGTGCTGGTACCTAATTTGGTAGACACCACTACCATGTGGCAGACAGTCATAAGCCCTGGTGCTGGCAATTAAGTGCCGGTGCTGAGCACCGGAAAGCACCGGAACAAATTAATCACTAGTTCTGGTTTTATTATACAACAACTCTGAATTAAAAAAACATCAACAATGGAATTTATATGGAGAGTCAATTACAGTGCAAAGTAGAATTAGTCAAAGATGAAAGATGCCATGCTTCTGGAGCCACACGCTGTTCTCGCAATATCAGGTTACTTTAAATTGAAACATTTTCTTGGTTTAATTTTTCTTTCTGACACACCAAGTTTAAATGCGCTTTAACTTCACGGGTATACCGCTCACATGTTCTCATTCCCATGAGGGAGCTTCTATTCTTGTGGACCCGAAAAGGAGGTTTTACTGCAGCGAACTACAGTCAGTAGCTGCCACTTGGGATCTCTGACAAGGCAGATCCTGGAAGCTTAGAGGCGAGGGTAAGAGCAAAACCTACCTGGATCATTGGGGATGGCTTGTCACAGCTCTAAACTCAGATGCAAGGCTTGAACTGACAATTGTCACTTCAAGCCGTCTGACACGAGAAATAAACCAATAAGTCCAGTAGTTCCATCCTCTTTTGGAATGATGGTGTGCTCAACAAAAATCCTACAAGATTCAGAGTTGAATACCTTTTGGTGTCTACATGATTTCATTAGTGTATGGAAACTTGGAGAGAGGCTAAAACTCCAGTGGCAGGACACATTGAGCTCTGTACCCCAGCACAAAGAGTAAAGAAAGAGGGCCTTTGTTAGACTTGACATCTTTTGGTGTGTTTCTCTGGTCTTTTTGCTTTCTGACCTCCTGGTTTTGACAGTTTTTGCTGGTTTAGTGTCTCTGCACACTTTCTCACTGCTATTCAGTGTTAAAGTGCAAGTGCTCCTGTTGTAAATTGTGTTAAGTATTGGTGTTTCCATGATTGGCATATGGGAGTTACTGGTAAGTCCCTAGTAAAGTGCAATGAGAGTGTCAGGGCCTGTAAATCCAATGCTACCCACAGAAGTAGCCGGTAAAAGGGTAACTCAGACCTGCCACCGCAGAGTATGCACACAGTTTGTAATTGCCATGTCGACCTGGCAAATGCACCCACTTACCAAGCCCTAAACCTTCCCTTTTCTACATGTTAGTCACCCCTCAGGTAGGCCCAGGGTACACTTGTGGGCAGGGAGCAGTGTATGTAAAAGGTAGGACTTGCCCAGGTGTGTGTGGCATGTCCTGATAGTGAATTACTGCCAATTTCGTTTTTCACTATTGAAAGGCCACCTGTTCCCATAGGACAGAATGGGGAGTCTGTTTATAACATCTTATAAACATAAACTGACCCTGGGACTAGGTAGAAAAATAAAGTTTAGTATGCCTGAACTCAGAATCTAAAGATGCGTCTTTTAGTAAAGGTGATTTTTACATTCTGTGTTTCAAAATACCACTTTTATTAAGTAGGTATTTTCTTGCTCAGCCATCCAGTAGGCCTCTGCTAGGTTGTGGATTGACTATCTGGGTTTTGGATGACAGGGGCTGGAAAGGGGCTGTGTTTCCAGATAGTCTAGGTGGGTCAGAAAAGGGGTGAATAAACCTAGGCTGCATTTAGAATAGGGGAAGAAGATTTTCTTTCACCTGAATGGGCCTGATCTGTCTCTGACAATGCAGTCCCCACTTCCTGCCAGGAAACCACACCAGAGAAGGCAGAACTGGTTCTGGCTGAGCACAGACACTCTCTTCCTGAGAGCACAAAGGATTTTGGGCTATAAAAAGTGGGTCTCAATCCCCTGAAACTTAGAACTCTTTTTGACCAATAAGACTGCCAAGAAGAAGAGCAGGAGAAGCTATGAGGAGAAATTACCATGTTGGAGAGTGTTTTGCTTTGTTTGCCTGTGGGGGCTGCTTCTGTCTTGGGCTGTGAAATGACTGGACTGAACTTTCTGAAATCTGTCTTTCTGAGTTTCTCCAAGGGCTTGAGGTAGAGCTGGCCCCCTGTTTAAGAAATCTCAGGAACAGCAAAGACTTCAAGTTCTTCTGCCCTCAGCATTGCGGACTGTGTGTTTTGTGCTGCAACAGTAGAAAAAGCAACCCAACGCAGTCTACGAGGCCACTGCTGATTCTGTTTACTGAAGGCACCGCAGAGGGCACTGCCGCGATGCCACACCACGACCCTGGTCTCACCGACGATGCCTGCTGATGCCGCCACTGAGAAACTGCTCGCACCGTCACCTGTGGCCACTGCACTCCGCATCACCTCGCTTCTCAACATAGCCCTGGTATCCCTGCCGCTGCCGCTCCACCCCGAAATCAACTCCACTGCTTGCACCGTGGTTCGCGTCACTGCTTGTAAGGTTACACAACACACCGCCCTCATTCTGCACCGCAGCCTTGGCCTACTGACGCCAGCACCATCAACTCCAGTTCGTCATCCAACTACACCGTTTCAGCAACAACGACAACGCTGCTTACTCAGTGATCTGCAAGCAACGCGATGAGCTCTGCATCACTTCACACCGCTACCCTGGTCTCACCGACGACTTCATCTGATGCCGCCATCGAGCCAGTGCTTGCACTGCGACCTGAGGGCATCACACGCCACACCACTACACTTCGCACCAGAACACCTGACGCCTGCCAACACCTGCGCTCCTGACTACAACCACGAGGAGTTCAATCTGCAACGCGTGACTTTGAAGGCCCGACGACTGCGGCACTGACCTCCGAACCAATGCCTGCGGACGCCGTGCTTTAGGAAGCTCAACAAGAGGCCGCTGATGCCCTCCATTTCTAAAGGTACTGTTTTGCAGGTCTTACCGACACTGTTGCTGACCCGCAACGCCACGGTCAGCCAGGCCGATTTGGATTTGTTTGTTCACAATGCCGGGATAGCCCTGGAGAGAGCTATCGACTTCAAGGAACTGTATATCAAGGTTATTTTGATAACTGAATATTTCTAAGTACTGTACTGCGGATTTTTATCATTTTTGGTCTTGTCTTGAGTATATGAAAATATTGGATATTTTCTAAACTGGTGTGGTGTCCTTTTGTAGGGCTTACACTGTATTAATGCTGGTTATGTGCAAATGCTTTCAACACTGCCTCTAGAATAAGCCTGACTGCTCATTCAAAGCTACCAAGGGGGTAAGCAGGGGTTATTTTAGGAGTGTAACTCCTTTATCCTGACTAGAAAGAAAGGTCCCTACTTGGACAAAGGTGCAAACCCTTGCCAACTAGAGACCCCCATTTCTAACAGTCATTCTAGAAGTGGTCACAGACTCCAAAGAACATGTGTACCCAGTTCTCAAGATTTGCCAGATCAGTCTTACAATGTGCTTGGGGTGTCTTACTCTATAGAAAGGGCATCCTCTTGAGTGACTGCCTTAAGGCATAGAACAAGAAGTGATTGCTAAACCTAAAGAGGAATATTTACGCCCTACCAGAGTGTAGCACAATGTCCCAGAGCTGCTGGATACTTCTCACTACAGGTTCCAAAGGGACCAAGACTTCTGTTTGTTGCCAGCACAAAAAAGGGGTGAACCAAAATGCCCAGCTCATGACGAAACATGAAGAATACCAAGTGATGCAGCATGGATATGGTCTCTATTTATGGAAACGTTTTGGAGCCGTCTGTCGAGATTTGTCTTGGCATTTGAGTTTCCCAACAGACACCTCAGGGAAAGGAGGGTCAACCCACCACACAACACCTCCAGAATTCCAATGTGCAGCTTGACATTTCCACCAAGTCCTTCTGTACGGTTGTCTGTGTGGACCTATGTACCTAGGAAACACTCTCTGAGGTACCCTAGGCCAAGGCTGTGTGAGATCAAGGTAGGCACAGACCATTACCACATGTATGTTAACTGCTACCAATAATTACAATGCTTATTGTGCATTTATTCCAACTAGATGAACGTTTACCAGAAAGGGGCTTCTTAACTTTCATTAGTTCTATTTCACTAACATCACCAGGGCGGAAAATGTAACACAAGTTTTCCTCTACCTTCAACATGGTAGGGCGTAACATCATGCAACATTTGACTTCCGCCCAATGGAGATACATTGTATACTTTCCTAACTAACCATGTTTTTAAGAATTTGAATCATAGTATTTTAATACAAAGTAACTGTTACAAACACAAATGGCTGTCTAATAAAACTAGTTTTTTCTTTTTAATATACCAGTTGGCAGATACGTTAAATCAGATATGGTGCAAAGGAGTGTTGCAAGCAGCAAAATAGAGTTAGTGAGAAAGGCTTTCTTAGCTCCTGCTAACCACCGACCATGATAACATTATTTCTTCCCATGGGCATAGGTTCAACAAAATAACAGGTATAGAGAATAATACATCACACTTAGACACTGAATGACATCACAGGATTGATACCTTGTTCCAATCTGCACCTTTTAAGAGCCTCTTGTTTGGGGCTGAGTGAAAAAGGTTGAGTTAACAGTGTAAAAACTGATTTCATGATCCCTTAAAACAATGGTAGCAAGGGCAGTGCCAGTCATACTAAAGGCCAAGCCAGGGTACTAACTTCCTCCCCGTCGACTACTGGGGGAATATTTATAAGAGAAGTTGCGTTACTCTTGCACCATGCAACGTGGTGCAAGTGCAATGCCAGTCCAATAGGCAATTTATGAAGCCATGCAAGGCCACCTTGCATGGCGCCAAGTGACTTGATAAATCGGGAGCAACGCAATGCAGTGCAAATTGCTGTGTTGCGTTACTCTGCCCTGGGAAGGCTTTCCATGGGCTTTGTGTGGGTGTTCCCACACAACTCTCGTGGGTTTCTGACAAATTCCCAGATTTACCAAAATTGGTAGACCTGGGAATGTGCCAAAAAGATACGCCTTCCCAGGGGAAGCGTAAGGAGGAGAAATATCTGCATTCTGTAGCAGACATAGGAAAAGGAATATGCCTGTCAGGATTGTTTTTGTGCAGGGAGATGCTCCTTCCTGCACAAAAACAATCCTGCATGCAACACAGGCACCCTTGCACAATGATGCAAGGGTGCCTGCATTGGCATGAGCCTGCCCATTATGTGCCAGTGCTGGGGAAAGGACAGGAATGCACCATATTGCAATAAATATGGAATTCCAATCGAAGCTCATGTTAGATGTCCTTCACATCTAACATTAGCTTCAATTTGAATTCCATAGAGCATATTATCAAGCCCATTATCACCACTTTATTGGCAGTTTCCTGCCGAAAAAGCGGCGATAATTTTATTGCCCAGACTTGATAATATGGCCCAAAGAGAATTAACATGTATCTCCCAGACCCTCCCTTAGGCTATGGTATAGCCAATGATCCTATGGGATGGAGATAATGAACAGATATCTCCCACACCCTTCTGTAGGCTGCGGTATAGCCAGTGATCCTATGAAACTGAGCGCATCAACACGTATTTCCCACACGCTCCAGTAGGATATGGTATAGCTAATGATCCTATGGAACTGAGAGAATTAACAGGTATCTCCCATACTCTCTTGTAGGCAATGGTATAGCCATATATTCTATGTAACTGAGAGGATTAACTAGCCGGAACCTCTCCAAATGCCTTTTGCTGCAGCCTGGAGTCGATGGCTGCCTGATTACCACTATGTTTGTCTTCAGAATTAATAGACCACCCACCTGCATCTTAGAAGGCTCTCCACCCTCAAAGCCCAGGGCCATTTTTAATAACATTTCTGTAAAGAAAAAATATGTATTCATTGGAAAGTTAGGTGGCTTGGTTACAGGTATCATCACATTGCACTGAGCTGCATTGTTACTAAACCTCATGAGGGTTACTCATAAAACTGAATGGTTATAGCCAATGCACAATGGAATACAGAGTAGAATAATGGAAAAGGTAGAGGCTTAAGGCACCATGTAATGTAGAAAACATTTCTTGGTAAAGAATTCAAGTGGCATACTATATGATAATGAACTCAGAAACGGCTTTGTGTAAAAATGTGGTAGAAACTATTTGTGATTACATAAGAGGTAAAAGATTAGGAGGAACTCCCACTTCAGCATATAGACGCACCTCTCCCCAAGGACCAAGACTTTAGATGAGTGTATGCATGCATGATAATATGTATGAGGAGCATAACGGAATGTGAACTGATACCCCAAATTAGTGCGGAAATCAATGTGTTCTAAACACTTCACTTAACCTGTATTTCTTCTTAATGCTATACCATCACATCAAGGGTCCATGCAAGCATTTCACTCATATTATAATTCTTTATTTATCTCATCCCCCAAAAATATTTATACATTTATTTTAAAAAGCACCATTTTTACATATTTTTCCAAAACATCATCACATAAACGTGCACATCCATATCGGTCTCACAGTTAGAAACCCATAAAATATATACGTAATCCCAGAGGCTCAATTTGTACAGATATTTTTTTCTTTGTAAGACTGGCTCTAAATCCATGGAAAAAATTAAAACAAATGGTTGACGGACGTTACGGTGGCGCATTCAATTAAGGGCCACCTTCCTCAGGACCCGGATATGATGAAAAGTTTTCTTCAGAATCTCCAATAAGTGCTTGTCTTAACTAAAAAGTCAAAGACAATCACAGTTAATTCACTTTTTACATAACTTTTTTATATAAATATAGCAGTTTAATTGTTTAACTTCTCCAAGGTGACCCACGTAAGATTATGACTTTGTATTCGTAAGTTTGTAGCTTATCCTTATTTCCTAAATGAATAACCTAAAGTGCTCAAACATGCTCTTGCCTCTAAGTGCTTAATTCCGTTTTAACTTTACTAGAGAGACATGGATAGTCATGCGCATGAGTCCAATTCAATGTCACAGTATTTCATCATTGCTCGTGCAGTTAAATAACATTCCATTTCCATCCAACATATATTAATCAAGACGGGGCGCTGAGATGTAGCTTTCAATTCATTACTTTGTTCTGAGTCACTGATATGTAAATTGACCTGGGAGCGAGATGTAGAAATAAATGAAAAACAGAGTGGGATAATAAAAAGTCCATATCTATAGTGCACCAGTCTGCTATGAAGTAGAAAGACTCTTAAACAAAAATACGAAGGTGCCTTCCAATGATCATGGGGTATTTCATATGTTGCCTCCCCTCAACGCGTTTCAAGTTGTGACGAAATTAAATTAGTCAATATTCTGTCTTTCCATATGAAAAGCCAAGCGCGTATCCCCAAGGACCCTCTAGGTGTGCACAAGTCCTGAAATGATCCATCAAAAGGACCTCCATCAGTACAATGTGGGTCAAAGAAATAATGTTTTAGAGCAAGTAATCTAATTATCTGTTAATATTGTTTGATTGTTATATTGTTAATATTGTTCCTCTATAGGCTTGTTAAACCTCAAACTAGTTACTCCTACATGAATATCTTGGGCCTAAGAACCTAACTTGCAGTGCGAAATTGTTGAGTCCACAAGTGTCTCAACAGTACTAGAGTGGCTTCTACTACAGGAATCCATCAATGGCAAACCCTCAAATAAAACATTCCATATCAGCTCCTACCGATTCCCATCAATCCTTGACCATGTGGGGTGAGACCATATTTAGGCGGTGAACTACATATTGTTGTCTACACCACAAATACATATGTTTATGTTTCACGCTCTTAGATGTTTACTTAGTGTGATAGCTTTAAAGAAAAATACACGCATTTCCAAAAACATGCTATATGTTATGTACTACTCACATTGAATATGGACCACAATGCCAGTTACCGCATGAGTGCCTCCGGAGTGAAAATCAATTATGGGTGATATCACCAAGGTCCATATAAATAACTCTACTGTATTCAGAAACTTCTGTGTGGCTCACAGTAGTGAGGGTCAAATTCCTATGTCCCTCTTCCTACTAACTGACAGTGGATGTGCACGCCACTCCAGAGTCAAAGAAACTATTACTCCCTTGTTTCAGGATTGCAAAAATGGGCATATCTTGAACTGGGTCCCCAGCCTATATATGATAAATAACGATCATCAGTAGTAAATTAGTCGGTATCTCTAATATCTTCTTCATGTACTTAAAATGATGGAGTTATTCACTGTGTGATATCTACAATGACTTATCACAAATAAAACAATACTGCACCATCCTAACCTGCATTTCTGACATACATTGTGATAACCCCAAAGTATTAATTACCCTATATCAACCACTTTACTAAAATGTTATGCCTTTTTCTCTCAATGTACATAGGCCACTTCTGAAGACCTGGCATGACTTCAGGACAGGGAACTAGACTGTGAAAGGAAGATTTCATAATAATAATATGTAACTTTTTGTAGGCTTTGGTAATAGTACAGGTCTGCTTATTTTGTTGCATTTGGGTCAGTTCTGGAATTGCGGAATGATGTGGTGAGAGCCAAGATAATACAGGAGTTAAGCAGTGAGTTGTTTCTAGGGTGGTATTTGGGAGGAGGACTTCGTCCTGTGTGAAGAGGACTTAATCCTGTATTGTCGATGGGCTGGCAGTCTTATTCTAGATATTTGCCTCAAATAATTCATTACCTCATCTTATTATTTCACTAGCTCATCTTTATAGTGGCTTAGATGACATCTTTGTGAGTTTTGACAGTTTCCCCTTTTAGCTGGAGAAAGCCTTGTGTCTCAATATAGAGATAACTGTAGAAAAATACTTTACTTAAAGGTTCAAAGTCACATTCGCTTGCACGCCCTGATGTACTTGTATGCAGAAACTTGCACCAGAAATCTGTGGCTTGGCAAGATTGTTTGAGTGGAATATGTAATTTGCATCTATGCGTTGTAACCACGCGTTCTTCAAAGGTTTTCAATAATGTTCATGTTTTCCCCTACTCCCAATTAATTTCACCTAATGCCAGCAATTTACTTCCTTTCCTTGTAGAGCTGTGTATGTCGAGATAATTTTAGTTGCATTATTGACGAGCACAAAGCTCTGTGTCAGACAGAAAGTTAACCTTACAAGTACCTAATAGAATTATTGTTTTGTCTATTGCTTTGCACTTTTGTTACTTTGCCTGTCTTTAATTAACTTCCCCGTGTGGCTGTCAGGTGCTATAATCAATAGCTGCAGCGGATCCACCGAGCTGTCATTCCCGCCGTGACTAGTATCGCCTCACCGCCCTGTGGAGGGTTCGCACTTTTAATAAAATGAACAGGTGCACGCGTGCACTTTTTTCTAGCAGAAGCCAGCAACTAAACCTTTGCACAGCATATACTGTTCCAAAAAAATCAACTGGCAGCCAATCAGGCCCGCCGATGTTAATTGCCTAATTTGCAGTCTTAAAAGCATTATGCGCCTCCTGCCAGAGCAGCACCTGGCAAATCCACTTACTAAAGTTGTGAAGGTACAGCGTGTTAATGTGGTTATAGTATTCTGCTGACATTATGAAAGGGAAGAAGAAGCCAAGAGTTCATCTTTCTGTTCGTGTCCTTCAGAAACCATGATAAACCCTAGCAACTCAAAATAAAATAAAGCACAGAAAAATCAAGTGTGCTTTTACGAACAATGTTCTTCTTTCTGGATCTATTGTTGATCAGAGGTGGATAAAGGTAAAGAACTCTCCATGGTACATGTGTACTCAGTTTGGAGTGTGTAGCTGAATGCCTGTGAAAGAGGCCAGAGGTCGTATTGCTGTTAGCTAAAGAAAACTTTCTGGATAGCCCCTGACAAGTACAGACGCTCTGTGTCTTACCTGGCCTGGAGAAGTTAGGACAAGGGTGTTCAACCTCGGTTCACAATGGGATATGTATCCCATAGCTACGGTCATTTTGGATTCTTCCTAGTAAGGTATGGAAACGTAGCTAACTGACTTGTATGAATGTACGCAGGAAGGAGGTAGATAGGGATCTATAATAGACCTGGTGAAAGCCTCTGACTCGCATGTGGTTCAAATTAGGCTGAAACATGTCAATGGATCTGAGTCATAATCACTCCATGCACATTATTTTAACATTTTTAATCTTACCTACTGTACCCTGAATAAAAAATGTATTTGGATTTCCTAGAGATAATTTTATTCCCCTGGATCCCACTCCTTCTGAGGTAGACTCATAAAGAAATCCCTCAAAGGCGGTAGAGCCCATAAGAGCATTTTTATCTAACTAGGACAGAGTAGGGTTAGCATTAAGGAAGCATAATGATAAGTGGGTGTCCGTTTCTTATTCAGAAAGACTTTGCTCTACTCTTTGTGCTGTATTCCACAGCCCACGGACCCTTGTTCGATTTCTGGAACAGCAAAACAATCCCTTATGATTAGTGGGCTAGTAAATGGGCCAGATTTTCTTAATTTCCAGGATTACCAGTCTAGAGATTACCATTTTATCAGGGGAGGTTAAACCCTGCTCATTACAAGTTGAACCTTGAAGATCCTCTATGAATATCTGTAAACCGGATCACTGACATAATATCGAGGGACAGAATATCGACCATCAAGAATATCGTTGAAAAAATATCGACAGTCAAAATATCAAGTTTCTATCTACAAACAGGTAAGTACAAAAATATCGAGTTAAAAATATCGTTTACTAAAATATAGTTTTAAAAAATATCAACTTTACTAAAAACAATGTTAAATTAAATTAATATTAAAAATTAATTACAAAATATACTTAAAAATACTCAAATTAACTTATAATAATTAAATAATTAATGAAAGTTAAAAAAAATGTAATTCATATTTGTTAAAACATATATATAGTTACAAAATATAATAGTTACAAAATATAATTAAATAATAGCCAATATTATTAACGTACAATAACAAAAGTGTAAAAATTACTATTCCCACTACAAAGACTGCAAGCGTAGGGAAAGCGTTGGATAGCGTAAGGGTAAAAATTACTATTCCCACTCTAAAGAGTGCAACAGTAGGGAAAGCGTTGAATAGCGTAAGGGTAAAAATTACTATTCCCACTCCAAAGAGTACAACAGTAGGGAAAGCATTGGATAGCGTAGGGGTAAAAATTACTATTCCCACTCCAGTGGGTGCAACAGTAAGGGAAAGCGTTGGATAGCGTAGGGGTTAAAATTACTATTCCCACTCCAAAGAGTGCAACAGTAGGGAAAGCGTTGGATAGCGTAGGGGTTAAAATTACTATTCCCACTCCAGTGGGTGCAACAGTAGGGAAAGCGTTGGATAGCGTAGGGGTTAAAATTACTATTCCCACTCCAGTGGGTGCAACAGTAGGGAAAGCGTTGGATAGCGTAGGGGTTAAAATTACTATTCCCACTCCAAAGAGTGCAACAGTAGGGAAAGCATTGGATAGCGTAGGGGTAAAAATTACTATTCCCACTTCAAAGAGTACAACAGTAGGGAAAGCATTGGATAGCGTAGGGGTAAAAATTACTATTCCCACTCCAGTGGGTGCAACAGTAAGGGAAAGCGTTGGATAGCGTAGGGGTTAAAATTACTATTCCCACTACAAAGACTGCAAGCGTAGGGAAAGCGTTGGATAGCGTAAGGGTAAAAATTACTATTCCCACTCTAAAGAGTGCAACAGTAGGGAAAGCGTTGAATAGCGTAAGGGTAAAAATTACTATTCCCACTCCAAAGAGTACAACAGTAGGGAAAGCATTGGATAGCGTAGGGGTAAAAATTACTATTCCCACTCCAGTGGGTGCAACAGTAAGGGAAAGCGTTGGATAGCGTAGGGGTTAAAATTACTATTCCCACTCCAAAGAGTGCAACAGTAGGGAAAGCGTTGGATAGCGTGGGGGTTAAAATTACTATTCCCACTCCAGTGGGTGCAACAGTAGGGAAAGCGTTGGATAGCGTAGGGGTTAAAATTACTATTCCCACTCCAGTGGGTGCAACAGTAGGGAAAGCGTTGGATAGCGTAGGGGTTAAAATTACTATTCCCACTCCAAAGAGTGCAACAGTAGGGAAAGCATTGGATAGCGTAGGGGTAAAAATTACTATTCCCACTCCAGTGGGTGCAACAGTAGGGAAAGCGTTGGATAGCGTAGGGGTTAAAATTACTATTCCCACTCCAAAGAGTGCAACAGTAGGGAAAGCGTTGGATAGCGTAGGGGTAAAAATTACTATTCCCACTCCAGTGGGTGCAACAGTAAGGGAAAGCATTGGATAGCGTAGGGGTAAAAATTACTATTCCCACTCCAGTGGGTGCAACAGTAAGGGAAAGCGTTGGATAGCGTAGGGGTTAAAATTACTATTCCCACTCCAAAGAGTGCAACAGTAGGGAAAGCGTTGGATAGCGTAGGGGTTAAAATTACTATTCCCACTCCAGTGGGTGCAACAGTAGGGAAAGCGTTGGATAGCGTAGGGGTTAAAATTACTATTCCCACTCCAGTGGGTGAAACAGTAGGGAAAGCGTTGGATAGCGTAGGGGTTAAAATTACTATTCCCACTCCAAAGAGTGCAACAGTAGGGAAAGCATTGGATAGCGTAGGGGTAAAAATTACTATTCCCACTCCAGTGGGTGCAACAGTAGGGAAAGCGTTGGATAGCGTAGGGGTTAAAATTACTATTCCCACTCCAAAGAGTGCAACAGTAGGGAAAGTGTTGGATAGGGGTGGGGTTAAAATTACTATTCCCACTCCAAAGAGTGCAACAGTAGGGAAAGCGTTGGATAGCGTAGGGGATAGAATTACTATTCCCACTCCAGTGGGTGCAACAGTAGGGAAAGCGTTGGATAGCGTAGGGGTTAAAATTACTATTCCCACTCCAGTGGGTGCAACAGTAGGGAAAACATTGGATAGCGTAAGGATTAAAATTACTATTCCCACTCCAGAGAATACAACATTAGGGAAAGTAAATACTTCATATATTATTTAAAATTTTAAAAATGAATATCTATTCATAATTAATTAAAAATAATTAAACAATTTTATATTATATTATAATTAATATATTACAATTACTAATTAACAATAATTATTTCAATTGATCACCTATTAATACAAATTAATTAAAAATTAACAATTCATTACTTAATAATTAAAAATTATTTAACAATTATTTCCAATTAAATACATTTTAATAAATTGTATTATTTAATTATTATTAATAAATTACTTCCCACCCTATTCCCCTATAAACCCACAACCCGCTACAGATAATAAATTATTAAAATTGACATAATTACCAATTAATCAATTAATTAAAATGAATTACCAATCAAAATTTAGTAACAAATATAACTTAATTAACAATTATTTACAAAATACTATCAATAAATAAATTTACATATTTATTTAATTATAATTAAATTACTTCCCACCCTATTCCCCTATAAACCCACAACCCGCTACAGAATTAAATTACGCAATAATTATAAAAACAAAATTCATTAATTAAAATTATTTTATAACATAAATACACACTTTTCACACATATTATAACATAAAAATACACTATAAAAAATTAGATATTATTAGAAAATCGATATTTTTAACTATCTATATTATATACTTCGATATTTTAGCTTTCTATATTTTTAACAGTCGATATTAAATCACTTACCTTAAAAACGATATTTTGGTTATCTATATTCTGTCCTGTCGATATTTTGTCCAGTCTATATTTACTACTCGATATTATGTCCAATCGATACTTTGGAGTCAATATTATGTCTGTGCACCCTGTAAACCCAATTCCGATTCCCAAGGTAATGTCTCATTTTGTTCCCTAACTTTTTAAGGGAGATGGCAACTATTTTTAGCAACCGAAATCTCCATGAGAAATTATAGAGATCTGAAATGTAACTGCTGCAACCAACCACATCTAACCTAGGAGGGTATTCATAATTTGGACTTTTCAGGTAAACGATTCACATTTATATTCAATGTATGAACATTTAAGCAATGTGAATATACCCAAAAACTGGAATGGATCTAGCCCTTCGCTGACATTATGAGTTACATGGTAAATCAGACCTCAGACGTGCAATTGACCAAGTGTGCTAACACCACTAGAAACAGATAGCGGGGTCAAATAGGACCCTGGGTCAACAGAACCAAGACCACAACTCACTTCACTGCTGAGTGAATAGAGCTCTGATGAAAATTTGGATCACAAAGTGATTAAACATGATTTGCTTCAATTTGAAATCATGTCATTCATTGTTCACATGGTTGGTTGTTCAACAGGCACTATTCTGCATTGACAACATGGATGGAATCCTGCATTGTTCTGCAAGGATTTGCCTAGCCCTCTAATGATATGATTCTTAGGGGGCGCGTTAGAGTCTTGTTCATCTAGAAATAAGAGTCACATCCAAACTGTCCCATCTAAAAAGGGCAGAAATGCATTAAATTCACCAACAACATGTGGTGTCAATATTTTCTATACTATCTACTGGTTAAAAAGGGCAGGCATGTTTCCTTTTAAATTGGCAGCAAAGGAAAATGGGAAGAGAGCCAGATACAGGCAAGTGTTACAAAGGCTGATAGATAGGTTAAAGTTTTGAGTACGCTTTTTATACGTCCCTGTCAAATTGCGACAAGATTTTATGTACTGGTGTTCTGCATGATCCAAGCTATGGGCAAATTCGGATCATTATACACTGAGGCATGTAAGCCATCTCCCAAAAATCTTAAGAGATCTGCCTGCCAGTGCCATTGTTCCCCCAGATCATTAAGAGGTGACTTTCAAATGGCAAAGCCTCTGCTGGATCTTCCCTCAGAAAGTTTTAGATGACAGCTCACCCTCCAGAGTGCCACAATCTCCTGTGCATTGAAAAGCATGCCCTAGCCAGGCCGCCGACAACCTCACTATGTGGATCAGCAACTGCGCGGACAAACTCGCCCCTCTGAGGACCCCGTCCAGCAGACCCGGCAGCAAGAAAGCCCCATGGTTCACCGCCGAACTCAAGGGCTCCAGGAAGAACTGCCGAGCCCTCGAGAAAGTCTGGAGAAGGGAACCAACACCGGACAACATGACCACCCTCAAGCTTGCCACCCGGAAGCAACACCAACTGATCTGCGCCACCAAGAAAACTGCATTCAAGGACCGGCTGGACAACAACGCACACAACTGCAAGGAACTCTTCAACATCGTGAAAGAGCTCTCCAACCCCAACGCCGGAAACAACGACATCACCCCATCGCAAGACCTCTGCAACTCCCTCGCCTCCTACTTCCACAACAAGATCGCGGACATACACAACAGCTTCAGCATTCAACCGATGCACGCCACGACCGCAGCAACGCCGCCCACCACCACCCTCCGCGCCTGGACTCCGATCAGCACAGAAGACACCGTCCGCATGATGAACTCCATCCACTCCGGATCTCCGACCGACCCCTGCCCTCACCACGTCTTCAACAAGGCCGACGCCGTCATTGCACCCCACCTGCGGGACATTATCAACACCTCCTTCAACACCGCCACCTTCCCGGAGAGCTGGAAACACGCCGAACTCAGCGCTCTACTCAAGAAACCTACAGCGGACCCCACCGAACTCAAGAATTACCGCCCCATCTCGCTCCTCCCGTTTCCAGCCAAAGTCATCGAGAAGACCGTCAACAAACAGCTGGCCGCCTTCCTCGAGACGAATGGATCCCTCGACCCCTCACAGTCTGGCTTCCGAGCCAACCACAGCACCAAGACCGCCCTCATCGCTGCCACCGACGACATCCGAGCCCTGATGGACAACGGAGAAACAGCGGCCCTCATCCTCCTAGACCTCTCCGCGGCATTCGACACTGTCTGCCA
Organism: Lissotriton vulgaris; assembly: GCF_964263255.1. Taxonomy (NCBI): domain Eukaryota; kingdom Metazoa; phylum Chordata; class Amphibia; order Caudata; family Salamandridae; genus Lissotriton; species Lissotriton vulgaris. The sequence continues at coordinate 1,221,470,795 of NC_141685.1, read as the reverse complement.
CCGCACCCTAGTGCAGCGCCTCAGCAACGTCGGAATCCAGGAGAAGGCACTGGAATGGATCATCTCCTTCCTCGACGGAAGAACACAGAGAGTCCGCCTACCACCGTACAAGTCAGAGGCCACCAAAGTCATCCGCGGCGTCCCTCAAGGATCCTCGCTGAGCCCCACCCTCTTCAACGTCTACATGAGCCCCCTCGCGGCCATCGCACGCCAACACAACCTCAACATAATCTCCTACGCCGACGACACCCAGCTGATCCTCTCCCTGACCAACGACCCCGCCGCCGCCAGAGCCAACCTGCACGAAGGGATGAAAGATGTAGCCGAGTGGATGACGACCAGCCGCCTGAAACTGAACTCAGACAAGACGGAGGTCCTCATCCTGGGCTCCTCGCCCTCCGCCTGGGACGACTCCTGGTGGCCCCCCGCCCTGGGCACCGCACCCAAACCGACGGACCACGCACGCAACCTGGGCTTCATCCTGGACTCCTCCCTCTCCATGACCAGACAACGCCGTCTCCTCATCGTGCTTCATCATCCTGCGCATGCTACGGAAGATCTTCTGGTGGATCCCCACCGAGACCAGGAAGACTGTCACCCAGGCCCTCGTCACCAGCCGACTGAACTACGGCAACGCCCTCTACGCCGGAACCACCGCCAAGCTCCAGAAGAGACTCCAGCGGATCCAGAACGCCTCAGCCAGACTCATCCTCGACATCCCACGAAACAGCCACATCTCCGGACATCTGAGAGACCTGCATTGGCTCCCCGTCAACAAAAGAATCACCTTCCGTCTCCACACCCACGCACACAAAGCCCTACACGATCAAGGCCCGAGCTACCTCAACAACCGAATCAACTTCTACGCTCCCAAACGCCACCTCCGTTCAGCCAGCCACGCCCTCGCCGCCGTCCCCCGCATCCGAAGAGCGACAACAGGAGGAAGGTCCTTCTCCTACCTGGCCGCCAAGACCTGGAACTCCCGACCGACCGACCTGCGCCTGACCCAAGACCACCTCTCCTTCAGGAAGAAGCTCAAGACCTGGCTGTTCGAGCAGTAACGGCACCCCCCCCCCCCCCCAAGCGCCTTGAGACCCTACGGGTAAGTAGTGCGCTCTATAAATGTCTTTGATTGATTGATTGATTGATATAAGACGGGCATTCTGGTTCTCATGTTGTCTGCCCATGACCGAGTAACACAGCCATTACACACAAAAAGCTCCCTTTGTATCTTTGAAGTTTATTTTTTGAATCTCACAAAATTTATGGGCCAGTTTATCAAACAAAAAAAAATATTTTCTGGTCACCGTGATACGATGACTGTCCGGCGTTGTTTTGCTTCTCATGATTTAAAAATCTGTTTCCTGGACTATCGAATGAAGATGAAGACTGAGGCATTGTTTTGCTTCTCATGATTTAAACATCTGTTTCCTGGACTATCGAATGAAGATGATGACTGAGACGTTTTATACATTTCTACAGTTGGTGGATTTTCCACCAGACTAAATCATGCACCTTTGTTAAGACATGGAATCCCTTCCACAAATGATTGTCTTTGAAAATGGAGCTTGTCACAAATGTAATACATCACATTTCTTCTGAAACAGAACGGTAACGCCAGAGGGTAGCCTCCTTTGCAATGGAAGTCACAGTTCAGAGTTAGGTGCTTAAAGGATCCTGAACTGCAATGCTCTGGCAAAAAGAGTCTCAGGCTGAAGGACACAGTACTGTGCTGATACACCTAGAAGGTTTCTTGGGGTGGGATGCACGCCAGCTCCGCAATGCTTCGGGCATTTGGGCTCAAGCATTTACGAGAAAACCAGTAAGTCTTTGCACTAAAAGAGGCCAGTACTGTTCGGGGAGGGTAGAAAGTTCCCACTCTAGTGATCTTTGGAGATTAGAAAGTATCATATCCATCAATCTCCAAGCAAGCTGCCTGTTGGTCGCTTTCTTTAGTTATACTTGACTGAATCTCTACAGCGGTTTCGCCGCCTCGTCTATATCAAAAGATGAGAGGTAGGTATATGATTTTCACTAGAATTTGGAGTCGAAATATAATGAAATAACTACTACTAACTGGTCTGAAAACCCCTTTGCAGGTTTGCGTATCTGCTTGCTAAATTGAAGCTCCACCAGAAAATCCCACAAAGCAATCAAAGTTATATTATGAGAACAGAATAAATGTGCGGTGCCTACGGGCAGCTGTATGTTTCTCACCGGCATACTTCTGATCTTTTGTACTTTTGTAATAAAAATGAATAAATAAACAAAATTAATTCTGGGATTTAGCAGCATTAAAGCCTTGCTGTGGGGTCGTTTCGGAGCGTTCCATGAGAGGTTATGTCAATTACAATCAGCTTATCTACTAACCATTTGGCTAGCACCTTGAGCTGATTCTAATTAAGTTGCTTATAACTTATTAATTCCACAATACTATGCAGCAGGGAGAAACTACCCCATGGCGAACACTCACATCACAGTTTACAATTTTGTATAATTGCAGAAAAATCCCAGGAAGTAGAATTCCAAAGTCTGTATTGCATATTGAACAGCAATTATACTAACACAGTTACTTATTTTCATTCCTATTTGCCTTTCTAGTTTGGAGAATTCAAATATGAAATGTTGCTTTGATAGTGAGATTTTTTCTCAAATAAAAAAAAACCACTTTGGCCGGTGTGTTTTAAGAAGAAATCTGCTCACTAAACATGGATGAATCACTGCAAGCTAGATGAAAACTCGTGCACATTTGAGTTTGGAACCATCAGCTATAAATTACTATTCTTTAGTGGAGTAGAAGTGTATTATGACATATAGTTGCAAGTGTTAGTTAGTGGCACTTATACACCACTTTAAACCATACAAAGGATACTAGGCTTGCCAGCAGAAGACCCAGGGAAAGGGGAATGGGGCAAGTAAGAGAAACAGATACTGGATATCTTCACACTGCCTGCTCTCGCTGCTGGTCTCAACCTGCACTGCAGAAGTGATGCTATCTAAAATAAGAAATAACTCTTTTAGAATTTCACCACTTAAATTCCAATTCACTATTCCCAATATGAAATATTATATACCTTCTGACAGCCCATGTAATTCTAACGTTTTATAGGTGGTTGAAACTCTGGAGCTTCCTAAAGCTGAAAAACCTGTAAAAGCCTGATATAATTTACTGGGGCAAATGCCCTAAAATGGCAAAGACTCATAAATTTGGCATTGTAAACACCGATTTCACCTCACATACCCTATTCCTGTGTATAGCACTCTGAATACAAGTCTTGTACTGCAATTGGGTCCGGTAAATTTAGCTCCTAATCTGCCCAACTCATAATTGGATGTCCAAGAGTTGGACAATGTACAACATCAGATTCCATCTCTTTTTGGCAGACATATGCAGACGGTAACCACAACGTTGTTATGAAGTGTAGAGCGAGGAAATATCTGGATAAGAAATTGTGCTGAAGATCAAAATGTGTGGAAGTTCGGAGGGAGGGGAGCTGCTGAAACGTCTTCTGTTCCACCTATCAATGGATTTCAAGTGTGAATCCGGATCCTTAGGGTTTCTTCTCTGAGAGCCACGTGACAACTACTTACCTCTTCTCAGTGTTTCCTGTAGCTTGTGGTTGATTGCAGCCACCATTCCCATTGTTTGTTTCTAAAATCCGGTTGTGTTACTGCAGGCAAGCAAGTCGTTTTGGCCCCCCTCCCTCTCATGAAGAACCTGCTACCAGTGAGGCAGGAGAAAGCGCATGCAATGCAAAATGTACTGTAGTTTGCGGCTCAGCGACACATCCACAACCTTAACATCTTCATCCTTCAATCTTATTCCCACGCATGCCATCTTGCAGTTTTTCAAGCCACGCTGAAATGGGTGATTACACCCATGGCAGCAAATAAACAGAGTCATTATGGGCTATTTGGCAGGATGCAACCCTCTTCCATCCCTTAATACTAAAAACAGGGAGCTCTCTGTCTCCCTTCAATGAACTCAAATGACCCGCTCGATGGGATCTCTGCTTCACTCGGGGGAAGCGGCTATTTCAGAATTCTTTGCAGCTTAATATCGCAAATGCTGTATCCGAAAACCCACCAACCCGCGAGATGAAGCTGCATTTGTTTTTATATGTATCTGCTACCTTTGTGACAGCAGCACACAGATGGGAGGTGCTCTCCCGCAGTGACCTGGTATAATTGAATGCCAGCTTGGCCTAATGGCAGAGTTTCAGAAATGTTTTATTTAGGGGTAAATGCAGCTCAGACAGCTGAAGGCGTTACAGGGTCTGGTCCGTTAGGTTTTATTTTCACTGGCACAATGACTCTGTGTTGGCAGTTTTGGTGTATTTCGGTGGGTGATGCATTCCTGCATTTGGAATGTTTGCTTTGTGACACATGACATAAGATGGCGATGATGGGATGTTTGCGTCCACCTCTAACATCAAGGAAAGCAGGACTTCTGTGTATCCCTATTGAACACCACTGCGAGCCTCCATCATCTGTCTTAACTGCCGATCCAAACCTTGTGAACCAATCCTGTTTTCTACGATGCATCTATGCTAACCTCTAGGAAAGCCCATTGGTATACCAGTTGACTGCAGAGGAAGCCATGCTGTAGTTCTCAGGGTGTGGGCTGCGGACATGGAGTGGCCCCAAAGATTTGTTTGGCCATTATGTGTTTGAGTTCTTGTACTCTCTAGCAAGAGAATATCTGTGGAGTTGATTCAAGGTAATGCAGGAGGTTCTCTTCTTTGTAGATCACAGCTCCACCATGACTGAGGCTTGATGGGGAAGAGAGTAACTTAATTGAACAACAATGGCGAGCCATGCCCATGGCTTCCAGGTCTACCTTTTGTACTCCCATGTGGTTCGATGATGGTGGTCTGGTAACATTGGGCACACCACAACTTATAACCACAACCATGTTTTACTTGAGGAATGTAGACCTCTGAAATCTTCTGGGTCCATGTATGAGTAGCTCAGGAAGCTGGTATTGGTAGTTCTGCATTTATATTAGCACTGACAGGACTACTTGTACCACAGTGTGAAGAAAAACCTGAAAATTCTTTACTGCTAAACAGTCGCGACTCCGTCGCCCCCACGCCAGCTACCTCAAAACAGCAGGAAAGGAAAAATAAAATGATAAGAAACATGTTTTATTATCGTTTTATGTTTCCTTTCCTGCAGAGTCTTTGTGGGCGGGGCCATGGGGGACTACAGGGGCAGGAGGAGTAGTAGTGCACTGTGATCAGGGTGATGACGCTTTGCCGACTGCTTGAGCCCAGAAAAACTATGATCAGGCGCGCAACACCCATTGGACTCACCGGGCTTCAGCCCCCCCCCCGTCGTGTGTGGCAGCCCGGGATGAGACAGATCCCGGGCACACACAGCCGCACCCGAACGTTTCACAGGTCTTTAGAAGACCATTTGAATGTGAATTAGGCCTTGCAGTTGTTTCACCCCCTTCTAAGAGCCCCTGCAGCTCCACTCTGCCTACTGATTAAAGGTTCAGCCCCCCCCCCGAAATTTTTTCTTAGCCCCCCCGAATTTCGGCTCTAGTTGCGCCGCTGACCATTATGCACACTGAAGCTGTCTCCAACCCGAACTGCATTGCCGGGTTGGAGCGTGCAGGCACTGGCTCCCACTCTCCCTGAAAGCGCAAGTCCGGAGCGCTCGGGCTATTCCTGACAAAGCTCTCATGACATGAGAGCAGGGTCAGGACGGACCGCAGTGGAGTCTGGGAGCCTGTGCCTGTCCAAAGAGGAAGAGAAGAGCGCAACGCGGCAGGCTACAGGCTGATTATTTTTTCCTTTCATTTTTATGTTGTCTCTGCCACTCTTACACAGCACCAGCCACTACTGCTGCTAACAACTGAATAGAGGAGACATGAGAGACCTAGGAGAGGAGAGTTGAAGATGGTTGAATAAAGCAGCTGAATGAGGCAGACGTTGAACAGCTTTCTTTTCTTGATCTTCAATGAGCTTTTTTTTTGCCAGTTTCCAATAATACTTTACCACAGCTGAAAAATAAGTTAGCTGATTATTCCATATGTCCATGAGCATCATTGGCTTGTCCATGTTTTCCTTCAACAAAACATTAGAATTTACATCTGTAGTTCACATAGTTCGTTTAAGGATAATCAAAACTAGAGCCACCAACAAACAACAGGATGTTACATGAAGGTGCAGGACTCGAATATGGCGCCCATGATGATGTAGTGTTAACTGGTGACAGGATAAAAGACTGACATAGAAGGTTTCAAAAATTACCAAAAATAGAAGAGGGGAGGAATTTTGCACCGCAACACAGTGTTCTTTTTGATGGGGGTTGTGTCATTATGGCTAACTTGAGTTTTCCTGCCTTGGCCTCATCAATTGGCATAGAGCAAATAGGATTGAGCTCTCTGTCGCTGGAGTGAAAAGCATTACACAATCAACCATATTGAAGTTTTCATTTCTCCATGTGCTATGCTGAATGCTCATCTTGGACAAAAACATAACTTGTGAATTTTCTTATGTAGAACTCCTCCATATAGTGGACCCATTTGACTGACAGTAATAAAATGCTCACTCCATTCTTTGCCTGTCTGCTGGTTCATTAGAGGTTCATGATATGGCCATCTGTGCACATATGATAAACAAAAACACATCACAAACAAAAGGAAACTGAGTGCCAAAGATAATATTATATCATCTCGAAGGTTTGAAAAAGGTGCTGTTAAAACATGTGCAAACGACTTTTTTACTTGTACACCATCCTGTAGATTTCGAGTTTGGAAAATGCGGAAAACTACAAACACATTGAAAGCAGTACATATTTAATGCTGAGGAAATACCAATTTAAGGTGGCGGGATAATTGACAGCTGGCTATACAATGCAGGTTCAAAGTCCTATGAAAGTGTTAGGAAAAGTTTTTTGTGGGCAATGTTTTAAACTTATTTTTATTAAATATATCAGTTTGCTATAAGTTGAAGTTATGTGACGCCCCTTGAAAGGCATCTGAACATCCATACTTTCTTTCAAGACCAGTCCCAAAAATAGGGTGCGAGCGTTTCATCCATTCCTTCCTGTCCCTCTCACAATTCCCCCGTCATCACTTCCATGACATCTCCTCCACTCCCCTTATCCAAAATGAATGTTATGCACTTAGAAACTCAGGTAAGTTCTTTCACCAGCTCTGTACCTTGCAGCAGGTGCTTGCTGTGGGAGGTGGGTAGACAGCAAATCGGCACATGGCCATTTCATGACTTGTTCTACCTTTGTATACACATATGAAGCATGCAGGGTATCTCAAGAGCGGGGTAGTGCAGCCACTGATAGTTGATTGTGTCACCTGATGCCACCCAGTTCCATCATGACACAGAGGGCACACCATGTTTTCTGCTCTTACAGCAATGTTGTTCTTTTAACTCGACCAGTCCAGGGCCGATATCAACAACTGGCTTTTTTCATAAAGGAAAGGAGACATTGCTGAAAGTAGCTTATAACTGACCCTACCTACCTGCCACCTTCCCCCAAAATAAACTATAAAGCCCTGTTTTTCACCGAGAAGACAGTCCTTTGTGCTGAAGTACTCGTGTGTTGGGGGCCTTCTCCTCCCCATGTAAATTGTGAGGTATCGCCCCTTAAAAGTCATGCATACCAAACGCCCCTGCAAGAACTCATCAACACCAAACACTGGTCAAGGGCTTGATTATACTAAACATTATAATATAGAACTCCAGTCCAATTGTTTATATTATTGGGGGCTCAATACAGATCCCATATATATTGGGTTGGGTAACGATGCAACAGTTTCCAGGATTTAAATGGACTCTTTACCTTAGTCATGTCATCTACCCCTTTGTGGCACTCATGACGTTTGGTGCAGGCACATACCTGGTCCTGGAGTGGGGCTAAAGATTTTCATTTTCAATATTTAATTTCTTTCTTTCTTTCTTTCTTTCTTTCTTTCTTTCTTTCTTTCTTTCTTTCTTTCTTTCTTGAGTCTGTTACCATTTTGTGGTGCGTAGGCTGTACAAAAATAAGTGCAGGTTTCCAAACCTTTTCTTAGGGATCCCTCTGTCAGTGCTGTAGGATTGGTGAGTACCAAAGATTTATATTCTTATTAAAATCTCATGCCTTTTTCTTCTTCCACCATATACTTCCTCTCTCTTTATCCCATACTTGCAGATTCTTTTTCATCCCAGCTTTTTTAGGTCTCGCCCTGGCGAAAGCGCGAAACGCGCTCTCACCGCGAGACTACACGCACGTAGCATTGTCAATGGGAGAGACAAGAGCTGGTCATACGCACAGGATTGTTAACGGGATTTGGTCGCGCGCGTGAGTCAGTCTGCAATTCAGACTTGGAGCAGCCAGTGTGCACGCTCACGGCGACGGCGTCTCGTGTGCTCCCACCGCGCTTTCACTTTCGCCGGCGCCATGAAGATCCGGGGGGGGATCGCTTATCGTTTCTAAATTGTCTGTAAATGTTTCAAAATGCCGACTTTCCAAAATACGAAGTCATTCCTCCCCTTGTATTCCTTTTCAGATTTGCCACCTGTTGTTAGGTTCTTGTTTTTAAAGTAGCCGTATTGTACTTTCAGTGCTTATACACCCCCCCCGCTTCCCCCTCCCGTGAACACTGCGCCTTCCATGCGCGGAGAAGCTTTCATGCTTCACTTCCACTATAAATCTCTTGTTTTTGTTAGGCACGGGTAGGTTAAGTGATTTAACCAGAATCACAGGATGTTGAGCGTCCCTGCCGAGACTCGACATCGATCCCCCAAGTTTCGAGGGCCACCACCCTAGCCGTTAGGCCACATCCCCTCATTAGTTTGTGTGTTTCGAGTCCACGCCGCGTGCATCATGCAGCGGACACCATGATAGGACGGCTCTTAGAAAGTTCACTATTAAGTTTGCACTGGAAGGTACAGCGCGCACTCATTACGGGTCAGCACGCAGGGAGCGGGTCCGAAAAGATGTCCTTGTTCCAAAAGCTGTCTGAATGCAGCAGAATGCAGTGTCTTGCACCAGGTTGTTGATCGCGTCACATGTGTATGTGAGCAGTAATGTGAGTGGTGTTTGTGTCAAGCAGATTTAAATTAAAAAAAGAAGGAAACAGTTATGGTTTGGTAGATGCAGTAGTCGTGAAGAGTGGGTTTACAGCTATCCATTTCCGTATGTCATCTTACTTAAATTTGCTCCAAAAGTCTTGCTGATGTCTTTCCCGTCTAGCCATAGGTGTGACATGTGCCTGTGTTTTCTTGAGCTCCTGTTTTCATTCGAATGTTCTTTTTTAAAATGTATTTAGTTGTATTGGTCTACATAGGGTTCTAGTAACAGGCGATGAACTTCCAATGAAATGCTGTTGCTGGGTACAGAGTTACAGTCTGAGTGTCTGTGTTGGCGCTCTGTGTGTGTGTGTCTGTGTTGGGTGTGTCTGTGTGTGTATACCTGTGTGTGCTTCTGTGTGTGCCTCTTTGTCTGTGTGTGGGTGTCTGAGTGTGGGTGTCCGTGTTCCTGTGTGTCTGTGTTTCTGTGCGTCTGTGCTTCTGTGTGTGTGTTATGTCGTGCTCCCGCGGTGGTCTGGCCTCACACACCCGACGCATGTTTTTGGTTCTTATGCTGGTCGCCCTAATGCTGGGAAGGCAGCTGCCGCCTTTCAATGGGAGAAGAGGTATTTCAAACCCTTTTATTTTGTTTTACAAGACAGGGTACATACAGTGAAGGCTGGGTGTGATTTCAGCCGGCACCCGGCAAAGAGAACTGCAGTTAATGAAAGTGATTCATTTGAGGACTGTCAGTCACGCGCTGCCCTGGAACACTTTGCAACGTTATATTATTCTATTTTCTTTTTTTACAATTCAGCCATTAACTTTTGATGGCACGCAGCTCATGGGGTTAATGCACCCCTTGCAGAGATCTCAGTGCAACTACCATGAAAGGTTGCAAACCAATGAAAACAGCTCGGATGCACCCTCTGAAGTTTGTGTGCACGTGCAGCTGGGGGTCCAGGTATGATAGCTCGGTGGGATAATGCTTCAGCGGAGCTCGTGTGCATGAATCAGGGCGGCGGTTCCAACCCCAGTGACACAGCTCAATATTTTAAAGACCTGTGTGAAGAGATGTAGATGCGACAGTCAGTGCTCGGGTCCCTGATCGAGTGAGACAGCACCTGCTGCAGAGCGTGCAGTGTACAGGTTCCAGTCCCAGGAAGGCAGCTCAACCGGTCTACGCTCCCTCCCCAGGGACCTAGCCACTAGGTGCAATGCAAGTGGGATAGCTCAGTGTGTTAGTGCAGCTTCTGCAGAGCGTGAGGTTCCCAGTGAGACAGCTCAATGAACAATATGCCCGCTACATAGATCTGGAATCCTGCAATATAACACAGCTCTGGGGGGTTGTGCTCCTGCTGCAGAGATCCGCCTGTGCAATCCAAGGTAGAGACTTTCACAGCCAAAGATTGCTCAGTGAGCTGAGTGGGTGTCTGAGGGCGAACAAGCGGATTACAGGTGCCAATCACAGGCGTGCAGATCGAGGCGCTACCCGAAAGTCCTCTAAAACCCACAGTTGCTCCGCCGGCTGCAGATGCTTACTCAGGGTGATCGTCACAGGCACCACTCCGCCTTTTATCCGGGTCGCTTCGTAAGAGGAATCCAGCTGCAGACCCTGTGCAGCGCCTGGTGGTCTGCAGGCGGCACTAGGCGCGAAAACTCTGGCTCCAGATGCTGTCTGGCCACCCAGCTCTCTGATAGCACAGTGTGGAGAGGCTGTCTCTGCTGCCAGGGTGAGTCACATCGAGCCGCTCCGCCTTTTATCCGGGTCGCTTTTTTTGGTTTTTGGACAGTCACAAAATCGGAAACACAGACTTTCAGTACGTGTTTTTTTACATTTGCTTTTGTCCGTGGCTGTTCAGCTTCAGCGCCTGTCTGTACTGCCCCACCCCCATCACTTCATTATTGCAGAGCAACCGGAGCCCAGCCAAGGCCCCCAGTAAAACACTGTATACCACGTTGAGGAAGTTTGAATTTCAAGTGCATTTCATGTTAGTTTCCTTTGGTTTCAATTTAAGTTTTCAGTTTGGTATAACATTTTTGTCTTTCGTAGTGCCCCTTAAGAAGTGCTACATTTTTTCATGTGCAGAACAGAACCTGTGACCTACAAGTAACGCATCACTGCATGGGTCTCTTAGCTCATTAAATCACGGTAAAACTTCAGAGCACATTTACCAGTCCTGGCTCAGGCTCTTTGGTGGCGGTAATGGGGCTATGAAATATTAATTTGGGTGGTGTGAAGAGGCCACCTCTTTGGTTCTCTAAAAAGAAGTCTGCGCATCAGGTGTTCTTTAATATGTGGGTTCACAAATCTTTCAATTAACCATATGCCCCAGAAAGTAAAAGCATTGTACGTGCTTCCACTAGGCAAACGAAAAGCAAAAAACATTTGCAAAGCAATAGGTCTAGCATTTGTGGGAGTTTAAGTTATTGACATTGTAAATGACAATGCCTTTTTTTTTTGTTTTTAAAACGAAAACATAAATAAAAGGCATTGTCATTTACAATGCCAATAGCTCAAACTTAAGTAAATGCGAGACCTATTGCATTGCAAATGCTTGTCCTTTAACATCGATTCCCTATCTTTTTCTTTGCCCTTCCTTCCCCCTTTTCTGTTTTTCTTGTGCTTGCTCTTGTCAAAGTGTTATGACCAAAAATATTTCCTGGTCACCAAAAACGAGTGTGAGTGCCCATGACCTGCATCCACTGGCACATATTAAGCACTGCACTTTGGTAATTTGCCCCAGAAACAGTTCTTGTACTCCACAAAACACCAACAATATAAGTGACATTAACCACAATCTTTTTCAGGCATTCTTTAAGAATAAAGGGGCAATACACTAGGTGGGTATATTGACAAGAACTGGTGAACTGCTGCTTTGCTGCAGCGGTGCGCCAAAAAAGTTACTGCCACGGTACGACAGTTAGTGTTGTATTTACAATACTGTGCTCCATGGCATTAGGAAGAAGTGGGCGTCATAAAAACTAATGTCGTTGTGTGGCCTGTGTCATTTAGAAATTTGACGCTAATGCTGCAAAAGTGAAGTTTAGCCAATTAGCATCTAGAAAATAGAAGCTTTTGTGCATCTGGCTGGATAAAATATGCAAACACGCTGCTAAGTGAAAAAAAGGGCCACTTTACCTGAACGCAGCAGTGGAACACCCAGAAGTGAGCACAGCCCGCGACAACAACCCTGGTAATTGCAAGCGCAGGGCAAAGGAGAAATTGGCAGTCAATCTCAAGTCAGCATTGCAGACCAGAGATGATAGTCCAGTACACCAGGAGGAGCTGGATGCATTGGAGGACCATGTGTCCACTGTCATTTCCAAGGAGTTGGTGGTAGGAGTTTCAAGACCTGACAGCGCTAGCTATGACGAACAAAAACAGAAACAGGGTAAATTGCAATAAGGGGCTATGTGGGTAACTATGTGGGTAACTAGGTCATGTCGTGCAGTGGAGGCAGCTATGTCCCAATGCTCTGCTGCACTGACCGCATGCCAATGGGCAGTACGCTAACTCATCTATTGTTAAACATAACATAACTGGATGTCTCATGGGCAGTTTGACAATATTTTGGCATAGGGCAGTGCCTCAAACCTGCTAGCTGTGATGCCATACATCAAACGAAAAGGGCAGGATTGTGCCATATCAACAAGATACGCCTCATTCCTGCTCTTTCGGCCAGTGCCAGTGCCGGTGCACAAACTACAGATGACTGCAAAAGCAGGTACTCTTGTATGATGCTGCAAGGGTACCAGCATTGGTGCTAGCTAGCTAATTGTGCACAGTACAGAGGAAAGCACAGGGATGTGTTCTATTGTTGTAAAGACTGTGAATCCTTGAACTTTCCTAAATGACACAGCTTGGTGCAGCAAGATAGTTTATGGCACTGCGCAGCACCATATGTTTAGGAAATACACCCCTCTAGCTCACCTGGGCCCATGCACATAAACCTAGCCTGCAAATGCATAGCATGGAATTGACTTCTCAGAGGAGAGACAATCCACTTGAGGGGTGGATGATGTGTGGGCCATGGGAAGTATGTACACACAGGGACATTTCAAGAGCCCAGTCCATAGCAACCTAGATCAAGCACGCAGCTGTTCATACATGTTTCAGCTGCCATGGTAGGGACTACCTGAACACTTCTCATCTACTAAATCTGACAGGGTGTGGGACTGAAAGCAAGTGATGTGCACTAGAGGACCATGGGACATATTTACAGTGAAATGGCACAGCGCGTTGATGCAAACATCTGCTGAGACGAGCTGTGTCATTTCTTAAATGCAGGGATGCCCTGTATTTACAAGAATACGTACCACCCCTGTGCTCACCGCTGCTACTGTGAAAAAAGAACGGCCATGCACCAGCACAGGCACTCTTGCACCATGGTGCAAGGGTGCCTGCATTCGTGCATAGCTGTTCTTTTAGCACCTGTGCAGGTGTGAGTACAGGGATGGTGCATATTCCAATGAATGTGGTACATCCCTACCTGAACATAAACAATCCTCAATGGCATTTTGCTCCTTTTATGTGTACTACAGAATGTTGCACAAATAGAAAGAACAAAAAACACGGAGAAAAAAAGTATTTCTCCTCGATGGCCCACTCTGAAGCCTCCTTTTGAAAGGTGTTAGTTTTGGCGCAGCCTCAGATTTATGATTACCATCCTCCTTAATGAAATTGCGGTCATCCTCCTCACTTAAGCACTCTTCTCCTTTACATGTCCCATGGCATGTTAGCCCCATTGACTCTGTCTGGACATCCACTGGCTCAAAACATCTTTCATGGTTGTTGTGCTATAAACTGTACCTGTGAGCCTCACTCTTATTTGCACATGTAAATAAATGCATTTAATACTACCTGTTTGTTGCCTGTCTGTTGAAGTCTGGACCAAGTTGACCTTTGTGCATTTTGTGAGGAAAAAACACCAACTACTTGCCAAAGGGACATGTGTTGTTTGGAGTCATGGCCAGTGCTAGAAAGTGAGAGTGAAACATATTTGGTAAACCCTATATGTGTGTTGACTAGCAAGTGGTTACTCAAGGTTACAAACATGAAGTGCAACAGGTGTCATTCAGCCAATGTATATGGTGAATGAAGTCACTCCATAAGTTCCGGGTCTACCCATGGAAACTAGCAAGCAAACAACATTGGGGTGAAAAGTAAATGCTGCAAGTGTGAGTGTGTACATGGAAGCAATCAGTGTGTTAGTCCAAAGACTTTCAATTTGGGTGAATGTTTTGACCACAACATCCCCCCAAAGCATGTTGAATGACTTACCCACACAGAGAAATCATATGTGAATACATGTGTTGCACTATGTAACGGTTCCATCATGTTTGCCACGTGCACTGCTCAACAATGTCTGTAGATAAATAATTCAAAGCCATGGCCAACCTGACAGACCCCTGTCCTAATGCAAAGAGCCTACTCACACATGTTGTCAAACATTGCTACCAAACACAAATGTATGTACATAACATTACATGGCATGACCATACATGCTAACTCCCAGACAGTAAATCACGATGTAGACCTCTATATAGCAAACAATGACATTTAATGGCAACAGAAAATGTATAATTACTAAAATTACTTAATGTACACTAACTAACGAATCTAACTTAACCTACACTACCTTCTCCTGCATGCTATCTAAAACTACCTTAACTGAACCTAGCTTTCTCTACACATTTAGTAAAATATGATAAATATCAGCCTCTGCCCCTTAAGACACATCTTCACACATGGACCACATAAACTACAACTAAACATCAACTAACTACACATATAATCCTAAATCTTCATACATATATATATTTGTGTTGGGTCACTTAAAATAAAATCACTGCCCACTTGAATACCTCGGAGGTCTGTGTCTCTTTCCTCGCCTGTCTGCTGCTGCGAGACTTCAGGAAGTGGTTTGAGTGTATATATATATATATATATATATATATATATATATATATATATATATATATGTATATACTAGCAGCCTACCCCGGCGTTGCACGGGGCAGAAGGGGGCTGGGGCAGCATTTGAGGCTTGCGCAGCGTTGCCCGGGGCAGAAGGGGGCTGGGGGCAGCATTTCAGGCTTGAGTGCACCCATGGCTCCCGCCTGTCCCTCCGCCCGTCCCTCGTTGCGCACCCTCACTTACCTTACTCGCCGCTCCTCCTCGCGCTGCTGATTTTACCGCTCCGCTGCTCCTCCGCTTCTTGCTGGTCATTACCGCTTGTCCGCCGCTCGCCGCTCCTCCCCGCCTGTCCGCAGCTCCACCCCGCAATCATGTCCTCCGCTCTTCCTGTTGCTCGTCAACGCCGCTCCTCCCCGCGCTCCCGATGTCATGACGCAGACGCTGCGGCCGGCGCTTCTTTCGTGGGACTACTTTGTTTCTAAAGTTAATTTTTAAAATGTACGTTTTTTTTAATTTTATGTAGCCAATGTCCATCTACACACCCTGACAATTTCAAGGATGTATCAGGTGTGTGGATTGGCGCTGTGGTTCCCGATTTTACCTGGCTGAAAGGGTTGAGTTCTCTCTTTATAATAGTAGTATAGATATATATTTATATATATATATTTATTGCACACTCCTCCGAATTCACGAAAGTAATGGGCGCACACGCGCTGCCTTTCCACAATTAAATTTATTAAATTATTCCAGCATACAACAA
This sequence comes from Lissotriton vulgaris, assembly GCF_964263255.1. Classification (NCBI taxonomy): domain Eukaryota; kingdom Metazoa; phylum Chordata; class Amphibia; order Caudata; family Salamandridae; genus Lissotriton; species Lissotriton vulgaris. The sequence continues at coordinate 1,221,455,092 of NC_141685.1, read as the reverse complement.
AAAATGGCAGATAAAACAACTAATCACCTGCACGACAGAATTTACAATCTATGGCGTTGTATGTCCATGCCCCCTGATGTATGTGGGAAGCACCAAGGGAGAGCTAAAGAAACGAATAATGGAACATGCCAGAGCAACATACATACATATATATACAGTCCAAATCCCCTTCACCTGGAAGAAGAAAAAGCCACACATAGGTAACCTGGTCCAGCACACTTTATTGCGCGGCTTCCTGGCATGACGCGTTTCGTAATAAAACTTTTTCAAATGCCTTCAATCCTTGAATGCTCGCCAATGTCCACCTTTTAAACAAAATGTCTTGCTGCGATTGGCTGCTGACACCTGACAGGTACTAGGGAGTATCCCAAAACTCGTCACTCCGGGTCTCAGGAATGGCAGTCACAAGGCGTCTGTACTGCCCCAGTGGGCGGTCACTGCCTATACTCCCTCAATGCACCTGGATGTTCTTGTGGAGAAAGCGGCTGGCCTGCACCTTCACCCCCCCACACCCCACAGTTGCAGACTCGGAACATTCCAACAGTGCAGGCAGTTCCCTCGTGCAGTTCACGGTCCAAAACTGGTAGGCTGCTCCCGTGAAGCGTGGTGGTTCGGCGTTTCCCCAGACAATGAGGTGTACCAACAAAGCACTTGCCACTGCTAACACCGAACTTCCTTTGTGGGGTGGGGGCTCCAAATGCGCTGTGGCCGCGCACAACATATAAATCCCCTTCACCTGGAAGAAGAAAAAGCCACACATAGGTAACCTGGTCCAGCACACTTTATTGCGCGGCTTTCTGGCATGACGCGTTTCGTAATAAAACTTTTTCAAATGCCTTCAATCCTTGAATGCTCACCAATGTCCACCTTTTAAACAAAATGTCTTGCTGCAATTGGCTGCTGACACCTGACAGGTACTAGGGAGTATCCCAAAACTCGGCACTCCGGGTCTCAGGAACGGCAGTCACAAGGCATACATATATATATATATATATACATTCACTGAAAAAACCACAGGTTTTAGGGGCGTTATAGTTAGATGGACATTTCACTCGTACAAAACCAGAAAAATTTGGCTGTTATAGTTAGTAGAGCTAACTATAACTCACGCACCCGCAAGGCAACTGCTGATGATTTCACATATTACATCACTCATGACATGTTCAGTGACATCACTGATGATATCTCACATGACATCACTGATGACATCATTCAGTGGATGATGTGTGTTTCTGTAAAGTTTAAATATGTTATATATATATATATGTGATCAAGCCTCGTTTGGGAGGCGAAACGCGTCATGGCGGGTGGCTGGCGAATGATTTGCACAATAAATCACTGAAGATTTCACTAAATTTGGGCTTACTCAGCGTTGTTCTTTTCTGGTGAGGAAAGACTTTGGAATAATGGTTTGCAATATATATATATATATATATATATATATATATATATATATATATATATATATATATATATATATATATATATATATATATATATATATATAAGCCAAGGTGTATTGTAGAATGAGTTGGTGTGTAAGTGTTTGGATGGAAGATTTAGTAGATGCGTGACTGGCTGTATAAGTGACTGATTAAGGGTATGCTACGGAATGCATGGGTTAGTGAGCAAACTTTGTAAAAGTCTGTATCAGTCTGTCTATTTGTGTATAAGTGGCTGCATGGGTTGGTCAGTAGCTAATTGACTGTCTATATGGGTTATTAATTGGTTGTCTGAGTATCTGTATGGATGCTTGACTGTCTGTGTGAGTGGATGGGGGGTGGGTGATTCTGTGCATAGATGTGTGAGTGGGTGATTAACTGGGTGTATGGGTTCAAGAGTGTATCTGTGAAGGGCTGTATGGGTGGGTGAGTGGGCTTATGGGTGTGCTGGTGAGTGAATGGATGTCTCGGTGGTATATGTGTGACTATCTGCATATGTGAAAGCAGGATATGTGAGTGTTGGAGAATATAAATAACTATACATGAGAGTGAGTGATTTTGAGAGTGGTTGTATGGATGAGTGTGTGCTTGTATCAGTGATTGTATATGAGAGTAAGTATGTGCTAGTATTTGTATAAAAAAGTGAGGTGGTCTGTGTATAACTGAATAGTTGGGAAAATGAGTTTGATTGATTCATTGCATGACTGAGTAGGTGTATGAGTAAGTGTATGGATGAGTGGCGGTGTGTGAGTGTCTGTATAGGTGTGGGACTGCATTATAGTGCTGTATTGATGAGTGTCTGCATGTATTTGTTACTGTATGGTTGAATGAGTGGATGTGTGTGTGTATACCTAGGAATCAGGAAGTGCTTATGTAGTAACTGGTATTGGTGTTTCTATGGTTTCGAAAATGATAGTCTGTATTTTAGAGGAGGTGTATCAAAGGTTATAATTGGGTGTGAGGGGATGCATCAGATTATCACATGGATGATGTCATCAGTGATGTCATTTAAGATGTCATCAGTGACGTCACTGACCATGTCATGAGTGATGTAATATGTGACATCATCAGCAGTGCATTGCGGGAGCACGAGTTATAGTTAGCTCTACTAACTATAACGGCTGAATTTCTCTGGTTTTGTATGAACAAAATGTCCAACTAACTATAACATCCTTGAAACCTGTGGTTTTTTCAGTGAATTTCTAAGGTTTTTTAAATGCTAATTTCTTACTATAATGTCCCTGAAACCTATAGTTTTTTCAGTGAATTTCAAATGTTTTTTAAATGCTAATATCTAACTATAACATCCCTGAAACCCATGGTTTTTTCAGTGAATTTCAAAGGTTTTTTAAATGCTAATTTCTAACTATAACGTCCATGCAACCTATGTTTTTTTCAGTGAATTTCAAAGGTTTTTTAATTGCTAATTTTTAAATGCTAATTTCTAACTATAACATGCCAGTCGTGTTTCCAGAGCGGTGGGGAAAGGTGAGCATGGCCTCCGAACACCTCTTAGCAATCCCACTGTGTGGGATTTACTGGAGGTAACAGGAGGAGTAGTTAGCCCCCAAAGTCAACCTTGGGGGCCAACTACCCCTTTTATTACCACCAGTAAGTCCCACGCAGCAGGATTGCTAACTTGTTATATCAGGCCCGCCCCCTCCCTGCATCACTATGCAAACGTGTCCCCTAGCATATTGTAAGTTGGGGGATTAAGTCCCCTTAAATCCTGAGGGTCCCTGTTGTCCAACTAGCCCACCAGGTACCTCCAGTAAGTGCCACAGAGCTGCCTTGCAGAAAGGTGTACAAAGGGGGAGGGCCTCAGACCACCTCTCTGCAATCTAGCTGTGTAGCGCTTACTGGAGGCACCTGGTGAGCTAGTTGGCCCCAAGGTACCCTCAGTATTCATGGGGACTTAATCCCCCAACTTACAACACACCAGGGGGCATGTTTACATATTGGTGAATAGAGGGGGCGGGGCCCGATGTGACAAGTGTGCAAACCCGTCCCCTGGCACATTGTAAATTGGGGGATTAAGTCCCCTTGAAACCTGAGGGTCCCAAGAGGCCAACAAGCCCATCAGGTACCTCCAGTAAGTGCCACAGAGCTGTGTTGCAGAGAGGTGGTGCAAGGCCATGCCTCTTTTTACACCTCTCTGCATTGCAGAGTAAAGGAAGGTAAAGGAAGCTTGCATTGCTGTTAGACAATACCAGTTCTGTGTGAGGGGAACTACACTGCTGCAGTTAGCCTGTAACCGTTCTAGGTGAAGAAAGCTTGCACTGCTGCAAGGCTGTACCTGTTCTCGGTGAAGGAAGCTAGCACTACTGCCATGCTGCACCTGTTCTAGGTGAGGAAATCCTGCACTGTTGCCAGGCTGCACCTGTTCTAGGTGAAGGAAGCTTACACTGCTGCTGTCAGGCTGTATCTGTTCTAGGTGATGGAAACTTGCAGTGCTGTCATGCTGTACCTGTTCTGTGTGAGGGACGCTGCACTGCTGCTGCCAGCTTGGACCTATTTTAGGTGAAGAAGCTTGCACTGCTGTCAGGCTGTACCTGTTCTAGGTGAAGGATGCTTGAACTGCTGCTACCGGGCTGTACCTGTTCTAGGTGAAGGAAGCTTACACTGCTACTGTCGCGCTGTACCTGTTCTAGGTAAAGGAAGCGTGCACTGCTGCTGCGAGGATGTACCTCTTGTAGTTGAAGGAAGCTTCCACTGGGGCTGCCACGCTGTACCTCTTGTAGGTGAAGGAAGCTTGCACTGCTGCCAGGCTGTACCTCTTCGCTTGCACTGCTGCTGTCTGGCTGTATCTGTTCTAGGTGAAGGAAGCTTGCACTGCTGCTGCCAGGCTGTACCTCCTGTAGATGAAGGAAGCTTGCACTGCTGCCAGGCGGTACCTGTTCTAGGTGAAGGAAGCTTGCACTGCGGCTGCCGGGCTGTATCTGTTCTAGGCGAAGGAAGCTTGCACTGCTGCCATGCTGTTCCTGTTCTGTGTGAGGGACGCTGCACTGCCACTGCCAGCCTTGCACCTATTCTAGGTGAAGAAGCTTGCACTGCTGTCAGGCTGTACCTGTTCTAGGTGAAGGATGCTTGCACTGCTGCTACCGGGCTGTACCTGTTCTAGGTGAAGGAAGCTTACACTGCTACTGTCGCGCTGTACCTGTTCTAGGTAAAGGAAGCGTGCACTGCTGCTGCGAGGATGTACCTCTTGTAGTTGAAGGAAGCTTTCACTGGGGCTGCCACGCTGTACCTCTTGTAGGTGAAGGAAGCTTGCACTGCTGCCAGGCTGTACCTGTTCGCTTGCACTGCTGCCTGGCTGTATCTGTTCTAGGTGAAGGAAGCTTGCACTGCTGCTGCCAGGCCTTGTAGATGAAGGAAGCTTGCACTGCTGCCAGGCGGTACCTGTTCTAGGTGAAGGAAGCTTGCACTGCGGCTGCCGGGCTGTATCTGTTCTAGGAAAAGGAAGCTTGCCCTGCTGCCATGCTGTACCTGTTCTGTGTGAGGAACGCTACACTGCCACTGCCAGCCTTGCACCTATTCTAGGTGAAGGAAGCTTGCACAGCTGTCAGGCTGTACCTGTTTTAGGTGAAGGATGCTTGCACTGCTGCTGCCGGGCTGTACCTGTTTTAGGTGAAGGAAGCTAACACTGCTACTGTCACTTTGTACCTGTTCTAGGTGAAGGAAGCTTGCACTGCTGCTGCGAGATTGTAACTCTTGTAGGTGAAGGAAGCTTCCACTGGGGCTGCCACGCTGTACCTCTTGTATGTGAAGGAAGCTTGCACTGCATCCAGACTGTACTTGTTCTAGGTGAAGTAAGCTTGCACTGCAGCTGCCTGGCTGTATATTTTCTAGGTGAAGGAAGCTTGCACTGCTGCCAGGTGGTACCTGTTCTAGGTGAAGAAACCGAGCACTGCTGCTGCCGGGCTTTACCTGTTCTAGGTAAAGGAAGCTTGCACTGCTACCAGGCTGTACCTATTCTGGGTGAAGGAAGCTTGAACTGCTGCCAGGCTGTGCCTGTTCTAGGTGAAGGAAGCTTGCACTGCTGTCAGGCTGTACCTGTTTTAGGTGAAGGAAGCTTGCACTGCTGCTGCCGGGCTGTACCTGTTCCAGGCAAAGGAAGCTTACACTGCTATTGTCAGGATGTACCTGTTCTAGGTGAACGAAGCGTGCACTGCTGTTGTCAGGCTGTATTTGTTCTAGGTGAAGGAAACTTGCAGTGCTGTCATGCTGTACCTGTTCTGTGTGAGGGACGCTGCACTGCCGCTGCCAGCTAGGACCTATTTTAGGCAAAGAAGCTTGCACTGCTGTCAGGCTTTACCTGTTCTAGGTGAAGGATGCTTGCACTGCTGCTACCGGGCTGCACCTGTTCTAGGTGAAGGAAGCTTACACTGTTACTGTCGCGCTGTACCTGTTCTAGGTAAAGGAAGCGTGCACTGCTGCTGCGAGGCTGTACCTCTGGTAGTTGAAGGAATCCTCCACTGGGGCTGCCACGCTGTACCTCTTGTAGGTGAAGAAAGCTTGCACTGCTGCCAGGCGGTACCTAATTTAGGTGAAGGAGGCTTGCACTGCGGCTTCCGGGCTGTATCTGTTCTAGACGAAGGAAACTTGCACTGCTGCCATGCTGTACCTGTTCTGTGTGAGGGACGCTGTACTGCCACTGCCAGCCTTGCACCTATTCTAGGTGAAGGAAGCTTGCACTGCTGTCAGGCTGTACCTGTTTTACGTGAAGGTTGCTTGCACTGCTGCTGCCGGGCTGTACCTGTTCTAGGTGAAGGAAGGTAACACTGCTACTGTCACTCTGTACCTGTTCTAGGTGAAGGAAGCTTGCACTGCTGCAGCGAGATTGTACCTCTTGTAGGTGAAGGAAGCTTCTACTGGGGCTGCCACGTTGTACCTCTTGTAGGTAAAGGAAGCTTGCACTGCATCCAGTCTGTACTTGTTCTAGGTGAAGTAAGCTTGCACTGCAGCTGCCTGGCTGTATCTGTTCTAGGTGAAGGAAGCTTGCACTGCTGCTGCCAGGCTGTACCTCTTGTAGATGAATGAAGCTTGCACTGCTGCCAGGTGGTACCTGTTCTAGATGAAGAAACCTTGCACTGCTGCTGCCGGGCTTTACCTGTTCTAGGTAAAGAAGCTTGCACTGCTACCAGGCTGTACCTGTTCTGGGTGAAGGAAACTTGAACTGTTGCCAGGATGAGCCTGTTCTAGTTGAAGAAAGCTTGCACTGCTGGCAGGCTGTACCTGTTCTAGGTGAAGGAAGCTTGCACTGCTACCAGGCTGTTCATGTCCTGGGTGAAGGAAGCTTGCACTGTCACTGCCAGGCTGTACCTGTTCTAGGTAAAAGAAACTTGCCCTTCTGCCAGGCTGTACCTGTTCTAGGTGAAGGAAGCTTGCACTGCTTCCAAGCGGCACCTTTGCTAGGTGAAGGAAGCTTGCACTGCTGCTGGCTGACTTTACCTCTTGTAGATGAAGGAAGCTTGCTTTGCTGCCAGGCATTACTTGTTCTAGGTGAAGGAAGCTTGCACTGCTGCTGCCGGGCTGTACCTGTTCTACTTGAAGGAAGCTTGTACTGCTGCCAGGCTGTACCTGTTCTAGGTGAAGGAAGCTTGTACTGGTGCTGCCTGGCTGTGCCTGTTCTAAGTGAAGGAAGCTTGCACTGTTGCCATGTTGCACCTGTTCTAGGTGAAGGAAGCTTGCACTGCTGCTGCTGGGCTTTACTTGTTCTAGGTAAAGGAAGCTTGCACTGCTACCAGGCTGTACCTGTTTTAGGTGAAGGAAGTTTGCACTGCTGCTGCCGGGCTGTACCTGTTCTAGGTAAAGGAAGCTTGCACTGCTGCCAGGCTGTACCTCTTGTAGATGAAGGAAGCTTGCACTTATGCTGCCAGGCTGTACTTGTTCTAGGTAAAGGAAGCTTGCACTGCTGCCAGTCTGTACCTGTTCTACGTGAATGAAGCTTGCTCATCTGCTGCCAGGCTATACCTGTTCTAGGTGAAGGCAGCTTGCACTGCTCCTGTCAGGCTGTACCTGTTCTAGATGCAGGAAGCTTGCACTGCTACTGCTAGACTGCACATAATAAAGGTGAAGCAAGCTAGAATTGCACACTTGTCACATCAGGCCCTGACCTCTCCCTGCATCACTGTGCAAATGTGTCCCCTAGCACATTGTAAGTTGGGGGATTATGTCCCCTTGAATCCTGAGGGTCCAATTAGCCCATCAGGTACCTCCAGTTAGCGCCACAGAGCTGCGTTGTATAGAGGTGCAAAAAGGGGCATGGCCTCGTACCAGCTCTCTGCAAGGCAGCTCCGTGGCACTTACTGGAGGTACCTGGTTGGCTAGTTGACCCCCAGCGACCCTCAGGATTCAAGGGGACTTAATCTCCCAATTTACAACACGCCAGGGGTGCGTTTGCACACTTGTCACATCAGGCTCTGCCGCCTCCCTGCACCACAAAAGGACTAGGGGGTCAGGGTGTTTCTACCCTGCCTCCTTTTCTTTTTTTTTAGTGTTGTTTTCACTATTTTCTTGTGACTCAGTCACCGAGTCACAATATGGCTGTCAACACTTCCTGCTTTGGAGTGTTGGCAGCCAATCAGAAGTCAGCTCGTGCCCGGGAGGAGTCAGGACTCCTCCTCGGTGCTCAGATATAAAAAGGTTTCTTTTTTGAATTTCTCAGGAACTACTGAATGGATTAACACCATTTAAAAAGAAGGTCGCTTTCTGAACCAAGCGTTACCTTTTTGCCACGTCTGTAGCTTTGTCAAAATTTTCCTATGGAAATTAACCTGGGGAAAACCTGTTTTGGGACCCCCCTTTTTTCTCGGCCCCCGCTTGACAAATCACCCCGAACCTTTTAAGACAGTAGCTGACCGGAGGGTACCTAAGTTCGTGAAAAATTCATGAGGTTTCGTTAAACGGGGCCAAAGACATTGGAAAAAATAAAACTCTTTTGAATTAGAATGGAGGTCCTATCTATAACTACCTACTGGCGACCGCCAGTAGGTATTATATCTATCTATCTATCTATCTACCTATCTATCTATCTATCTATCTATCTATCTATCTATCTATCTATCTATCTATCTATCTATCTATCTATCTATCTATCTATCTATCTATCTATCTATCTATCACCTCCTGTCGGTCGCCAGTAGGGTAGGTAGGTATAGTTAGGACCTAGTTACCATAGGAAAATAGCAACATTCTATTCGCAATATCTTTGGCGCCGATTGACAAGTCTTCACGAAATTTTCAAAACTAATACTTTGTTGATATCGGCTCCTATGTTGAAAGTTGCGGGGTGATTCGTTAAGGGCTGCAGAGAAAAAAGGGGCTCCCAAAACTTGTTTTCTCCGTGTTAATTTCTATAGGAAACTTTAGACAAGGCTACAGGTCGAACAGGTGAACAGAATTATCCCAAATTTGGCAGGGAGAAGGGTCTTGTTCTAGAAAGCACGCTTTTGTTCATTTGGTGTAAATTTGTTCAGTAGTTTTTGAGAAATATCAAAATTTACAGATATCGATACTTGGGAATTTTGCCATCTGATTGGTTGAGGCATTACAAGCTCAAACTTGCTGGTGATTGGCTGCGAGCGGTGTGCGCGGTTGCAACTAGGCAGTGTTGGCCGCCATTTTGTGATTCTGTGGACTCGACTAAGGGGAAAAAAGGGGGAGAAAGTGGGAAATAGGAGGGTAGGACCACTGTAACCTCTGTGGGGTGTGCTATAGAGGGGATGTGAAGCGAAGTATTCACCCCTACCGGAGTGTAAGTGGTGGTCTATGGAAATTAAGTGAGGTATTGTGTAGAGTCTGATGCGAGTAAGGTGAGCTGGTCCGGGACTCGGAGATTAAAGCGTGAGCCCAAATTGTGTGTCTTATGCTGTGAAGTCGTGCTGTGGCCTCTGCACTACAGTTGTGGAAGTAGTTTCAGCATGTGTTTATAAATACTAGGACTAACTACTGGCCCATACTAGTCTGAGAGTCCTGGGGTACGGAATATACGTGAAGTATTGTCTAGAGCCTCATGCTGCTAAGCTGAACTGCTGTCGGAGTCTGGGATTAAAGTGTGAGCCAAAACTGTGTGTCATATGCTGTGAAGTCATGTGCTCTGGTCACTGTGCCACATCTGTGCAAGTAGTATTAGCATGTAGTTATTGCTACTTGAATGAACTTTTGTTTCGAACATTGTCGCTTGTGTATGGTGCTTAGGTGGTGTTGTATAGGGAGTGCAAAGGTAAATCGATTCAGTATTTGTTAAGCGTAAACTACTCACCCCTATGGGTGATTAGAGCTTGGGATCAAAGCGAGAGGTCTGTGCTGCAAAGTGAGATGGTCTGGCCCCTGTGCCACAGCTGTGTGGAGAATACATTTTGTCGAGGGTCCGGGAGTTGCCGTTATATGGCCCTAAAATAGCGGGCCTAAGTTGTAAGTTATAGGGTGGCTCTAAAAAGACCTCTTGTGTTTATTAGTTGGGGCTACATATGAGTGCGGATGCACAGCTTCAAGTTATTCAGGAAAACTTGGTTTCCCTGATCTGTGAAGTGTACTCCATCACTTCTGTATATATCCGCCATATCAAACGTATGCTGTTGTAGATGGAGCCTATTTTGTGGTCTCTAAGGTATGCAGATACAGCTTTGTAGACTTTTTTTCTGAGATTTTTCAATCTGGGGACACAATTGTTTGGACCATTTCCACTTCTGTCTTTGGCATATATTGGAATATACATAGCTATTGGCTATGTAAACCTTCAGGTTATACGTAATCAAATGGCCCAATTGAAATGCCAGAATAATGCACATTGATAAGGCAGGCTGAAGTGTACATACATATGATGAGCAACATTCACCTGTTGGCCTTTTTGCAGAACCATTTCTTTAACCTCATCACTACTATGTATCACTATGGCTGCTGACTTTTATGAGTCTCTGCACCTACATAACTCACATACCATACTCAACTAGGTATAGCAGTACCCATGCCCTCTTAATTTTGACACCAGGAAATGAATATGCTACATACATCACACATTATGTGTACTTGTTCCTTAAGTTAAGTGAGTTCTGTACCGGTAAGTGCTGCAGAGTACCGAATATTGTTCAGACTTGTCCCATGCATCCCTAAGTTTTTATTGGAAAGTTGAACAATAACATGTATGGGATATGTTGAGATGTGTGGCAGATTCAGGATGGCATACCCTTGGATACAGTATCATGTGAGTGGACTCCCCTTTGACATATATTAGGTTTCTCATATAAGAGGCATGTACAATGGGATTCACTTACTATTTGTCATACTTGTGAGTGTCAGTGTCATGAAGGTGATGATTTTTCACCAGTAAAGAAAGTCAATTAGCCTCACACTCATCTATTGTGTCTGTTACTGACTACTATTGTCATTTCTGGACTGACACATGTCTGATTTTATAACCTGTATATGGAGCAGGTGATGTTGCGTACTTCAGTCACACATATTTGACAGTGGGAGTTGGAGTTAATTTTGTTTAATGTGTACTGCCATGGGAAGGGTAGTGAGTGGATATCAATGTGGGACATGATTGTGTACACATAGCAGTGCACTGTGTCCACTATGTTGACAGTCCACAAGGGGTTTGAGTTATATGGAAGTCCTGTGCTGTACAGTACAATTAGTAGACTAACCACACTACAGTGACACACTGCTTGGGGATAGTGTAAAACTTGGAAAGTGGTTCAAGTAATGAGCCAATTGCAGAGACAATTGGTCTCCCCGGGACCGGTGTTGTTCCCTTATGAATTTTCGGGAGGGTGTAGAAATAGGATATTACAGGTTCAGTGGTCAGTAGAAAGGCAGCCTCATTCTTCGTGATCCACTCATTAGTCTCACCCTCCAGAATTAGGCTGGTGACAGTTGTCGTTAGTCTTTTTGTGGGATCTATAGTGAGAGGGTTGTAGTGGGAGTTATTGGCCAGTTGGCGTTTGCACTCTGTGTCGTTGTCCTTGCTACTCTGAATAACAGTAGCGACCCCTTTATCTGCCTGTTTAATGACAATAGAGGTGTCGTTTGCTAGAGACTGTACAGCCTGTCTTTCCGTTGTGCTCAAATTGTTAAAGCAGCGCGTCTCGGGTTTGTTTTCAAGGCTCCTAAGGACTGCTCTCTCAAACGCCAGCACTGCAGGTGGGACCATGCTATCTGTGGATGTGAAAGTAGAGGGGTTACGTAAGTCGGTGTCAGTTCTTTCAATGTCTGGTCTGTCATTGAAAAAGGACCGAAGGCGTACCTTCCTCAACAGTTGTCTGACCTCAACCATTTCCTTGAAGCTATCGGGTATAGGGGTGGGGACGTAGCCCAAGCCTTTCTCAAGAATGTTAATCTCGGTGGAGGTGAGTGTCCTCTCAGATTGCATCATTATAGGCAGGACCAGTTAGCCTGCACCTCTACTGACCTTAAGACTAAAGGTTGTATTAATTTATTTTAATTCACTGTGTAGTACTGAGCACTGAGGTCCTGAGGAATTGCTAGAATTGCAAGAAACATGTCGACCTAAATAGAGGGTTGTAGATATTTCGCCGCCAACTTACGTGGCGTAGATCTCCCCTCCCACCATTTTAACCAAGGGAGCTAGCCACAACATTAAAGTTCTTTGTGGACTAACCCACCTTTTTTAATTCACCACCACTTTTTCACGACTACACATTCACCTGCCCTCTCACACGCTTGCACCATATGGCTGGAACAAAAGATCTCCGATAAAGAGCCCCTTCGCGTGTGCCAGTCAGACATTGCAGCGCCAGTCTGACGAGGAGCAGAACCCATATGATGAAGCATGACACCTAGCTTGCTGGGTGTGTGAGGGTTTTAGTTCCCAAGAGGGAATCCCCCTCCCTCTTGAATACCTCTCTCTCTACACGCTATATACACACACTCCATTTGCATAGTCCTACCGGGGAACTTTATACTTCTTTTTGCTACTAGTAATTCGGACACGTACACCGACCCCATTAAATATTGTCCACCCCAGGTTCCACTCCTTGTTGTTAGAATGCTCCTTTCTACTTCACTGCCTTCATGGTGATGGTGGTGGGGATGGTGGTCTTCTTGATGCTCCTAGCTTCAGTAGGAGTAGGTCCATGGTGCCACTGAGTTTGTCAGAGTGATTTGGGTATGTTTTGCTTGTATACCAGTGGCCATGCGTAATTTTTACATCTGTTTTCCGTAGCGGTAAAAATCAGTGCCTCTTCGCCAAAGTAGTGACTTTTTCCAAAATTGTTGTAAATAAGGCTGCATCAGTTTTGTGAGGATTTTTCAGGGGAAACACCTACCCTGCATATTATTAGCATTAATTGCTGCAACTGGATCTGGCGCTAAAAAAAGAAATAAGAACAGGAGTTGAAAAAGTGACCCTAAAGGCCTCTAGCATCACTTTGTACACAGGGCACCAAAAAAAAGCTGCTGCAGTATCAAAAAATGGACCCTCCAATGGCGATAGATTCTTGCAAATATTCCCCTATGTGTTAAATAACCGAAGAGCATTCTGGGAAAGAACTGAATAAGAGAAGTCGACTTTTGCATTTCTTCGGGTCACAGCCGAACCTTTCCAACCCTCTTTTGATTTAAACCTACTGAGGCAGACGCTTTCAGGAATCTAATCCTCCACAGTGTCGCTGTAGTCATTTATAATTAAATAAATGTTGGTAACATATATTGGAAGCTCATCTTCCGGAGGCATCCCTGTGTGACAATGTGACCTTTGGGATGTGTGTGTAATTCTGCTCTGTGGCTCCCTGGTCATAACTGCTTAGCTTCACTGTCTCAGCTGTCATTGATTGTAGTGAAGATGAAAGATGAGCCCCCGGATGCTTTCTCAGAAGCCTTCCACAATAACCAATAGATTTTCTCAGACTGTCATAATGATAAAGGATATGCTGGGGTTCAGGCGCCATTTTTTCAGTGTCTAGAAAATTAAAGAGCAAAGCAGGTGCTGGCATTACACAATCATCAAATAGAGTGTGGTTATAAAGTCATTATTTTTGCAGCTGAATTGAAAAATAAATTCATTTTGAGAGCCATGTGGCGCCCCATTTTGTCAGGTATCATATTCAAAAACTTGGGTTTAATACACAAAACTGTACACGGTAGGGCACTGAAATACCTGCCCAATGTTTAATATATAGCACGCCTTATAGAACTCTGAGAATATAGGGGCATATTATCAAGCCTGTGCGCTAAAATTATCGCCGCTTTATCGGCCGAAAACGGCCGATAAAGCGGCGATAATGGGCTTGATAATATGCTCTATGGAATTCCAATCGAAGCACATGTTAGATGTCTTCACATCTAACATGTGCTTCGATTGGAATTCCATAGAGCATATTATCAAGCCCATTATCGCCGCTTTATCGGCCGTTTTCGGCCGATAAAGCGGCGATAATTTTAGCGCACAGGCTTGATAATATGCCCCATAGTGTGTTAGAAAGAAGATTTTAGGGAGAGTTTTTCCAACTCTATCAAGATGTGTCTGGAACACTCCCCTGATAATAGGAGAGGTTTTGATGGAATCCTGGTGTCTGGTTCCTAAACCAGGGAGTTTGTCTTCACACTTAGCAGAATCTTTCACAAACAATCGTGGTAATATGCCAGTCACCTCATTCCAGACGAACTTTTGTGAATGTCATGTGTTATTTTTGCAGGGTGCTTTTCCTCCAATGTGAAATTGAGGAAGACAGTATCTTTTTACATTAAGTTTCTGTTTGTTTTCTGGAAAAGAACAATATTGTTACGAGTGGAAAAACTCCTTCACCTATCCCCCAGCCATCGATAAGGTCACATACAATTGTACTTGATTTTATCATCCTTGAAAGGTTGAACGCTTGCATCATCTGTGCTTTGAATTATTGAATTCAAACTGTGATGCGCGGACCACACTAAGATGGACATACACACCCCTAGTATAGACTAAGGGGGAGTGAAATCCAGCGACTTGCATTGCATTTTGCTAAGGTGCAGCAAGTGAATCTGTATTAAGTGAGCAAAGCTCTCAAGTTTCCCAGGTCCATGTGTAAGTAGCTCATCCAGAATTGTGTTCTGGAATTTGTAATCCTTATTTTATAATGGGATATACAGCCAGATTCATCAAAGACCCCTTTTGCGAGTCTTTAATAGCGATTCATAAGGAATCGCTATTACAGACTCGCAAAACGGGATTCATGTAGGAATCGCAAAATAAAATGCGATTCCTACACATTCCTTATTTGCGATTAGCAAATTGCTAATCGCAAATAAGGAATAACTCCCCATTCATTCCTGTGGGCCTAAAGGCAGTTAGGAATGAATTGGGAGTATTCTTTATTTGCGATTAGCAATTTGCTACTCGCAAATAAGATAGCGATTTCAAGGGTGCCAGGGGTGTCCAAAGGACACCCTGTAGCACCCCTTAAATGCAAATTTAAACAGGTGTTGTGCACACACATGTCCAAAGGACATGTGTGTGTGTGTAACATGCAAAAGGAAAAAATGCACTAATGTGCTTTTTTCTCTTTTTTCGCAATTTACCACGAAGTCAGACTTCGTGGTAAATTGCGACCAAATATTGCAAATTCGCAATTTCAAATTGGTTCATGAATTGCATTTAAGGAATCTCTATTAGAAATTCCTTAAATCCAATTCCTCGCAAATATGCGATTTTGCTAATAGCGATTTTTGCATTTGGGATGATGAATCCCAAATGCAAAAATTGCATTCTCAGAGGGCTCAGAATCTGGCCCTTTGCGAGCACAATTTTGCTTGATGAATCGGGCTGTAAGAGGCCTGAAAGTACCAGAAAGTAATGCAACATGTGGACTGGATGCAATATTTATGCTTGTACTAGGGAAACTTGAGATCACTAATAGGAGCAAGTAGTGGCTGGGCTAATTACTGCCTTTACTGCCTTGACAGTAAAGGGATTGGATTTGCAACATCACTCTATGTCACCATGATTACTGCGAGCCAGCCCACAAAGAGCCAGGACACCTGTCTGCAAGAAGGCTCAATGAATTAAGAGCTCTCTGAGGACAATTACATCTGTTTTGCTGGTTACACATTTGAATCCCGGCAGGGCCAACAACACTTTCATTGAGGTTGGTATATTACGTTTCCTTGAATTTGTTGTTATATGTTATATATCAAAAATAATTATTCCAACCTACATCACCTAGGTCGAGAGGCAGATGTATGTAGGAGCAATGCTGAAGTTATATTCCTCTTCTGGGAATAGACATTTCCAACCTCTGTTGGAGGTCTATTGTATGAAAATCCCCTCATCTTAACATATGGTCTACAATACATACACATACAAACCTGGGAATCTGTAAAACCAAGAGAAGGAAATTCCTTACGGAAATTGACCAGAGTAAATCAAGCTGTCCTGGCTAAAGCATTACTCCTTGAACTCTCCCTATTCAGCATATATGCAAGGGCTATCTCGAATATATTAGGTTGGGCTTATCATCTTCTGCATGCTGACTCTGGCTCCTTGAGGCACATTTTAAAATCTGAAACTTTTAGAGAAGAGTTGTCACAATACACTTTTGATAAGAATCTTAATATAGCTTTTAATCAGTCTCTTTGCACAGTAGCACTTTTACAATCCTGGACACCGGCACATTTGAGCTCTTTTAAAAATATAATGTCCCAAGATTAAGCTTCGATCTGGACGTAGAGCACTGTATACAATTAAAACACTATAAAGAATACGCAAAACTATGGACTATAAATCCGCAGAGAAATATACAAACTTCTTATTAGATCATATGGTCCGGCGCTGTATTCTTCTACTAAGGCTGGAAATCCTCCCTTTGAAAGTGTATAAAGCAAAGTGGAACAAATCTGAAAATACAACTGGGCTTTGTGATTTGTGTAAGGAAGGAATACAAGATCTAACTTATGTTCTATCTAGTTGTCCTAACCCATCGCTAGTTGAAGCCAGGAGGAGGTATTTAAGGCCTATGAGTATCAGATGCAATGATAAGTCTATACAAAACCTAATTAAGCTCTGTAAATGATCACGGATGAACCCGCTTGTTATCAATTGTATACATTTTTAAATATCTTTCTAAAGTTGTTTTAAAATCCATGATGATAATGTTTTAAAAATTATAAATATTTAAAGCTGATATTATGAACTATTACCTAAAATAACCTTGAGCTTGTCAAAATAACAGCACATATGTTGTGTGACCACAATATTTTGCCAAAAATATCAAGGACTAAATTGTCGAGAAGGTATGTGCATATAGGTAAGTGTAGATTTACTATTCTTAGCACCACATCTTACTTTGAATATATACATATATAATCAAGGTACATATAAAAGCAGTTAAGTACAGGAGACCTCTACTAACCTATAAAAACCTACCTCAGGATTTTTGGGCTCTCAATATGTTTACCACAGCATTCTAGTAGCATGATATTCTGCACTTGTTTTTAGGTGGAATACCTAATTTGGCAAAGAGAAATACATTTTCTTTACAACATTTGAAGTGTCAAAACCTTCTTTTTAAATGATTTAGGCAATCTAGGTATTTTTTATTAACATTAATGTCAGGTATTATCCGGTGGGTTTGTGTACAATGTACTAAGCCTTTTAGATTTCATCCCAAACTCCCTGTAGGAAAGGTTTGCCACAATATAAACTCACCACACCTTCGTGAGCAGTTCAGTAGTCCCTTGGTGTCAACAGAACACATATAATAGTTTACCACGCCACTGAAACGATTTACCCCTGACAACTCCAAGAACTGCACATTTGGCCCATTTGAAAGGACTTTTGATGTGGCATGTAAAAATACATATGTTCTCTTCAAGCAGGGTTTGGTGAATTGATGAAGGTTGATTTTAGCCTGCTTAATGGGTGTGTTTTCGAATCCAACATATGTATGTGAACATTTCAGTATATTATTATGTTTTGTTACTTATGGTTGTATTGCAGACTGATGGCAGCTCTAAGAATTGGCTGATCGTTATTTTAGGCTCAACATAAATTACTAGGAATTCAATTTACAAAACAGTGACACGGCAGGAATGCACAGCACACAACCAAGATGAATAAATCCTAAAATTCACACCTAATAAAATATCAATAAGAAACTGAGTTTAGGCCTTTTCCCCAACCTGTGCAGTCACAGGGACAACCAGACACTCTAAAAGTGAGTACGTTAGTGGACCCTACTAATTAGGACTCACACCTTCATACAAGTTTTTCGGAATAGGATGGGGTATTTACCACACCTGAAAAACACCATGACCCCATTGTGAGGTATTTACAATGTATGGTAAATACCTCCTATTCTGAGTTCTTAAAAGAAAAAAGCATAACAAGCAGAATTTTTTTCTGACACATTTTGCCATTTTTCAGGGCCTTCGCCCCTAATAGATTTCAGCAGGGCTGACCGCCAAAATTTATTAGGATAAAACTGTGAGGATGTGTTAATTATCACATAATTCATAATTCCAATCGTGTGCAAACACATTTTGGAACTTAGCCCTTACCTCGTAAAGCGGGCAGTGAATAAAACATTGTCTCCTCCGTCTCCTTGACTCTCAAGGCGAATATGGATGAACGGTCAAGGCTCAGCCCAGAGAAAGTGTGTGGTGAGAGTCTAGGTAGAATGCAACACAATATTCATAGATGCAGTAAGGATAAGATGCTCGGCCAGCGTGTGAGTACACACACAACACTTTGACAATATGTTGCAATTGATAATCTGCTAAAAGTGCAAAACGAGAAATACATAATGAAAATGACTTAAATCCAAATATACAGTGAAAACTTCCTTCATAAGGAACACAACTGTAAATCCAAGGACCATGAATATCAGCGCTATGTATTGTTCAAGATTTCTAAATGATTACGAGCATATGCCCCCTACTGCAAATTGGCAGATTGCAGTGCTGCTGCTAAACCTGAGATACATTATTACTAGTCAAGAGCCTTCACAGTTCACAAACACTGAAAAGCAAGCAGAAAAAAGTTGACACAAAGACACACGGCAATATGGTATGCCTTAAAAACTCGCAGGGCAAGGGTAGAGTGTCTCAAATTCCAGAAATGCCACTTAATGTGACCAGCAATAAAAGCCTACTTCCTGGGTTTATGTTTAGCGGTGTTATTCACCTAAAATGAGCATGAGAAGCTCCAGATCACTAATTCTGGGGCGATCAACTTTGGCAGCATGGCTTCATAGTCTATAGTTTGTCCACAGTGACTCGGCTAGGACCACTTAGGTCTCTCTCAATCCAGTCTGCTGGCAAACCAGTACGGTGCAGGAAACCTCATCAACATCAGGGTCGAGGGTGAAACAAAACTAATGAAAGGTGGTGCAGAGAGTGAGGTAGAGCTAACCTGCACAGAGGAGTATTTCTTTGAGGAGCCCTCCACTGGTGTCTCGTGTAGGGTACAGCAATTGTACAAGCACTGAGATCAAGTTTTTAGATGCCCTTGGATAGCTTGATGTTTCCATGAAGGAAAGATCAGAGGTCAGCGTTCAGAGGCAGGTAAGCAAGGTTTCAGCAATGAACTTCAAACTTATACCTAGGCAAGAGAAAATGACAGCATTCTCCTCCAGTGAGGAAGCATCAACAGAAGCAGGGTCCATGTAAGTCAAGGACAAGGCAATATTCAACAAGCTGGATGGAAACTCCAGCTAATGTGCCCAAGGTCAGGCGGTTTTGCCAGGGCCCACTGTCAACCACAACAAGTGCCATGGTAAAGAGGACCAGCCAACCAGGCTGGAGCAGTGTTCCCCTTCTTAAAGAGCCCTATAGGAAGGTACTCTTCCCAGAATACATTACAGAGATCCTTGACTAAGCGCATAATAGCCAGGTACACCTTACTGGTGGCTGCTCTGATAGGAAATCTTGCACTGAGTTGAATTATGGGTTTGAAGCAGTAGGCGTTGCTATCCCTGTGCTCATGTTGCTGTCGCTAGAATCGCGTGGAACCTTGGCTTACGTCTAATAGGTCATTCCTTCCTTCTAAGTTCAAATTTGTATAAAGCTTGTGAAAGTGATAATAAACAAATCACTAAGGAACAGCATGTGACTTCCGAACACTGGACGCAATATAACCAAAATAAATACTGAAAATGTTCTGGAGAGCCTATGCATTTGCTTGAATTTGGGCAAACAATCGCACCTTTCTTCATGCTATCTTTCCACAAATATCTTAACAGTAATTTTAAAAAGTCCAATGTATTGCCTTGCAATGGAAGGGTGAAATAAGCGTTATTTACCTTCCAAAATAACATTGTGTGATGCCAAAGTCAAGCGTCATAGAACAACCATTTGTGTGGAGTATGTATGTCAAGGCGTGTTTAGAGTAATTTTCCATGGCGTAATTGTTGTGGTCACTTCAGCTGTGCCTGGCAGTTTGGCGAATTTACTTCACTGAAATATTGCCCGTTTGCCTTCAGGAGCACTGGAAACAAAAAACAACACAGGAGGAGGAAGTGGAGGCGTGGTGTCCTGTCTGAGTTGAATTAATCTTTTCTCTTACATCTGTCATTCTTACAAAGATAAATGTTTTAGAATTGCCATGAGTAACCGTAAAGATGGGTGCACCAGTAATGTTAAAGGAACGCTTACCTCATGCACTCATTCTGATGATGTTGCTTAATTAATGTTGTGATCATGATGTTCACAAACATTCTAAACACTCCTGCCTTATTTATGAAGGACTTGCGCCACTTTTACGTGACTTTTAAAATGGGAAAAAGACACGCACCGGTGGCGCAAGGCCTTCATAAATAAGGCCCCAAGGATTCCGTTCCGTCTCAGTCCCTGTGATTTATTGTACATTCGTAGGTCTGCAGGTAACTCCTCTTTGTGCAGCTACGAAGCCCCAAACACTCAAACATGCTGCACTGCAGCCAGTGATTTTGCAGAGAAAGACAAGAAGTGCTGCACCCAGTGAGATTCCAGGGTGAAGAATCTAGTGGAGGGTCTCCTCTTTCAGAACACCCGAAAGGGATGTCCCTCAGGGTCACATGATAAGGGCCCGGCAAACTGTTACCACAATTCAAAAAGACAAAAAACTTTTCATGGACAAAGTAAAAAATTGTGTGAAGGGCATTTTTGCAAAGATTGTTAATGGCTGCTGTCCTTACAGTGGTTGTACAACAATACAACGCAGGTGAAGACATTGTATGCCTTTATCACTCATTTTATACCACACATTTTTCAACCACGAACATGCTTTAACAAAATACATGCCATTACCATGTATTGTTTTCATATATAAAAACAATGTATTTGTGGGGGAGACGCCTAACAACCCCGACCAACCTTAAATCTGTGGTAAAGGCATGCGTTGTAAAAGCATGCATGTGGTAAAAATATGCATGCTAAAAAATGCGCGTAAAGGCACAACTAGGTAAAAAAGTTGTTGTAAAGGCTATTTCCCCTTACAGTAGACCAGTGGTAACAAGTTTATTGCATACATCTGTGGGTAACAAATAGATTGTATACTGGACTCCGACCCTCTCTTTCTTCATGTATAGATCAACAAATTAGTATAGTTAGGTAATGAAAACTCACTTGAATAACAAAATGGGGTTTGAGTGTGGTTGCCACTACCACTGCTGCTGCTATGCTTGCTAATTCTGCTACTTGAAATACTAGTTCTTCTATTTTATTAATAGAAGTATCATTTCTACTTCTTATACTGATACTACTATTAGTATTACTTCTATCTCTACTTATATTACAGCTATGTCTACTAGTATTACTATGACAGATATTAGTATTGACACCACCAGCATACTAGTAGTGCTGCTGGCATCAGTGCTCCAGAATGATCACAATTATTGGTACTGTTATTACTGGTGCTTCTACGAGAAATACCTCTACTTCTCCAGAAGCTCATGCATGTAATTGCAAATAAAAAACTGACAATACCAAACAAGATGGTATATGAAACCAAACTAATGAATCCTTAAAGCAAACAACAGCCAATCTTCATTAGCGCAACCCCACAAAGCTACAAATGAACCATAATCCATTAAGTGGCACAAAACATGTTCTAGCCAGCCCTCTCGGTGTGACCATCCGTGCAACAGAAGGCTATCATGCTTGAAACAAGGTCTTTAGCTGTAAACCCTCTACGCCTGAATTAACCGAACCCTGCTTCACAAACTCCAAACCATCCAAAACACCGCATCCAGACTCGTCCTCGGAACCCCTTGATATGGGCACACAACCCAGCACCTGCAAGACCTCCACTGGCTCCCCGTCAAGAAGAGAGTAACCTTCAAACTACTCACCCATGCCTACAAATCCCTCCACAACATCCGAACCAAATACCTCAACAAGAGAGTCACCTTCCACGTACCCAAAAGGAACCTCCACTCCACCAACCCGCCCTGGCCGTGACCCCACACATCGGCAGAACCCAAGCTGGCGGAAGAGCCTTCTCCTACGTCACAGCAAAGACCTGGAACTAGTTCCCAGTCAACATCAGACACTCCCCTACTCTGAACACCTTCAGGAAGAGCCTCAAGACATGGCTTTTTGACTGATCTTAAGCTACACTCCTCTCACCCAGCACCTTGAGACCCTCGCGGGTGGTTAGTGCGCTTTACAACACCCTAATTGATTGATTGAATGAACCCATGTTTAAAATAATGTTTTTTAACCTTGGATATATAAATGTATTATTTATGTGTGCCACAGCAAGGAATTCTCAGTCCATAAAAAGAATACATTATTTCACATATTATTCACAAAGGAATAAGCCTTTACACCTTACCGTAAAATGGCATGGTCATATGGGTATACTTGGAAACTGGATACACGTTAGATGTTTTGAAACTGCATTCTATTTCTCAAGGATTATTTTGAAGGTCAAATACCTGTACTGGATGTTCAATGTATAGCTAACAAAAGCATGTAATACTTTACACTTTATTGAATACTATTGAATGAAATGCAGTTCCTGTAGACAGCGCTACAATACTATTGTATAATGAGAGATCTATTTTCTTAGAATTTCCAAGGTTTGATAGATTGAGACTCATCTGTTTGTTCGCTTCTCCTAACCAAACAAAGCTACAATTTTAAAGCCTTCTTTACCTCACATCCCGGTAGCTATCAAAGGAAAGCACACACTTTTATCAATCAAGTAATGCTCTGACATTGATTTGCTGCAGAATGCTAACTTGCTTGTCACAGTCATATGAAATAGGCCCTAATGGTAGCACTGGGAGCCACTATCTAGTGTTTGTTCTAACCAGTGTGGTGTAATAATTGGAGTTTTGCTTCACATTGTTTCAATCATATTCAGAAATGGCATGTTATAATTTTCCAATTTTATATTAGCCTTTAGATTCTAGGTCTCTCTTCAAACTGTATCAAGAAAAAAAAAGAAATCAAGTAAACATCTTTTGGGGAAGTAGGATGTCCATACATCCAGAGTAAAGAATAAGAGAAGTGGAGGTCCTATTCCCCCACAGAACCATCAGTCTTTTTCACTTCATCAGTAAAATGATTTAAATTGAGGTTCTTAGAAATAGGGGTCTCTAGTTGGCAATGGTTTGCACGATAGTCCAAGTAGGGACCCTTCTTCCCAGTCAAGGTAATGGGGATACACTTCTACAATAACCCCTGCTCACCCCCTTGGTAGCTTGGCACGAGCAGACAGGCTTATCTCAGAGGCAGTGTGCAAAGTATTTGTGCACACATACAGTAATACAGTGAAAAAACTACAAATGGACACCACACCAGTTCAGAAGAATAAGTAATCTTTATCTAAATAAAACAAGACCAAAATTACAAAAATCCACAATACAGTATTCAAAATATGACTTTCAAAAGGGAGAAACAGTTCTGTTCTTAGCAAATTTGCAGATACAACACTTTTCACACAAAGTACCTTGGATACATCACACTCACAAACAAAAACTGTTGCAGGGAAGGTAATGCGTCGGTTCCTTATGGCCAGCGAAGGGGATGCGTCAGTTCCTTACTTCAGTGGAGGTGATGGTTCGGTGCCTTACTGACAGGCGGGGTGGTGATACATTAGTTCCTTACTGAAAGGGAGATGATGCATCGGTTTCTTACTGAAGGGGAGATAATGCGCCTGTTTCTTACTGCGGCCCAGGTGTTCTTGCAGGCGTGGTGCCCAGATGTGATGAGTAAGGACTGGAGATGCGTCGGTTCTTGCAGCTGCTGCACCACAATGCATTGGTTCTTGCAGCTGTACAGCCGGACCTGCATTCGGAATTGGTCCGGTGATCTCAGACTACATAGATCGGTGCACTCGATGCGGCATACGGTGATTGCTCAAGCTGCAGGAAGGCACTGCGTCGGTTTCTTCGGAAAATTTATTGGAAACAGGTGCGGATGTGTCGCACTTCTCATTGTTGAATTGCTTTCCCAGCTCCCAACAGCAGCAACAAACTCCAGAGGCCCACAACTGCAGCAAGCACCTCCTGGCAGGTTAGAACTCCCACAAAGAAGTTCAGGGGAGATGGGGGTGAGAACTTTGTATCCCTGAGACATCAAAAACACGAAGCAAGCTCTATTTCAAGCCCTTGGAGATCTTCCTCAAGCAGGGGAAAGAGCACACAGCAAAGTCCGTGTCCTTTTCTTGGCAGAAACAGCCACTGCAGGCCAATCCCAGACAGCACACAGCAAATGGGCCGTACTCTCCTCCGTTTCCCCAGCTCTTCTCCTTGGCAAAGGTTCCTCTTGAATCACAGAAGTAATCTAAAGTACAGGGGCCTAGCCCCCACAATGTTTCAGCACAAAATCCTTTGTTCTCTGGTGGCAGAGAAGCTCTTTGCCCAACCAAAACCAGCTCTGTCTTCTCTGGTGCAGCTTTCTAGCAGGAGGTAGAGACAGCATTGTCAAAGGCAGATCAGGGCCATTCAAGTGTGAAATAAATCTCCTCCCCAACTCTGAATGCAGCCCAGGTCTATTCAGCCCAGCCCTGACTCACCCTGAAAGAATGCACATCCTGAGCCCCTGTCACTCCAAAGCCAGTCAGTCAATACACAAGCCTAAAAGAGGCACACAGGGTGGCTAAGCAAGAAAATACCTACTTTCTAAAAGTGGTATTTTCAAATACAGAATGTAAAAGTCATCCTCACTAAAAGATGTATTTTTATATTCTGAGTTCAGGCATACTACATTTTATCTTCCTACCTTGTCCCAATGGGAATTTATATTTATAAGATGTTTCAAATGAACTTCCGTTCTATCCTATGGGACAGATAGCCTTTCAAAAGTGTGTGAGAAGTTAGCCTGGCATATGTTGTCAACTATTCTAGTGGGCACCTTGCACCAGTCTAAACGACCCTTATGATGGTGGTTGTAAAGTCAACCTTATAGATCAGCTATCCTAGTGGTAGCATGGACCAGCAGTCTTAGGCTAAAACTTCAGAGAGAATGTGAAGCAAGCTGTTTTGCCAATTATAATCCCTTGAGTACCAAATGAAAGGACACCAAACAAGGTATATATCAAATATATATGTATTTATTACTAACACAACCCTTCTGAACTCTTTATGAGGTCAGAGATCGAGATACAATACAAGTTACTCATTAAGCATACTATAAGTTGCACAAATACAATTCTGCCCTAGGGGCCTCACGAACCATATACTAAGTAAGTGGTATAAGAACCACTTCAGTAATAGTGAATGGGCCTAGAGCCTAGAGAATCGCTGGGGCTACAATGGACAACCAAGGGATTGGCAGTAGGAGGCCCACGGAAGATACGTGCAGTGTCTAAACATAGTCGCGAGTTACCATAGAGTTATAATGGGAACGTAAAAGTTACAAAGTAGTTAATTAAGGACACTTCCGGATGGACTAAGGTAAAACCCTTTTAAACTAGGACACTTCTAGAGTCAACACCCACGGGAGCACCAGAGTACTCGAGTTACCTCACCCAGGGAAGCCGGGTGCATAGGTGTCTTTTCGTGTCGGGTTTCGTCGCTGTTTCCTATGGAGAGCTGCAAAGAAGTGCTGCAGGCGACCAGGAGAAAAGTGTCCATGTGGATCCAAGGGTGAATCAAAGATGTGAAGAACTTGAAAGCAGAGGGGACAGAGTCTGGGTCACTAGCCAGTGATCAGGAAAGAACCATGAAGGAACCAGGCGATGTTGAGTGTTTCAGGTGAAGAAGGTAAAGCTTGTCTCTGCAGCCACGAAGACCAGGAGATGTTGACAACCAACCAGGAGCTGTATTCAAACTGTCCCACAAATAATATAGTTGACTGCGGTGTCGGTATCCGGTTTGGACCCAACAAGCCTTGACAAACGCAATCCATGCAGGAAAGGAAGATTGGCTTCAGTAATGACCAGCAAGGACTGGGGAGCTTCGCCTTTGCAGGGAAGCTGGGGCGAGCCTGAAGCAACCAGGCCAGCAGTGTAGATTCAAAGAATAGTCCTCAGGGGGCTAACTAGCTAATGGGCTAGCAACCAGGAAGACGCGTCAAGCTGAAATGCAAGAGCAGGCCCCACGCGGCACTCGTGGAGTGTGGGGGGCTGAGCTTTGGTGCAAATGGTGCGCGGGACTGTGGCTTCTCAAACCCCAATGCACAACTTCAAGGGTGCCTCGGTCGTTGCACTGTTAGCAAAGTGCAGGTAGTCAAGGGTGTCCGGTCCCACGTCTCTCGTGTCTGCCACGGGTCTCAGCTTTGCTGTGGATGTGGATTGGAGTCAGAGAAGTCTGGAAGTCCAGTTCATGAGTTGCTGAGTCTTCGGGTTCTGGCGGGAGCATCGACAAAGCAAACTGGCAAGTTACTGGTGGTGCCTGTTTACACAGGGTGGGCACTCCTTGACCACTAGGGAGATGTCTTCAGTCTTCTAGTCGGTACAAAACGTCGAAGGTCCAAGAGTTTCATTTCAGAGTAGATCTTCGATGTGTGTGGCTGATTGCATATTCGTCTATGCTATGTTTCTAGTGCTATGTTTCACTGTACGTTGTCCAATCACTTTGTTTTTCTCTCAGGCTTAAGACACAGGCCATATCATAGTGGAGTGTGACCTTGATCACACCACTCAGTGGAAACCCTCTCACCAAAGTCTGGTAAGAGTGGAGCCCGCATTTCTTACAAATAGGTCCAGACGAATGCCACAGACCCATCTGGGCCACTTGGCAGAAACATGTCGACTGCATTGACATCGGTGGGGGGATAATAATATCCCCACCACACCGGTTACCTTGTTTTAATTACCATATAGATACCAGCATCATTAAAATTTATTTTGACATCCATAATGGCTTTTTAGACTCACTATTCTTTAAACGGGACCCCACTTAGTTTAGAAGTGCATCCCTGTTGTCAGGTGTATGCTCTCCCTCTATCAAACTACGTTTTTAGAGGGTGAGGACTGGTTAATGAGGAAGCATGATACCAGGTGGTGTGTGAGACCATTCCTTCACTTTTTGTGAGATGCCTGCACACACAAACTGATAAACATTAGCGCTAACAACACCACACTGAGAGCGGCTCTATTGTGATGAACAGTTTATGTTGGAGGCTGCCGGCTCCTAGCACACTGTGCCTCTGTTCCCCTCATCCCAGAATTCTCCTTGGTCGGGTCTTGTGGTTACACTCTTATATTAAGATGCCTTGTTTAAGTAAACTAGTGTGTTTTGGAGGTTAATGTTGTTCAATTGATGCTCAACTGGAAGAGAGCCAGCCTGCTCCTCCGGAGGGTTCCCCAAATTTTGACATATACTTCAAGCATGGTTTTTTCCCTATTATGTTTAGCACATTGTGGAATAAATATACGAGGGACAATGCGGAGCTACAATGGCCACTTACTGGTTCATTTGATGAACAAAAATTGAATTTCTTGCAGGAAAAAATTGTTTGCCAAAAAGAGTAGGCAGTCGATATTTGATTCTCTAAGAGCATGGCAGAAAGAAGCAAAGCACCTGTGTATGAGAGCAGAGAAAGAAGCCCGGAAGAGACAGATGCAAACGATAACACAGAAAGCAGTGGTCTATGAAAGGGAAAAGATAGAGAAAGGCATAGAATGTTCAGATAGGAAGTTTTGATTACAGAATGATAAATGTTATGTCTCCAGAGAGGAGGAAGACGTTTTTGTTGAAGAGTTATTAGATTTTCGCCCCCACCTCCTTATGCCCCTGAACGGATGTACCCGACAGTTCAGATGTCCCAGTCTTCAGGCCCTAGTGAAACCCTCTCTAGTGTTTCTGTTTCTAGCACTACTGCCTCATCTCCGGCCCCATTTGCTTCGCCTCTACCCGCGCAAGCCACAGGGGCGGGAGCCGTTGGCTCTCCTGTCCTGCCTACTGGTCACGTTTTGACTGCTACTTCCCCTTTCACCCCTACAACACTGTCTCCCTATGTCATGGTACCTGTATGCATCTGCTCTTTCACCTTGAGTGTCATACCTCAAACAATGTCAAATGTCGAAACGCCTGTAAGTGGGATGCATGAAGCGAATTGGACAGCAGCGCGAGACCGCATGGAGAAAGTGTTTGTGCGCTCTGCTGTGGGTGATGAGGTAAAGCAAATGGTGGTGACTCAAGCAGCTCTGTAGGCCCAGAATGCGATCTATAGTGTGGGAGATGTGTGGAGTGTGATGAAAGATTATGAGCCCTTCATATAGCAGCATTCTCTAGAGCACATGTCGGCCATGCTATTAGGACTGTGGGAAGTGTTTTCAGGTTGCTGCACCGCAGATCATCTATCACATACGGTACAGGGTATATGCTACAGGTATGGCTCCCAATGAGGTTTTTAGCAATGTAACAATATTAGTGGAATTACCGAGGCAAATTGCTCTAAAAGGTTCCAATGATAGGGACACAGCACCCCATGAGGGAGGTCCATCCCATTTATTATCCTGAAATTCCAGAACTGTGTGATTCCACAGACACTGTAATTAGGCCATGAGTCAATGCTTGGTTTTCAGGAACAGTGGATCTATACTCCTTCGAAGAGGAGTGAGGTCCTATCCCTAAAGAGCCAGCTGCCGGACCCTCGGAAAAACCCTACTGCATATTATAAAGAATTGACGGAGATGGCCTCCTCCACAGTGATGACATTAGCTGATATTGAGTTGTTCTTTGGTCTGCTGGTACCGGTCGATATGTGGAGGAAGGTTCAAACGCAGGATCATGCACAGGAGTTGAGTGGCACATGGGACGAGATCAAGGCTTGGTATAAGGCACGTAAGCCCAGAGAGAAGCTGAAAGCAGAGCTCCTAGCTTTGCCGGGGCATATTATTACTTACATTCACTCCTTTATCCCGCCAAGACTAGTGGATTGAGACAAGTTGACTGCATGTCATCAGAAGAAGGATGAGAGTGTGTCAGATTTCTTTATTAGGTTTGAAGGGGTGCTCTTCGACTTTAGTGGCCAGGACCTGTCATTGGAGGGTGGTGTCTGGTTGTTTGTCAGCAGATTTGTTAATAACTTGCTCCCTGAGATTTCGACTAGGTTGCAGGCTTCAGAAATTACATGGAGCACCTCTCCCCCATCAGTAATATTGAGTATGGTACAGTATTATGAGCATATGCAGAATAAGGAGAAAGAGAAAGTGGAGAAAAAGTCAAAGGAATTGAAGACGAGGGTGTTGATGCAGCAAGTAGCGAGGGGTAATGGAAGAGGAAGAGGTTCTGATTCGGCCCAGTGGCTACCCTGGTCTAATAGGGGTGGTACTTCGAGTGCACCCATTGGGCTTAATCAATGTGCTTACTGTAAGCAGGAGAGACATTGAAGGAATGAGGGTCTGGAGTTGTTGCAGAAAGGTGAGGCCCGAGAGGACACGGTTTTAGAGGACGCAGAAGAGAAGGAGGAGGCCGAAGAGAGAAGCAGTCACACAATCAACAGAGCGGGAACTATTTTGACGACCCCCGTGGCCGATAGTACTATCACGATGACTATGACATAGATTAGGTGACGGGGTTGTCCCATAGCTAGGAGAGCCAGAGACAGTGTGAGAGACCAGTTCCGGTGCCTGTAGATAAGTGCAGACCCTATGTTATGGCGGATTTGCAGGGTACGACCAAGAAATATTTAGTTGATACAGCCGCTATGAATAGCTCTGTTTCCCGTTCACTGGTCCCGGGGCAGTTCTATCAGGCCAAAATAATGTGTCATGTTACAAAAAACAGTGGTCCCTACTCGTGGACACAATGGAATACTGAGCTAATAATCACACACCTGATAAGTGTTATGTCTTTTGTCCAGCCACACCATTGCATTTCACAATATTTTAAATGTCATATTGCATAAGAGGGTTTTTTGGTCGGCGACGTTTCGATCCCTAAGTTAAGTGAGGGGCATCATCATCAGGACAAAAATATAGTCATTGTTGTCTTTAAATATTACACTGCCTTTTAACGCAATTCTATACATTTATACATTGCATTGGATAAAGGAGGAGAAAAGGGGAGAAAAGAATTACATGAAATTAGGCATGTTGTATTGGAACATGCCTAATGGTTATGACAATCTCTGTCTGTAACACTGACTACAAGTACACATACATATTTTTGCTTTGCTCCTTTTACCATTCTGTTCGTTGTTTTGTCTGAATGTTGTGGGTCACGGCTGTGCCCACTTGTTATTGATGTGTTCATTCAGTTTTATTAAGAACATTGTTAAATAAATTCCTTGTCCGGCTGGACAAAAGACATAACACTTATCAGGTGTGTGATTATTAGCTCAGTATACCATTGTGTCCACGAGTAGGGACCACTGCTTTTTGTAACATGATACTGCCCAAGGTCCCTATGGCATACCTTTTGGGTTCCCTTGTCTTTCTTAAACAAAATAATGTGTCAGCAGTCTTTTAAGGCATGCAGGTTGTTAGCTCCATTTCCAAACCTCTTGCTTTGACTATTGGTCCCTTCACAGTTGATTCACCATTTTTATTAATGTCAAATTGGGGTAGAATTTGTTGGGATTGGATTTGTTGAAAAGGTTACATGCGACAATATTTTGTTCTCCTGATGGTGTATACCTAACTATCGGACGACAGGTGGCCTGTGCAAAGTAATGCTCTGCAAAAGATGGTACCCTACCAGCAGGGTTCAAGAACGTGCCATGCACATTATGGGCTTCAGGTGTCACAGATGGGGGGTTGCTCCAGATCCCACTGTTCTCCATCCAGATAAAGGACAACGCCGAATTGCCACGCATTCTCCAGTACAAGATCTCGCAGGCAGGAGAAAAGACTTTATTACAAATGATAAAGGATTTGATTAAGTCTGGTGTGGTTGAAGAATCAGTGGCGAATGTGTGTCATAGCCCTATTCTTCCAATTCTTAAAAAGACACCCTTGGATTCTTCTAATGCCCAGCCTGATGTTTACCACTTTGTAATTAACCATAGAGAGGTGAACAAAATAGTGGTTCCCCCATACCCTGTGGTTCCAGACATTACCATGATCTTTACAATGATTCCCCCGTCAAAAAATTATTTTCCGTGATCGATTTGAAGAATGCTTTCTTCAGCATACTAATTCATACAGATAGCAGATATCTGTTTGGATTTGCAACAGTCGGTCGCAGCTTTAGATTCTGCTGTGCTCCGCAAGGGTATTCAGAAAGTCCTAGTATTAATAGCCAAGCTTTGAAAGCTCAATTGGATTCTTTGGAGCTTCCCCCTGGCAATGTGCTATTGAAGTACGTTGACGACTTCCTTGTGGTTTTGAACACTGAGGATGGTTGCAAAGAAGCCACAGTCAAATTACTGTTACATTTGGTACACCTAAGACACATGGTGTCACTCATGAAATTTCAATATTGTCAACAAGAGGTCGCCTATTTAGGTCACCTACTGTGAAAGGAGGGTCACAGACTAACACTGAATGCATATCTGCTATTACTATGACCCTGTCTTCAGGTCAGGCCGCTCCCCACACCGCACAGCGCCACCTGTGTGCCCGTGCCCCTAGCCCCCGCTGCTGTAAGTTTGCCGTTGCTTTCTGCTGCTTTAGTGTCTGCTCCTGTTTTCTGCTGTTAGCCTCTGTTGCATGCCCATTTAATTATTGTTTAGCCTTAGTGCCATTTCTGTTGTTTTCTTCTTCCTGCTCCCCTTTTTTGCCTTCTGTACCCCATTCCTCTCACTGCTGCTTCCCTGCAGTCCCACCACCCGCACGCCGATTCGACGCCCCGCAACCCGCCTCCCAGCTGCTCCTCCCTCCCACCTCCCCTTATATGGTGGCCGCTGGCATGCCAAAGGCAGGCCCGTCTGTGCCCGTCCGCACCTGGAACGTGCCCAGCGCCAGATCCCCTGGCCCCCGCGAACGCCACAAAGCCAGTCTCCGCTTTGATACCAGTACACTCCATACAGTCAACACCGGACGAGCACACACCTGCTTCGAGGCCACCCCGAAGCGCGCCCATGGACCCTTCTCCTGCCGGAACTGCAGCTTCACCAGCATCAGGCCCACCTACCCAGCTTCTAGGACAGGACACAACCACCTCAGATGCATACTCCTGAACACCCGCTCCGCTCGCAAACACGCCGTCGAACTCTGGGACCTGCTTGACACGTCCTCCCCGGATGTCCCCTTCCTGACAAAGACCTGGTTGAACGACTCCTCAGCACCCGACATAGCCACAGCCATCTCGGAGGTCTACACGATCACCCACAGAGACCGCACCAATGGAGCAGGAGGAAGAATCACCATCATCCACAAGTCCACCCTCAAGGTCTCAACCAACGCCGATGACACCCTCAACACAGCTGAAAACCTGCACTTCCAGATCCACACTGATCCCAACACCATCCTCAGAGAAACTCTGGTCTACAGGCCCCCCGGACCCAGGCCAAAGTTCAGCAATTCCATCGCCAACTTCGTTAGCATGCACAGCCTTGCATCCACAGACTACATCCTCCTCGGGGACCTGAACTTCCTCCTCGAGAACAAAAACAACTCCAACTCCACCACCCTGATCAACAACCTCGCCAACCTCGGACTCAGACAGCTCGTGACAATGCCCCCACTCCACACGCTTGATCCCATCTTCTCCGCAAGTACCCAGGTCTTCTTCAGCCACACCATTAAACTCCACTGGACCGATCATCTCTGTGTCTACTTCACCTTAGTCCTTAGGGCTTGTGAGTTGAGTGAGGGACTGGCTGTAATGTCTACACCAACAGCCAGAACGCCTTTACGACGGCCCATCATTTCAGGTGCCTCTGGACATAGAAAGGGTTCTTGACTTCGAATGGACTGCAAATACAGAATGGCCCATTGATACATAGATTGCTGTTCGCATTGCCACTGCCCAATAAGTTGTCAATAATAAAATGTAGTGCTCGCAAAGCCATCACATTCGAAGTTGGAAAGGGAAATGCGTTCGCAGACCAGACAGCTAAGGCGACAGCTCGATCAAAGATGAAAAAGATGTTTGTGGCAGGTCCCGCTAGGTGAGTCCCAGACAATTGCATGTTCAAGAACACATTGGAAAATGTCAGGGAAATTCAGGGTGAGGCGACCCTAGATTAATTGGCAATGTGGGAGGAGAGTACAGGGTGTTTGGACGAGGATGGGTGCTAGACTGCCTTGTCTGGGAAACAGAGATGGTTGTTGCCCAATGCTTATGTGCTCCCTATTGTTACCATGGCCCACGTCCCAGCACACATTAGTGCCAAAGGAATATGTAAGCTGCAGGACCCAGTATGGCAGAACGATAATATCTCTAAGTTAGCCACGCGCCTAGTGAAACACTGCATTATTTGTTTGAAGCATAATCCTGGGAAAGGTACTGCTACCTCCGCAGGTAACTTTGCACCGACTTCCTTCCCTTTAAAGGTTCTCCAGATGGATTTCATCTAAATGGAACGAGTTAACAATTTTAAGTATGTGCTATTAGTGATTTGTGCATTCAGTAAATGGATTTCGGCTTACCCCACTAAGGATAATACAGCTATGGCGATGGCGAAGGCACTCATGAAAGAGTTCTTCCCCCACTATGGATTGCCACGTGTGATTTGGAGTGACAACGGAAGTCATTTCAATTAAAAAAGTCATTGAATTGGTGTGCAAAGGCTTGCATATTAGGTAAAAGTTTCATGCAGGGAACCACCCCCAGTCAACAGGCCTGGCTGAGAAGTACAATGGTACTCTCAAACTGAAATTAGCAAAGATTCAAGAAAGTGCAGGTTTGCGATGGCCCGATGCTCTACCTTTGACTTTACTATCTACCAGAGTGACAGCGCGTTCTAGAACAGGGTTATCCCCGTATGATGTGGTCTTGGATGCCCCCCAACATCTGGGGCGTCCCTAGACCCAAGTGATTTTCCAAGATAGACTACCCCATGCTTGTAGACTATCTGTAACTAGAGATCTCTGTTCTATACACCAACAGATTAATGCCACGCTGTAACCAGTACCAGAGGGGCCCGGGCATCAGCTACGGCCCGGCAACTTTGTTTTGGTGAAAAAAATGTAATGGAACAAATGCGTGGAGCCTAGGTGGAAGGGCCCCTACTTGTCCTTCTCACAACTCGCACAGCCATCAAGATGAAGGCCGAAGGCACTGGGTGCATGCATCGCTCGTCAAAAGGATCCCACTCTCACTTCCGTATGATCGGTGGGTCCTCGGTGGCATTGATGACCAGGAAAGATAGCGGGTGTGCCGCTTTGTTCCCTTCTCTGTCGCCCGACTGAGGTGGACGCCGACTGACAAAAACAGTAACGCAACTTTGTTGGAGGGGGTCCCCCCAGAAATAAGGGCCGCCCCGGATCCACCTGCATCTGGTGCACAAGAGTCTGAGTCTCAATGCCCACCTGACGCTTAGTTTCACCCTCTTTTTATTGGCGAGACAGGGCCTGGAGTCACCAGGTATAATCTGTGGCCCGAAAGAAGGACGGTGCACCAGCAGAACAGTCCAGGAGTTAGGGAAGAACTTGACCTTAGGGTGTAGGTGCTGTGTCTAAGGTACCTGCATTAGATTAGAGTGAACTACACTGGTGCACTGCCCTGGAAACTGGACAGGATCATTGAGGGCACCTGCCCAGGAGAGAGGGTGCCCTATCCTGGAAGAAGAGGATTTGTTTTCCAGCAAGGGCTGTGATTGCGCAGCTCCCCAGTGGGAGTGCTTCATAGTACCATTGTTGATGAACAATAGGAGCCTACCAGCGAGGCTCTAGACAGACGCTGTGTGACTTTTGCCCCTCTGGTCAGTTGTATTTTTGTGGCTCCAATTCCTCAGGTTTCCCTCATTGTATCCATTTGGCCATGCAGGCATGAAGGAGTAACAGCCCCTGGTGGCCCCTCCACTACAGCAGAATGGTCCTGTGTGGTCTAGTTAATCTACCGGGAGTAAGGTAGTAGTGGTAGTGGTCCTTCTCATAGTAACAATAACACTATTCAGGGTGGTGTGGTATTTAGAAGAACAGCATCCTGTGCACACTTTAATATGTACAACCCCGGCTCCACCTGAGCACCTATTTGTTACACTGGCCCCGCATAAAGAGAGACATAGACATACTTATACTGAGAACACTTTTCTGCAGATGCTTCATTAGGTACACAGTACCACTAATGCCACAAATTGTTGGGTGTGTGGGTTACTCCCCTGCGTTGTGCACAAGAATGGTTTGCTGGTGTCAATGCACCTGTCATACTTGGTTAGTTGTGAGGCATGCTTCGGGTTGCTTTCTTTGGTATACATGCACTAACATGCTGACGCTATGAAAATGGTACAGTCTGATTACGTAGCAGTGTTGGAGTATGTAGTGGTACATCAGGGCTATATACCTGGGGCAGATGGCAAGGAGGGTACCCTACATCCAGACACTTGTATGAACCTTTTCGAAGCTAATGAGAATGTCACTTGGTTACAGAATGAAATTCTGGATTTCCAAGGATTTTATGTTACTGAATACTTCAAATGTTTCTGGGAACAAAATATCACTGAAGACAAAGCCATGCCCGTCACTGTGATCAATGCCGCAGCTAGTTTCTATGTTGAAGGCTCAGGGAACATTCCTGTAGGGCAGAGCAGTTGTAACTACACATACCGATTGAACACTACTAGTAGCCCACCTTTGCGCACACCTCCAAATATATATATATATGTATGCTTCATCTGCGGGGAACAGGCTTATACATGGTTTGCCAGGGGATGGTCTGGCTGGTGTTATGTCTCTTTCCTCATACCTCCAGTTTACATTGCACCGTCTAATTATCATAAGGATCATAGGCTACAGCTTAGGGATCTCCATTTGCATCAAGTTAAGAGAGTTGTCAATCCAGACGATATTGATCAGACAGATACCTCCCTACAGCAATTTACTGACATAATGAAAGGCATTCTGCCCTTCTGGGGTCCTATGTTTAATAGAGGTAATATTTGATGCCTTGCCAGAGTAGTTGAGGTAGTTAATAATACTACTGCCTGTATACTGACTAATCTTAGAGTGGAGCTTCAGGCTACGAGGCTCATTGCTCTTCAAAACCAGATGGTTTTAGACATCATTCTTGCTGACAGGGGTGGAGCCTCCGGCATCATCGGCAGCAGCTGCTGTGTGTACATTCCTGATAACGCCCCTAATGTGTACTTCGCAATACAGAAATTCTACAGACTTGCTTCAGATATCCCTTAGGGTAATGGTTCATGGTCCCTCACAGGGTGGCTCTGATGTCTGCTGACATCATGGGACTGAAAGATATTATTTGTCCCAGTAGCAATCGCAGGTGTCATCTTTACATGTTGCCTATATATAAATTGCCTTCCAGCAACCCCTAAATTGTCACGACGTGATAACAAGGCCTCTACTATGGTGATACAGGATATCCAGGATATGATGCTCATTGATAAGGGCATTTTTGAATACTAAGTGGATTTTAATACTAAGTGTGTTGCTTTATTCTCCCTTGTAACTTAAGTGACTATGCATTTTCTTTCTCCCCACTCCCCACTTAGAATTTATTTTAAAGACCCTACAAGATAGCCTCAATAAAAAATTTAGTCACCCATGCCACCCATGCTAAAAGGAGGGTCTGTTAGTTTTGAAAATCCCATTCCTGCAATACACTAGTTTCATGCTATATTAGGTTAGCAGTGTGTGTCTACATAGACGCCATTTGTAGTCATGTTATGCAACCCACTGAGTTATCCCCGTAATGTGCAGGCTTGACTTAGCGAGTGTGACTCCATTTTGTATTTCATAATCCCTATTAGACTGCTTAGGCTGTGCCCAAACTAGGCCTCAATATTTAGTATTGATTGCCTCAGCAGAACACTGTACTTTGTTATTATTTTCTCTTCTGTTCAAGGCTGCTTACCGACTTACTAATGAATAAGCCATTCTGCCCATACATACCTATCTGAGTGTGTAGTTCTGCTCCCACTTTAGGAGACACTGAGGCTCAGCACGGTAACCTTGAGTTACAGATATAATGTACCCATCTGGCAGGTGGTAGCTCATCCCTCTGTGCCATCTATGTTCATTCTCGGGCCAGGCGGTAACTCTCCTTTGTGGGGGTGGTTGGAAGCTCTTGGGAAGAATCATTACGTGTTGCAAATTGTTGGGGGGTTTGTCCCTCGGCAGACATCTTAGGGTGAAGGTCAGATTGGACTCCTCTGCAGAGTATTGCTAATAAATGTCTGTTTGTATTCTCTACTGTCTGATCGGCTCTTCATTCTTTGGAAGGCATAGTAGGTGGTTGTAAGTACGCGAGGTGGGCCCTATGGGCCACTTCCTTCAAGCATACAACACGATGGACCAGAAAATGTTTCTAGATAGACCGTCTAGAAACCAGACCAGGATTATGGGTACAGTAGTCCAATGGTTTCAATAATTCCGGACAAACAGAAGTTAAGATATCAGAATTGATTCATCATCAACAATTAAACAGATTTTTCTGTCACTATTTAATATCTTGTTGATCCCTAAGCTCAAATGTTCTCATAGTACCACATTCTATTTCAAATCAATCTAGATAATATATAACTATATATCCTATTAGGTAATCTAAAAGGAAACAAAAACACCTCTGTTCAATCAATCAATCAGGGATTTTTTGAAGCATGCTACTCACCCGTGAGGGTCTCAAGGCGAGGGGGGTGCAGCTCTGGTTCAGTCAAAGAGCCAGGTCTCGAGGCTCTTCCTGAAGGTGTGCAGAGTGCGGGAGCATATGATGTTGATTGGGAGCTCATTCCAGGCCTTTGCTGCATCGTAGGAGAAGGCACTTCCACCCGCTCTGGTTCTACGGATGCGAGGGGTCACTGCCAGGGTTAGATCGGCTGAGCGGAGGTTACTTTTGGGTACGTGGAAGGAGACTCTCTCATTGAGGTAATTGGGTCTGATGTGGAGGGATTTGTATGTGTGGGTAGGTAACTTGAAGGTTTCTCTCTTCTTAACGTGGAACCAGTGCTGGTTCATGTGCTCGTGTCATGGTGTTCCGAGGGCAAGTCTGACCGCGGTGTTCTGGATGGTTTGGAGCTTGTGTAGCAGGGTTCTGTTGGTTTTGGCATAGAGAGCATTGCCATTTCCAGTCTGCTGGGTATGAGTGCGTGGGTGATGGTCTGTCTGCATTCGGGGGGTCCACTTGAAGGTCCTGCGGAAGATGTGGAGGGAGTTGAAACAGGCGGAGGCGACGGGGTTCATTTGGTGGGTCATGGTGAGGGAGGAGTCTAGGATGATGCAGAGGTTTCGGGAGTGGTCTGATGGAGAGGGTGGGTTTCCAAGGGCAAAAGGCTATTGTTCAGACTAGGAGTGCACAAAAGCAATGTTTGGCATTCATTTGTTGGAATGTATTAGGTTCTACCCAAATGACATTTAACACAGTTAAGAATATAGGAGTACGGTCAGTGAGACGTTTTCTTTTCATCACCAACTCTCTACAGTGATTAAAACACCAACATTTATTTCATGATGCTGAGGACGATCTTTTAGCTAACCTATTTACCACACACCTTTGCATTAACAAGGGCACTGGTGTTGTCAAGAGTCAACTCCTGTGACATTGTCTGTGCCAAAGTGCTGTAAAAAGAGACCACTAAATTACTTTGTTTGCAAAACGTAACAGCCAGACGTTACTTCAAGTTAAAAAGATTGGATAACCTCCTTGAAGGCCCATCACTGACCACCAGTAGCGAAGAGGAGGTAATTCAACCTCCACTGCACTGCCTTCAAAGCACAGATGAGTGCCTGACCCATTTAATTGCAGACTGTTTTCCCTATTATAAGCCCACTCAACATAGACTGATACCAAGCAAGTTAGCTCTACAAACACAAACTGGGTACAATCACAAAGAGCCTGGAGAAATGTAGTGTGTTGGACCTTCAACCTTTGAACTCATTGACCCCAACCAAAATAATTTTCCAAATCTGTCTTCATTCAAGAAAAAAACCTGAAAATACGACTTTTCTTAGATATTGAACAGGTCCAATAAAGTGCATAGATGTCAGTATAGAAGAACTTAGCAGAGCAACCTGCAGACCACTTTGACATGCCAGACTTGAAGAAAAACAGGTTGTTTTTGTGGGAAGAGGAGTTAGAATGTTTTATGAATGCCATCACTAATGTGCAATAGAACTATAAAGCAATCGCCGGTACAAGCCAGAATTATATAAAACATTTGCAAACTAGATAAATAGATGAATATATAAATACATACATAAACAAATCTAAAAGGTTTTAACTTGATTAACAATGATTTAGGGAGCAATGGTCTCATCTTTGCAGATGATGTCAAACTTGATAGGGTAGTCAATAGAGAGAAAGGGCACATTAGCATTACAAAAAGATTATTTCACATTAAGATAATCGACAATCCAATTGCAGATGTTGTTAAATTTAGAGAGTGATTGGTGATGCATGCTTACCATAAAATCACAGAGGTCAAGCAAAATACAAATTGGAAAAGGAGGGGCTCTGCGGATACTCGTGGAATTCAAGTTAAATGTGAGCGCACAAACACATGCCATTACCTGCAACAGAGGGCAGGCAGTATCCAACATTGAGGAGGCACTGGAAGCAGTTTTCTTTAAGCCATTGCATAAAGCTCTGCCCACGGCTTATGGCAACAATTACATTACTAAATGCAAGTATTTTTGTACAGTACATAAAAAAACATTGATGTCTGTGAACTGGAAAAAGTCTAAACCTATATTATGAAATGTATTTAAATAAATGTTAAAACTGAGTTTTTATTAGAGAATAAACCAGTTATTTTTTTTAAAAAAACAGCAGTTGGGAGGAAGCCTGATGATCCTGCCAAATTAGACTGACTGCTCATTTGAGGAGATTGCAGACAGCATGTTCAGCACTGAGTCATAGAAGAAAAGCATTGCTAATCATAAATATCTCATGCTGAGAAGTTTAAGCACTCTCAGAGAATGTAGTTTTTCATTATTAACACAAACCTTGTGGAAAAGGCTCCATTGCTTTTGAAATTATTATCTGCCTGTTTTGGGGTGTCTGTAGGAGTGCTCAGAGACCAATGCCTTTGGTATGCGCTGAGGCTTTGCCAAAAATATTAACAAAGAGTTATGCTTGGGTAACTCTTTTTAAAGATCTTCTATGCCAAGGCACCAGTTTAGAACTTCATGCCTAACTTTGTGGCATTGCCACCTTGAATCACGAACTTATGATCAGTCTTTCAATGACTGCCTCTTGCTTGTTACCATTGCCTCTTAATACTTGTCAGGTTACACAGCTGCCATAGATTGAAGAGGCGGAAAAAACGAAATAGAAGGATGCACCAGTCCGAGGTACTGTAATCGGATAATCTGTACGGTAGATTTAGACAATACTATAGGGCAGAAATGTATACAATTAACATATGTAATTAAAGTATTGAAGACAACATTAAATAGTGAAAAACCTATAAGACGCAAATTTCATGATGCTGCTATAAGCAAAAAAAAGTTGTCTCATTGTGGATTTTATGCCTGAAAGCTGAATTTATTGGTTTCCAAATAGTGATTAAATGAGGCTTTTTACACAGCAGAAGTGTATGGAAAGGAGAGAAACAGGTAGGAGGTAGTTTTTTCAGTATCATTATTAGCTGCCAACAAGTTTGTGATGGCTCATGATAACCATATAGATACCCCATCTCCAAAACTCATTGTGTTCTATTTGAGCCTTCAAGATCATCGACAGCACATTCATTGCTGTTGTGACTGAGCACATCTACTTTGCTGCTGGTTCTCCGTTTC
Source organism: Lissotriton vulgaris (assembly GCF_964263255.1). Classification (NCBI taxonomy): domain Eukaryota; kingdom Metazoa; phylum Chordata; class Amphibia; order Caudata; family Salamandridae; genus Lissotriton; species Lissotriton vulgaris. The sequence continues at coordinate 1,221,414,532 of NC_141685.1, read as the reverse complement.
CTTTTAACTTCTTTGATTTTTTTCAAGCATCATAGTCTGTTCTAGGTAATAGGGTTTTCTCATTAAATGTAATAAGGTTGAGAGATTCTATCTCGTCTGTGCTTTGAGTAAAAGTTCTGGCTAGAGATGATCCAGAATGCATCTGTTTGTCTTCATGGCTGAATATGGTATTCTTAGAAGTTTCCAGGATTCAAAGGCATCTATGTTCTTCCTGTTCTGTTTCTTCAAAACCCAACTTTTACATCCATATGGTGCCATGGTTAATATCATTCTTCGTATAATTCTCACTTTTGATTCTGTAGATACATACATGCATTTTAAAATAATATCCAAGTCTTTCATCAGAGTTCTGCCCCATCCATATATGCTGACTATTTCATAACAGTTTGATTATTTATTTATGGTTGGTACCAGAAGAAAGAAGCTGACCACCACTTCACTCACCATCAACTTTATAGATAGTTGCTGCATCTTTTCCCATCACTTTGGTGTTTTTTACATATAATCATTCTCCCATATTTCACTTTCCTCCTTAACTTTTATTGTGAGGGCTCTCAGGTCTTCTTGACTTTCTGCTATGAGAGTTCTGTCATCAGAAGAACAAAAGATGTTGGGCCACATATATAATGCATTTTACCGGTTGCAAATTACCCGATTTTCAGAAGCAGGACATTTGCCACCAGTAAAATACATTTTGGTAAGATTTAATTCCAATTTCAATTCCGGTAACATGTTACCAAATCCCAATTTGGAACTGCGAATACATGCTGATTCAGTATTAAGAAGGGGCGTGTTTAGGGCGTCCCTTCCTAATACCAAATCACAGAAGTATGTAAGAATGTTTTGCAACCGAAATGTGGTGCAAAACATTCCCATTTTACCACCTACTTCAAGTAGGTAGCAACCCATTCAACAATGCGTGGACTGTGGTGCCAGCAGAGATATTGAATTTTAGGCAAAATGCTTCCTACATGCACTGTCCGCAGTACAGCATGCCAACCGCCCTAATAGTGAGGTGGTTGGTTTGCTGTAATGTGGACGGTGTTCTGCAGTGAGTCTATCCAAGTATCTCTAGGATGCAATGACTTCAATACAAGAGAAGGAGCATGTAGGAATCATTGTGCCTAAAATGCCGTATACTGAAGAACTGGTACACCTAGGTAATCCCCGCTGGCCCACCGTCTATGTACAACTTCTAGATTGAAATCCTCCCTTGGGTGGTTCATGTGTCACTGGAATTAGGACAGGTTATTGACCCATGGATACATCACACCATTTGAACAATTCCAAAAGGCCATCACCAACCATCCTATAAATCAACCATTTTGGTTGTCTTATTACTTCCCCAGATTGCTATGAAAAAGCGGGTAGCCTATAGATCCCCAACCACTCATCTATAAAAGTTAAACTGGAGTGGTCATGATGAAGGTGGACACATGTTGAAAGTCCCCCCGAAAAGTACGTCGACCAGAGTGATTGGTAGCCCAGTTGGCAGCACCACCACAGATGGTCATGATATATCATCTCTGTGATTTCATCAGTGTATTCTGTTGGAGGCTGGGTAGTGAATGTATGTATGCCAGTTATGTGTGGCAGTGAGCATTAGTGTGATTGGTTAGGCTACGAGTGTGGTTTAATCATAGGGAGTTGATAATGATTTCTATGTACATGTAAATTGCTACAAAAAGAAAAGAGCAAAAAACACAGTGGATGGACAGAATGCAGAACAATGTCTTACATTCACCCCAGTACAAAGATCTGGGTCTAAATCCATCCTTTTTTTGCACTCCACACCACCCTAGGTTAGACACTGGCTATATGCAAATCAGCCTTGACCCTGTCCCTCATGGGAACAGTCCAGCCCGAACTACCAAGCCATGTCTTTCCTAGACCGGAATCAAGCATCCAAGGACCGGTTTCTGGGTATCAGCCTTCTTCAGCCTGGATAGCTTGACTCCAGTGATGTGGAGAGCCTGGGACTCACGTCTGAGCATACCCAGCCCACTCGGGGCGAAAATTGCAAAAAACACAGTTGATGGACAGAATGCAGAACAATGTCTTACATTCACCCCAGTACAAAGATCTGGGCCTCAATTCATCATTTTTTTGCACTCCACACAAAAAGAAAAGAAGCAGAGAAACTATATTTTGGATCTGTATATCTGAAAATCTGTTTTGCATTTCAAAAACGTTTGATGATCCCATGTTTTTACCATTTGTATAACAAATTGATATATTTTTGTACTATTATTCCAATCGTAAAAAAGAAAAAATGAATTAAAAAAAGTACAAAATGAACCAGAATTTAATCTAAAGATTGAATGTGTGTATATGGCAGTGGGTGACCTACAGAGCATATTTAAGCCTACGGAAAAGAAATTTACGGCGGGTGGGAGTTTTCTTTGCAACATAGTATCATTTCTAGTGAGGTACAGAATTTGCAACTCTTCGTTGTGTGCCACCGGAATTGTGCGGTGCGACCTGTATCAATTTGCACCATACATTGTGCTTCATTTCCAGGCAGGTAAGGAATATTTAACGCTTCACTGAGCGTGACGGAATTGTTTGTTGTAACCCGTATCAACACACACCAGATTTGTGCTTCTTTCCATGGAGGTATGGAATTTGCAACTCTTGGTTGTGTGTGAGCGGATCAGTCTGGTGTGACTCGTATTAACGAGCAGCAGACATTGTTCCTCATATCGAGGGAGCTGCAGAGTAGTGAATTTCTATTCTGTGGTGCCCGGAATGCCTGGGTGCTACTTTGAGTGATGTGTATCTGACGGGTGCCTCTGTCTTCCGAGAGCCTCCCCTGCTTCAATCCCCATTCATCGTTTGTTCCTTTTGTGCCAACTTCCCTTTCCTCATCCGACCCTCTCAACTTTATTCTCACCACCCAGGAACGGGCCTGGGTGGTGAGAATAATTGAATGGGCTAAGTAACGCTTCTGAGAGCGATCAGAAGCGGGTCAAGAGACAGAGTGACACCCCTGTGCTCCACAGCACTGTGCTGATGCCAAAAGACACAGTGTGAAATCCTTTGGTTGAACAACTATCGCCCTCAGCCCGCTTCTGCTCCGCATACCATGGGGGAACTTCCCAAGCAGTGGCCAAACCTCCATTTGTCGACTGCAGCAATTAGGCCTGCTACCTACCCCCACCTTCTTCCCTGGGACCATGACTAAGTGTGACACTGATCACGATCGGACTAGAATCAGATGGGAAGGGTTTTGTAATCTCCAACCCGTGGGTTTAGGGTGGTCCAGGTTAGCTGAATGGGGGAGGAGGGCTTGGGCCATGGGGTCTGCATGTGCACTATCAACTGACCTGCCAGATATCAGTTGCACTGAATTAGGGTGCTGTGTGTGTGCCCTCCTTATGGACCTGCATGATATCCGTGGCACTCCGTATCAGAGCTGAGTGAGTGTTTGGGAGTGCTGCCTGTGATTAATACACTGCTCGGCGTTGTTGCTTTAAACGTTGATTCCGTGCCAAAAGAATACTGTGTTTGACATTGGATTTTAACTGTGCGGCCTTGGCCCATGGTGCTATTTAAAAGTGTTGTAATTATCTGTGTGTACACATTTCTGATATTGTTGTGATCTGGTGTGCACCCTCTACCTGTGTTGTATTAAATTATAGTAATTGCGAGGGTGGACCTCAATCTGACAACATTGCTCACCGCAGAAGGGTGCTGAGGGGGATCTTTCCCAAGTTTGCATATTACTGATGTTATGTTAACACGGCTGGGACAAGTACCTCTAGTGATATGTCTGAATGTGATTTATGCCCAGAAATACATGATGTTCATGTGTTGTTAGTTAATGAATACAAACTTTATTTGCATACACCACATGTGAAGTTTATTTTGTGATGCTCAGTGAATCTATTGTGTGAGAGTGAAGTGCAATGCTTTACGCATTGCCTCTGTGATAAGCCTGATGCTCAGTGCCAATCTACCCAAGGGCGAGCACAGGATATTCAGTCAGTGTAATCACCCATCGCTGATGGGAGTGGTAGGTTCTGCCTGGCTGGGGCCTCACCTCAGCTACCCAGAACGTGCAAGTTCCAACAAGCCCCTTCCGAGATTTTCCCTTGATGGTTTCTTTGATTTCCGTACATGGCTCTTCTGGCTCCATATGAATCAAACTCAGCATTTCATATCAGTTTTTTCCAATTTTGTTTAAATGTAGTATTGTATTTTCCAGAACTTATCATAGAAGCAAAATGTCTTGCTCTTCTTCTTTAGCAGTACTTGAATTTTACAACTGAGCAATTCATTATTTGTTTACCAGTCCAGACCATGTCTTTGTCACTAGAACTGAGCTCTTCCATTCATGTGTGCTTCATATGGTGGTGTCCATGAATATGGGCTTCACCGTGCTTGATTAAAAACATTGTTGCCAATGGCGAGGTCATTGGAATAATAGAAAATAATCGGTCTTTCTCCTGCATCATTTCTGCTTCCAGGGCCATGTGCTCCCTCTATGTCACCACCCTTTTTTCTTTGCCTACTTTGATTTTTTCCTATGTACAACTACTAGAAGGACATCCTGTTTGCTTCTTCTCACAATTTCCCCTTTGACTTGATTGAATCTTAGATCTAGGTGGTAGATATGCTGGCACATAAAAAAAACTAGAAAGTTAGATAAGATGGAAGGCAATGCAGTGGAGGAAAACGGTAAGGTCAAGGCGCGAGACGAAGGTGGTGGGCAAGCAGAATCAGAGTGTACTTTGAAGGGGGTGTAGTGACCCAGAGTCACAGTCAGCAGTCTAGTGTTTCTTGTATGCCCTACACTAAACACCCACCCACCACTGATGTCACTGGTCAGGTGACACAGTTCTAATAAAAGAGGCCGAGCGCACGTGCTCTGGGCCAGTTGTACCATGTAGCCCAATGTGTCTGCGTCAGTCATTTGCAGCATGAAGGCCCAGGGCCCCCATCATTACAGGGGGCACAGAGGTAACCCATCTCAAAATCTGAAAGAAGGAAGCATAAGCAAATATTTAAAGATGAGCTTTTTATCTCAACCAGTACAAACTATGAAATTGACGACATTGACGGCACATCTCTATGTCGAATTTAATGTACTGGACTTTTCTAGCAGACCGACACACCATACTGTTTGGAATGATTCTACAACAATACAAATGCTCTTTCTAATGTCCTTCACTGATCACTTGGGCTCTGATTGTGCTATATTAAAATGACTAAAATTATTTTTTCAAAACTCTAAAAGGGTCTGTATGAAATCAAAGTATTCAAAGACAAAAAAGCAATTAGAATGAGCAGGGCTCTGTCTCCCAAGTGCATCACTCAAGTGTCGAAACTATCCAGAAAATCATTTCGCAAAAAACTCATCCATTTCAAAGTATATTAAAAAAAAAACCAGAATTGATCAAGACAGTTTGTTTCCAAAGGTCTCTTTTGCCGATATATATTATTTTCAATCAATTTAGGAAATAGGATTACTCATTTCTATCACAATGTTTAATATTTTGCAGTGCTGGACAAGTAAAAGAAAGCTTGCAACCTAATTAAAATTATTGAATTTTGAAACAATTTCAGATGAATTCAAGTTTTTTATGAAGCGGATGCCCATGAATTATTTCCTGAACACATCCGCTATCATGCACCTGTGGAGTATGGATTCGAACTTCCTGCGCCGCAATGAGCAGCTGGAGAGCAGCATGAAGCAACTTTTCCTAAAGGCACAAAAAATTGTACACAAACTATTCAGCCTTAGCAAGAGGTGCCACAAACAACCCCTCATCAGCCTGCCACGACAGAGGTGAGTGCAAACGTGATAATGTGACAATATTGTGCATAACTGGAGCTGGTTATATTAAAAAGAATATAACGCGGATGAGGTGTGTGTTTGCTCATCACTGCATTCCTTTAAAAATAAAATGACCACGCACGATATATTCACTACACATAATGTTGTCATTTCAACAGCCAAAGGAGTGTGATATATGTTCTTAGCACTGTCCTTTAGGAGCCAAGGCATGCGGGTCAGTAGGCACTAATGAGACCTGAGGCCGTGTTACACATGGCATCTGGGGTGCAAGGGCATGTGTACCTCCTTTTTGTGCCCCCAGGGCACTATGGTACTGCAGAAGGAGCCACAGACACTTGTGAGATCCCTTCTGCAATACTTATGGCACTGGAGCAGAAGTACAGAAAGCAGTATCTTTAGAGTGTGTGCCCACAATGCATGGGCGAATGGCTCCGGTTGTGCCCGCAATGCATGGGCGAATGGCTCCAAGCAAATGAGAGAATCCTTTTGCCTTTGCACCACTCCATATTACGGGTGTAGGTTCAGGGGTAATCATGCCCTTACGAGGCATGCTGATAGTGCAATACAAAAAGGTGACGCATTGTCAGTGTACTACCTGAGGGAAGCCCTCTGGACGGGGGGAAGACAGTACCATGGACCACCTCCCAGATATCCTCCTGCAGGCAGGTGTAGTCACTCACTGCAACCGCCTGCGGGGGAATCTCTAACCTTCTTTAACCCCTCCCCTGCTGATGACGGAACCGCTCCGTCATCAGCTGCGGTGGCGCTGTGCTGATGACGGAGCGGTTCCGTCATGGCCCGCCCGACGCTCCTGCGCGGCGCGAATTCCACGCCTGCGCTGAGCGTTCTATTGAGCAGGCGGGGCAATGACGGAACCGCTCCGTCATAAGCACAGCGCAACCGACTCTGGTGACGGAGCGGTTCCGTCACCAGCCTGTGCCTGCCGCATTTCCGCCCCGCCCCCTTAGCACTGCGGCAAAATAGCCGCCGCAGTGAAGGGGTTAAAGAGAAAGCGGGTTGCCGCTTGCACAGAGCAACTCGTAGCAGCTTTGAAACTGCCACTTCCTATTTCACTGAATGTGAACACCCGTGGCAGCATGAGCTTGCAGCTGCATAGGGGTAGCTAATTGATCAGAATAGGGGGCACTGTCCCTGTGTGTGCCTGACACACTTGCTTATAAGTGCCCTGTGGTACAAACAAAGACAGTGCACCCAGTATGTAATATGAGCCCATGCTGCATACTGTAATAATTCCAAACACCATGTAGCACTTCCATCAATCTTCTCCGAAAGTTCAGAACAATGACAAATCTTTTGGTTTCTTTCCCTTGTAGTTCAACCATGCAATCGGCTAAAATTGACTATCATATCTTCATCTACACTCTGTCATATGTGATTCTTGAGCAACAAGTACTGAAACAAAATATAAAAACCAGCAAATAAAGATGTGAGTAGGCCTGAGTGAAATTAAAATTGCGCCAGCAATATTCACGTAATTTCGGGAAGTTCATGTTGCCTTTTTTGAGTGAAATTCCTACAATGATGGCACTATGCCATGCCATGTAATTAAGTGGCGTTACTGCAAGCTTGCTACTAATTGAAATCAATTTCGATGAATGTGTGAGAACAACAGAAGACAAGCAACTCTTGTTTGCAAGGCTTTTTTTGTTCTGTTTTAACACAAGATGCGTGCTTGAGTCAAAAATATCAATGTGAGGACTCATTTTGCGCTAAAATATAGCACTGATAATGTATTTGTATTTTGCATAATTACAAGTAGTTTCACAGAACTTTACCAGATTTTTGTGGATTTACATTAAAGGAAATTAAGATTTTCACACAAACCTAGCTGTGAGGTCAGCGGTTCTGTGGTTTGTTCACATAAATGATCTCTTTTACAGTAACTTGCCTTTCTTTTTTTGGGGGGGCGTTTTACTTAGTATAATTAGAACACCTAAAAAAGAATGCACCTCACCACCCATGGTACCAACCTTAGTTAAAAAGAGTAATGACTGCAGTTTGAGGAGGACGTTTCACACTGATTACAGAATAATTCATGTCACATGTGGGCCCTGCTCAGGAACTGGTGCTCGTTTCTGGAAACTATACTTGTTTGTGTTCCTTATTTCCTGAGTTCTATGCATATCTGTTTTAACTCCACAAATCACTAGCCACAATTATAGGAGTACATCTTTCACATTCTAAAGTGATGTCAAACATCTGAATTATATTATATTAATTTATACTTTCTCCTAACCTAACTTGTGTCCCTCATTTATTCCAGCCATTTGGTTCCATCTGCATTTATTTTCTAGCCCTAGTTTGATGTTGCTTCAATTTGTATATGACTTTCGGTTTTCTGGAATAGTACTTCTACTTCTTCTATTCTATTCAATGCTTCAGTGTTTATAAAGCACATATCTACCCAAAACGGGCTTCCCAGCACTATTGAAGTGATTGGAGTGAGTTAATTAGAAAGCTAAAAGAGTTTTAAAACGTAGGGAAAAGATAGGTTTTAAGATTTTTCCTAAAATTGACAAAGATATCCTCTCTTCCGCTACTATTTAGCAAGGAGTTCCAAAGCTTTGGTGCAAGATGACTGAAAGACCTGCCCCCACTTCTGGCTCTCCTATTTCTGGGACCAGAAAGCAGTTCAAGATGATTTGATTTCAAATCCCTATTGGCCAGATAAGGAGTGGCTAGTTGCTGTAGGATAGAGGGGCAAGTATAATGCTTTGCCCTATGTAAAATGCATAATGCCTTAAATTGTATTCTGGAACTTATAGGCGGCCAGTGGAGATAGGTAAGTTCCTTGCCAGCTGACTAAGCGTTTTCCATGCCTAACAGAATCAGGGGCAACATTTTGAATAAGCTGGAGTAGTTTTTATTAAAACCTTTGGGCTGCCTAGATATAGTACATTGCCATAATCAAGGCATGATAAGATTAGTCCTTGAATCATGATTCTTCTTGCTTCTACCGGGATCCATTTCAAACTTTTTCTCAGGGCTCTCAAAAGGGCAAAGCAGCTGCCTGCCACCTTTGTTTTGCCTGGGAGTCCATAGTTAGTTGGTTGTGTAGGAACATTACAAGGCTCTTTACTTCCAGCTGGGGGGATGGACGTTCAACTAAAGGGGATGGCCAAATGATCTCTTCTCAGAGAGATGGATTGTTTGCCAGAACCAGGACCTCAGTTTTCCCACCATTCAGTTTCTGAGATCTAGCTGCCATCCACTCAGACACTTTTACTAAACAGCTGTTAAGTCTCGTAGAGACAAAGTCAATGTCTGGTGTCAGCGTGATAATCAACTGGGTATCGTCTGCATAGGATACCATTTTGAAACCGAAGGAGCATATGCTATCTAATAAAGAGTGGATGTATACATTAAGTAGTGTAGGGCTTAAAGATGAGCCCTGTGAGACAGCTAGAAGGGAGGAAGCCACTTCAGGGCCTTTCCAATAATCATGACTTCTTCCAGTCAGCGGAAAAGAGTGGGGTAAGCAACCATATCAAAAAACAGCACTCAAGTACACTGATTCACCTTGGTCCATCACTTTCACTCTAAAGACCCAGAACTCTGTCCTTACCAGCTATTGCACCTTTCTTTACTGATTATGTGATTTTTTCCATGGAAAATCTTCCTTTTCTTAACCTTATCTGGGAGAAGGCACATAGTAAATTTGTAAAAAATACCTATGTAGGTGGTCGAATATTACAGGCCGACTCTTCCCCACTTTTCAGATGTATCATGATTGATTTTTTTTTATTCCTATAGAATTTCTTTTTCCATGAGAGCAAAATGTAATATGGGGCAATTTGCATGCTGGTGACATCACAAAGAAACATTTGTAACTTTGACCACCTACATAGGAACGTTTTGACATATCTACTCCGTGCCACCTCCTGGAAGTCTATGGTATAGAACACTAAACTTAACCTAAATTGGCAAGTCACCCTATTTTATGCTTTCAATGGATCACTGACAAAATATCGTGGGACATAATATCGACTACCAAAAATATCGGCGAAAAAATATTGACAGACAGAATATCGACTTTGTATCTTCAAACAGGTAAGTACTAAAATATCGAGTAAAAAATATTGTTTACAAAAATATAGTTTGTAAAAATATTGACTTTATTAAAAACAATGTTAAATTAAATTAATATTTTTTTTTACTAAAATATACTTAAAAATACTTAAATTACCTTATAATAATTAAATAATAAATTAAAGTTATAAACATTTTTTTTTACTATTATATTTGTTAAAACATATATATATAGTAACATAATATAATTAAAAAATATCCAATATTATTACCGTAGGATAGCGGAAATGTAAAATTACTATTCCCACTCCAGAGAGTGCAACAGTAGGAAAAGCGTTGGATAACGTAGGGGTAAAAATTTGTATTCCGACTCCAGAGAGTGCAACAGTAGGGAAAGCGTTGGATAGCGTAGGATAGCGTAGGGGTAAAAATTACTATTCCCTCTCCAGAGAGTGCAACAGTAGGGAAAGGGTTGGATAGTGTAGGGGTAAAACGTACTATTCCCACTCCAGAGAGTGCAACAGTAGGAAAAGCGTTGGATAACGTAGGGGTAAAAATTTGTATTCCGACTCCAGAGAGTGCAACAGTAGGGAAAGCGTTGGAAAGCGTAGGGGTAAAAATTACTATTCCCACTCCAGAGAGTGCAACAGTAGGGAAAGCGTTGGATAGCGTAGGGGTAAAAATTACTATTCCCACTCCAGAGAGTGAAACAGTAGGGAAAGCGTTGGATAGCGTAGGGGTAAAAATTACTATTCCCACTCCAGATAGTGCAACAGTAAAGAAAGCGTTGGATAGCGTAGGGGTAAAAATTACTATTCCCACTCCAGAGAGTACAACAGTAGGGAAAGCGTTGGATAGCGTAGGGGTAAAAATGACTATTCCCACTCCAGAGAGTGAAACAGTAGGGAAAGCGTCGTATAGCGTAGGGGTAAAAATTACTAATCCCACTCCATAGAGTGCAACAGTAGGGAAAGCGTTGGATAGCGTAGAGGTAAAAATTACTATTCCCACTCCAGAAAGTGCAACAGTAGGTAAGGCGTTGGATAGCGTAGAGGTAAAAATTAATATTCCCACTCCAGAGTGTGCAACAGTAGGGAAAGGGTTGGATAGCGTAGGGGTAAAAATTACTATTCCCACTCCAGAGAGTGCAACAGCAGGGAAAGGGTTGGATAGCATAGGGGTAAAAATTACTATTCCCACTCCAGAGAGTGCAACAGTAGGGAAAGTGTTGGATAGTGTAGGGGTAAAAATTACTATTCCCACTCCAGAGAGTGCAACAGTAGGGAAAGCGTTGGATAGTGTAGGGGTAAAAATTACTATTCCCATTCCAGTGAGTGCAACAGTAGGGAAAGTAGATAATTCATATATTATTTCAAAATATATATATATTAACCCCTTCGATGCTCATGACGAGCTCAGCTCGTCATGAGGCACACTGGAGCTGTGCTTATGACGAGCTTAGCTCGTCATGATGCATAGCATAGAGCAATTTCCAGCAACGGAGGGGAATTGCCTTAGCAGGCAAGGTGTTAATATCTATAAAAATATTAATTAAAAGTAATTACCAATTTAATATAATATAATAATTAATTAATTACAAATACTAATTTAATTTAATCATTACAATCAGTTATCTATTAATACTAATTAATTACAAATTAACAATTAATTAATTAGTAATTAAACAGTTACTTAACAATTAAAATCTAATAAATACACAAAAATATTTAACATATGTAATTAGTTATAATTAAATTACTTCCCACCCTATTCCCCTATGAACCCACAACACACTACAGAAATTAAATTACTTAAATTTACATAATTATCAAATAATCAATTAAATTAAATTAATTGGCAATTAAAATGTAATTAATTACCAAATAAAAATTATTTAACAATTAATTATCAACAAATACCAATAAATACATTTACATATTTAATTATTTTTAATTAAATTACACTACATAAATTAACATATTTAATTAATTATAATTAAATTACTTCCCACCCTACTCCCCTATAAACCCACAACCCGCTACAGAAATTAAATTAGTTAAATTAACATAATTATCAATTAATCAATTAAATAAAATTAATTGGCAATTAAAATGTAATTAATTACAAAATAACAATTATTTAACAATTAATTATAAAACAAATACCAATAAATAAATTTACATATTTAATTAATTATAATTAAATTACTTCCCACCCTATTCCCCTATAAGCCCACAACCCGCTACAGAATAAAATTACGCAAAATGTAAATAACATTAAATTCATTAATTAAATTACATTATAACATAAATAAACACTTTTAACACATAAAATACACTATAAAAAATTCGATATTATTAAAAGTTCGATATTTTTCTTAACCTATATTATGTACTTCGATATTTTGACTATATTTATTTTAAAATTCGATATTACATTACTTACCTTCAAAACTATATTTTTGATGTCTATATTCTGTCCATTCGATATTCTGTCCAGCCTACATTTTGTACTCGATATTATGTCCATTCGATATTTTGTAGTCGATATTTTGTCTGTTCACCGCTTTCAATTCTCTGGTGGATATTGTTATTTCCTCCAATATCTGTTTGCCCTCTGAGAATCTGAGGCATTACTCTTTTATCTTTTGATCTTATATTTTTGAAAAGGGTACTATCATGAGTAAGAGTTATATTGTGCTTTCGGCCCCGACTTACAGTATCTATCAACCTGTCTTCATTTTACTTTTGTCAATGTTGTGCTTCATTGCATGTTAACCTTCCACCTCATCAGAGATCACAAACCTTGTTCTGCTGATTCTTTGTGCAGGGCGGCTGCTGCCTCATTTTTCCCTTTTTGCTTTCTGAATCTCGCAATTACCTGGGCTCACCCACCTCCAAAATGCATACCTCTTCAGTATCTTATACCTAGAATGATACGCCTGAACTCAAAACAGCAAAGTCTTGATACATCCTTGTGATCCATTTTACAAACTACTTTGCTCTTCTGCCTGGAATTGTCCTTATTTTCTTTCTCACTGTTACATTTCACCTCGTTCACCAATCAGGATACACTACCTCTCTCACTTAGTCCCACAGCCTTCACTTCTAAAAGTGTCTCTATCCCTTGGACTTGCTTGCTGATCTTCTACAATAGAAGAATTGGTACTGGAACGGCCCACCACTGCAGGAGTCCTTCTGACTGCAAATACATGGCTGCTGGTTTATTAGACATCATTGTGGCATGCAATGGCCCTGACCAAATTAGAAAAGCAAATCAGGGAGACTGGCTAGGGAAGAAATGCTGGTCCCTTTGATAGAGCGCGCAGGTTACCCGGCTAGGATAATTTTACTAAAATGCTCACCTGGGCCCATAAATCTCATTAAACATGCGACATCAATATTTACCTTGGGTAACTCACGCTCCACTATCAGTATGTCTTGAGATTCTCTATACTACACTGATTCCCATATCAACAACCTAGCAATGTAGATACTAGGAACCTAATCACCTAGGATTAGGGTGTCGAGTATTAAGCTAGGTATCCAAGAACATTTAATAACATTTATTGAATAATGAAATAACCACAGACTCTGCGTAAGTTCAAAACGTTATCTAATCATCTTTATCATCATATGTCATGAGCAAGAAATTAAATGTGCTAAGGCTATCAATAACTAGCATCAAAAACAGTATATAGCTATGAATAAGACAAAGTATGCTTAGCATTTAAAACTGAAGGATAGGTAAAACAAGGAACATGCTATATTTAGATAATAACCTCTCACAACCTGATTAAAGGAGGGTAAAGAAAGGGAATATGCTATATTCAAAAAGTCTTTAGAGCAGCCAAAGAAACTTTATTGAAATTCGAGATTTAATTTAGCTCAAATACTAAAAGGTAGGTAAGATTGGAACATACTATTCAATTCAGCTTATCTCCTAGAGGTAAGGGTAAGATAAGGAACATATATTTAAGATAGAAACGATTTTGCATTAGCTAAAGGTAGGTCAAAAGTGTAACATGCTAATAGACAAACAATGCATGGAAATCTCATTTATAAAGAGACAGGGAGGAAAGGAACATATGCAATTATACTTTGCAATATTTGAGAATTAGAAATGCAAATATAGATAAGCAATCCCCCTCACAGACTTTATATTTACCTAGGATAGAGTGAAGACCAACCCTGGCCACGGGTCAGTTTGGAAAAGACGGGAAGAAACCCTCAAGGACTAAGGTGCCAGTAGGCAAGCAGGTACAGCTCATGGACTGTCAGGACAGGATAACCCCAAAATTTGAATTAGGACCGGGTTCACCAAAGGGTACGACCAACACCTGTAGCTTCAGTTGCAATGCCTGTGCTACTCCCTCTCTGCAAGGAATCTGCCAATAACCCTGATTGGGTTCTCGAACCTCCCAGCAAAGTGCTTCACCAGCACTTTTGAGTCTGCATAAACCCCGAATGGGTTTCTCGAACCTCCCAACAGAGTGCTCTGCAGCTCTCTGTATCAGTCACCTATAGAGTGCGTTGGGTCAGTGACAGGTCAGCTATTCGGACAAGTCGGACAATTTCTCTAGCTAAACCTACACTAGGTATACTGTTTTTCGGGTCAGTGTACCACCCCCCAATGTTGCAAGTGTAAAGATCCCCATTTTTGATTGGACAAAGGAGGAGGTTAAGTCATCACACCACCTAAATTTGTGACTTTCTCAGGCTTAATATTCACACCTTGTTCACGCCCATTGAATTTGGGTTCTCATGGTGTCTTCACTTCGTATAACAATAAATGTTCTATTTACAAATACATTGTATTCTCTTTGGGTTCGTAAGTTGAGGTTCTCAGGAAAATCTTCACAGTCAATCTGCTCCTTGGCAATTTATCAAAGGTCATCTGCTCTGGAGACTCGCGGATCTTGCGCAGACGCAGTAGTGTTCATAAAACGGGTCACAGCATAATTCAACGGGCCAGGTTTCGAAGTGTACATGAAATGGAAAGAAACAATTTTAAAACATAGAAAAAATGATTTCATTGTATACCATGAACTACTATACTATTCCCATTACTTTATAATAACTAAAGCATTAAGTTTTAAGCAGAACGAACAGCTTTGCGAAAGCGGCAATGCAAGCTTAAAGCATGTGAGAACACAGAGCGGCCATATTAGCTGTATTGTGCATGAGCAAACACTTTCCCACCAAAACTGTGAGTACGTCACGTCACATGGGTATGACCGACGCATGCGCAGTCTAAATTCCCGCATAGCAGCGGCCATTTTTAGAATGCAAGCGTATTAGGATTAATAAGCACATAGGCAATCGTCACTGGGACACCCCGTATAATGGAAAATGTGCAAAATTTAGTAAGACAAACATAATGATTACTTTGTTAACATTATTTGAGGTTCATGACACAAGCAAGTCGCTTAACGTGCGAATCCTTGCTCCACCACCTTGTCTTAACTGACTTAATAATGTCTTTCAGATGGGATCAAAGCCGTCTGGTTTACCATTTGTTTGGTGAACTTCCATCTTTCTTTAAGGTGAGAGCAAAATGTAAACATGCTTATGTTTAAGCACATCAGAAGAGTATTAATCTTCTTCCAGAGCCAGGCATCATCTCAAAATGAATTTCATTTTTTTATTTAAAAACTTAGACATCCATTGGCGATGTCTTTCTTTAAGTTTTACTGATAGACGGTTGTAGTCACTGCTTATTGTACCCACCCTTTGAGGAACCCAGCTACCCTTATTCAAGGCTTCTCCATGCAAACACCTTCTTACTAAAGTGAGACTGCCATTCTGTCAAGGGCTGAAGGATTCAACGGTTTGCAGGTACATACTGATAGTCTCTGACAATGTAGCTGTATACCAATGCCATGTGCACTTCCACAGATGCCTGCAGCACTCTATGTGTATAATATAACACTGTGGACAGGTCTGCATGGACACAGTTGCCATTTTGATGCTCCACTCAGATTGCAGTAGGTTTATATACCAGTTATTTATTGATTAGTTTATGCTTGATGTAATCTGGGCAAGCAGTCAAATACCAAATGTAGAAAGCTGGAATCTGTCTAACCATGCCTCAGAGACAATTCACTGTGAATTTCACCTGGAGGGCTGGGCAACAACTGAACTCTGAATCACCAGAGCTTTGGGATGGTTCGATCCAGTCAACAAAACACACTCGCGTTTGCAGTTGAAGGGAAGTGGCAGTCAGTATTGTTTAGTTAGGCTCTTCAGGGACTGAAATGTCCATAGAGGGCAAAGCAGCTTTTATTAATAAGGTATTAGGTTTCGCCTTCAGACAGCTGTAGCTGTTTCTTTGTGAAAGACCTCTTGTGGTCCATAGTAAAAACTTACAGTGGGGTTATCGTCCTCCCATTTTGTGCCATTGGTTTGCTTTATATTGTCACTGTCTTTTGCATGCTTTTCATTCAATGGCTTGCCTTCTTGTTTTTCTTACCTTCTGGAGTGTAGGCTCTTTACAATCCTTTTGAATTGTTGACGTATATGATTGCGCTGCTCCCATTTAGGGAACCCATTATTTTCCATTAAGCCCTCCATGCAAGTGCATGTGTTTTCTTGGTCTCTCTCATGTGCTTCTTCCCCACCTTAAAAACCCACCACCTCATTTCTTTCACTTCACCCGCCCAGTGCCACTCATCTGCTGCTCCCTTACCCTTTGCTGTCCCCTAAGTAAAATGTTTTAATGTTCATTTTCATTGTTTTGGATAAACAGAAACAGACTTTCGCTGTCAGATGACTCCACATTCCAAAAAGTGCTTCAGTGTGCCTTTTTGGCTTCCACGCTACACTCACTTCCATTGCTTCACACCCTTCCAGTCCTTTAAAATACCTGTTTTCATTTTATTTATTTTGTACTAGCTTACCCGCCCCACGTTGCTGCGATCTCAGAAGAAAGGAAATTCAAGGAAACTCGTTATGATAACATTCAATTTACATTGTGTCATTTTTATTGAAACTTATTCATTTTAATATGGAAAACATTTGAAAGTGTGGCTTGTGCAGTGCGTACTCGATCGGCTTCCAATCTTTATTCTCGTTGCTCTCCTGTTTCATTCAAGTGGGCTTGAGCAGTGCATAATTGATCGGTTTCCAATCTTGATTCTCGTTGCTCGTTCGTTTGAAAAGAACCGGCTTGAGCAGTTAGTACTCGATCGGCTTCCAATCTTGATTGTCGTTGCTCGTTCGTTTGAGAAGAAAGTTCTTGAGCAGTTTGTGTTCGAACAGCTTCTAATCTTTCTTCCCATTGCTCGTCTGTTTCTGAAGCTTGTAATGCCTTTTCTTTCGTGCTTCAGATGTTGATCGACCAATCGATTTCCGTTTGGGGGGCATAACTGTTGACTATGCTCTCATATTCGCTGACAATTTCAGTATTCGAAAGATTATGAGGGCCCTGGGGGGCCGATATTTAAAAAAAGTTATGCCAGAAACCTTTGCGGGAGTGTACTCAACAACTTCCCAAAGTTTTATGGCGATCGGATGAATGGTGTAGTAATGCATAAAGGACAAACAGACAGACAGACATACAGTCGTTTTTACATATATAGATTGTTTGATAGCTGCCATTTGCTGCTGGGCTCTTCTGCATTAAAAAAAGCACTTTTGCTTTAATAAAATTTGTTTTAGCAATCAAAATGACAGCTCCCATTTTGAATCTGTAATTAAATGGAAGGAAATTGGCTCCCACGTTCTTTTGTTATTTTGTAGGCAGGCACACACAAGTGTGGTGATGCATGCATATGCATAAGTCTTCATACATGACTATTGAATGACACTGACACACCTTTATTTAATTATATTCTGTCTTTTATTGGCTGATGCAGAACATCAGCAAAAAGCATTTGCAAAGCCAATTCATCATCAAGGTTAGATAAATTGGCTTTGCCAATGTTTATTTTGCAAGAGCATGGGGTACTTGAAAAGAAGCTGATCACTGCAGGTAGATTTTATCTCGTCTTTCAAAAGAAAATGTTTGATCTACTATTTCTATCATTGCCTTTCTGATATTAGTCCTAGGTCATGTTTGTTAATTATTTCTAAAGTACATAGACTATCTCCTCTCCAGTAGAAGATGGGTGTTTGTTTACTATGGCAGGAGGCAAGTTGCCAGTGTTACATACTGTTAGAAATGGGGGTCTCTACTTCCCAAGGGCTTGCACCTTTGACCAAATAGGGACCCTTCTTCCTAGTCAGGATAAGGGAGTTACACTCCTAAAATAACCCCTGATCACCCCTTTGGTAGCTTTACACAAGCAGGCAGGCTTATCTTAGAGGCAGTGTGTTAAGCATTTGCACATAACCAACAGTAATACAGTGTAAGCACTACAAAAGTACCCCACAGCAGTTTAGAAAAATAGCCAATATTTTATATAGTTTAAGACAAGACCAAAAACGATAAAAATCCACAATATTCACAATACAGTACAGTACAGTACAGTTGTCAAAATAAGTACAGTTGTCAAAATAAGCTTTATAAACAGTTCCTTGATGTCAATAGCTCCATCCGGGGCTATCACAGCGTCGTGAGCAAACACACCCAAACAGCTCTGGCTGACAGCGGCTTCACAGGCCAGCTACGGTGTCGGGAAGACCCGCACACAGTACCTTCTAAAAATGCAGGGCGTCGGTGACCACTCGTTGAGCTTCTGAAAACACGGCGTCCGCAGGTGTCAGTTCCGGAAGTCGGTGTAGGAGTCGTCGGGCCCTTGAAGTCACACGTATTGCTTGTTGACCTCCTCCCTGTTGGGATCAGGAGCGCTGGCATCGGCAGGCGTTGTGTGCTGCGGTGCAAAGTGCAGTGGTGCGGCGTGCAAAGCCCTCAGGTCGCGGTGTGAGCAGCGGTTCGGTGGCGGCATCAGATGGCATAGTCGATGAGACCAGGGTTGCGGTGCGAGATGAAGGTGGTACTCATCACAATGCTGGCAGATCACGGTGCAAGCATCATCTTCGTCGTTGCTGAAGCGTTTCGTCCGGTGACGAACTGGAGTTGATGGTGTCGGTAGGCCAAGGCTGCGGTGCCAAATGAGGGCAATGCGTCATGTAACTTTACGAGCAGTCCCCTCGAACCACAGTACAAGCAGCAGCGTCAATTTTGGTGTGGAGCGGCGTCATCAGGGATACCAAGGCATCGGCCTGAAGGGAGCCAGTGCGGTGTCCACAGGTCGCGGTGTGAGCAACGGCTCCGTGGCATCAGCAGGCATCATTGGTGATACCAGAGTCGCGGTGCGGCATTGCGGCGATGCCAAGGCATCGTCGTGAAGCGAAGCGGTGCGGAGTGCGGTGCCCAGAGGTCTTGGCAGAAGGTGAGACTGAATTGTCACAGGCACACCAAGCCCTTTGAGGTGCAAGCAAATCTCCTCCCCCTTCCCCATTGCAGCCCAGGTCTATTCAACTCTTTCCTGACCCTCCCTAGACTATCTGGAGCCACTCTTGCTCCCTAGCCTTCTGTCATCCAAAACCCAGACAGGCAATCCACATTTCAGTAGAGGCACACAGGATGACTGAGCAAGAAAATACCTACTTTCTAAAAGTGGTATTTTCAAACAGAGAATGTAAAAATCACCTTTACTAAAAGATGCATCTTTAGATTCCGGGGTCCGGCATACTAAACTTTATTTTCCCACCTAGTTCCCAGGGCCAGTTATGTTTATAAGATGTTATAAACAAACTTCCCAATCTGCCCTATGGGGAACAGGGAGCCTTGCAATAGTGAAAAACGAAATGGGCGGTAATTCACTATAAGGACATGCTACACACGCCCAGGTATGTCCAACCTTTCACATACACTGCACCCTGCCCACAGGGGTAACTTGGGCCTACCTTAGGGGTAACTGACTTGTGGAAAAGGGAAGGTATAGGGCCTGTCACGTGGGTGCCCACGCCAAGTCCACATGGCAGTTACAAACTGCGCGCAGACTCTGCAATGGCAGGTCTGAGATATCTTTTTAGGGATACTCACCTGGGTGGCACAATCAGTGCTGCAGGTCCACTAGTAGCATTTGATTTTCAGGCCCTGGCACACTCAGTGCACTTTACTAGGGACTAACAAGTAAATCAAAGACCCAATCCTGGAAACACCAATCCATAACAGAATTTACGACAGGAGCACTTGCGCTTTACCACTGATCAGCAGTGAGCAAAGTGTGCAGAGACACTACACCAGCAAAAACATAGTCAAAACCTGGAGGGAAGAAAGCAAAAAACTAAGTCTAACACATACCATACCTCCTGCCACCTCTTCGAGGCTGTGGTGGGACTAGGCTGCTGCCTATCCATTTAAATATATAATAAGTAGATTATGTTGACCAGTTGCCACATCCCACAATAACACCCGTTATACACTTTTGTTCAAAATTCTGCTTCATAGTCAAGAAGCCGATCTGCCTTGGAATCCTTTTTTTGTCATTCCATTTTTCAAATAAGTTTTCTTCTTTAGGGGTTGTCCCTCTCCCCTCAGGCTTTTTAAAAGGCACATAACTCTGCAGAGGACTGACATTTGCTAGTGGTTTTGTGGTTTGCAGAAAAAAGGTTTTGTCTGGACTTTTTAGAGAGAACAGTCCAGTAGCTGAGCAGCCTAGACTAACCCACATTTTTTCAGGGTTCTCCTAGATTTCACCAAGAGACCCACAAATACTGTCAGGTCATGTTTGTTCGAGTTTTTCTTGGCCTATTCATGTTCTAAATAATTAGAAATGAACAATATGTTGGTTCATTATCTGATATTTGTCAACAATGTTCCAGCACACAACCTTCTGTATTCTATACCACAAATAGTGGTGGCTGCCACCAACAAAGAGTGGGGGCAGGTGAGGGGAGACCGGAGGGAGTGGAGAGAGTGCACAGGGGGGTGTGGACGTGTTAATAATTATAATAAAAACAACTTACCTGAAGCCGTCACCCGAGTCGCTTCTGCTGTCCTTTTCCTGGTCCCATCAGCCCCTGGGACAGACTCCCATCCAATCCTTGTGCTGCAGAGCACCACAAGAATTGGCCCGGGTGGGCAAGAAAGAGGCTCTGCTCAGGTCATGGAGTCTGTGGGGTTTCTCCAGTCCGACTGCTGAATGCAACCAGGCTGGAGAAACCTAAGTGCACATGTGTGTTTTGATCGGCCAGAGATAGCCGTCCAAACACATATGCGTACTTAGGGAGTGCACAAGCACTCCGCCTTCCGACTCCCTGCCCACCTCCCCTTGCACAAGCTTGCTCAGAGCCAGCAAATGAAAAATAAAACAATACTCTAGCATTGTTTTAGTTTTATGTGTGCTGCCTGTGCACCTGACAGTGGGCGACGCTCCAACGCCATTTTGGAGCAGCCAGCACGCCACTGACCACAAATACCCTTTTGTTCTCTTGGATGTTACATTTTTAAAGCAGCATGAGTTAGAATTCAAACACAAGGAACGCCCAAAGTCCATTGTATAGGGTGAAAGCATAAACTATTATTATCAACCCAACATGGCTTTCGTGCCTGTCATTCCACCGAATCGGCCTTGGTTGTTGCAACCGAGGAAATTCGGCGTGCGTTTGACGAAGGGGACAGGGCGGTCCTCATACTCCTAGACCTATCGGCAGCATTTGACACCGTGAACCACACAGTGTTAGTGCAGCGGCTGAAGGATCTGGGGGTTGAGGACACCACCCTCGCCTTGCTTGCTTCCTTTTTGAAGGGTAGGGAACAAAAGTTGGTTTGGGATGGACTGGAGTCCAAGAGTTTTCATCTTCCATGCGGGGTCCCACAGGGATCATCTTTATCCCCCACACTGTTCAATATATATGTCACCCCATTAGCGAGGCTCATCAGAAGACATGGTTTCGCGTTGGTATCTTATGCTGATGACTCCCAGCTTGTTATTTCCATCTGTAAACAGCCTGAGGTCACAGCTGCTAAATTCCACGCTTGCCTATCCGAGATCAATGTCTGGATGAACCATAATTTTCTGAAGATTAATACAGACAAAACGGAGGTGAAAGAATTTGGAGGGGGATCCCCCGTATGGAATGACTCATGGTGGCCAGTCGAGGCTGGGGAATGTCCGTTTCCTGTCTCTAAGGTAAGGAACCTGGGGGTCATCTTTGATGATAAGTTACATTTCTCAGCCCAGGTCAATAGTTTGACATCGTCCTGTTTCTTTCTCTTAAAAACCTTTAAAAAGATTTTCCCATTCATCTCACGTGACCTTCAGAAGTCGGTGATGGTGAGTCTTTTTCTCTCCAAATTAAATTACTGCAACACCCTGTTTATGGGCATAGATATAACGCAAATGGGAAAGCTCCAGTCCTTTCAGAATGCCGCAGCGAGGTTGCTTCTGAACAATCTCAGGGGTTGCCCAACCTCAGCTGGCATTAAATCATTGCACTGGCTTCCAGTACAGCAGCGTGTTGATTTTAAGGCCTTGTGCCTGGTTCATAAGGCACTCTATGGAGGGGTGCCGATGAAGTCTCTAAATTATTCACGCCCTATGTTCCCTCACGTCATCTGAGATCTACTAATCTAGGGCTTCTCAAGACTTTCAGGGTTAAAGGGGACAGATGGGGAGGTAGGACGCTATCCGACGGGGCAGCACACCTGTGGAATAGACTACCTCTGGATATGAGATTCCAACCAGATATGAGGCTGTTTAGGAAGAACTTGAAGACGCTGCTTTTTGTAACTTAGGCTGGCATAAGCTATGGTTTTTGGATCCGGATTTACACAGACTAGCGCCAAGACGTCACGGCAATCGAACGCTTTACACACCTTTTATCCTATCCTATCCTATCCTATCAAGACACAAAGAAAGTTATGGATTCTATTTAAGCAGAACTGATTTACATTCTAGCAGTGAAAAGGCTTGGAAACTAAAGGTTTTTTGACACTTTTTATGTCACAGCTGTTGCAAATGAAAAATTACTAAATTCCACCTAGAACAAGAGAGATTCAGAGATGGCCTGCAGCTTGAAAGTCTTCATTAATTTTACAGACTGCTTGTACAATTTTCAGATCAGTAATTTCTGGTTTAACGAAAGAAAGTCTATAATTTCAGAAATTTGTTCCCAGTTTATTCTCAGGAAGAAACACATCATAGTTTACCAGATATATCAATGCTCCTGATCACAGCATTGTCTGAGTACAGTGTTGCTCTGTGACCACAGTCCTTTTTTAGGTTGAGCCTGGGCAGTGCATGCGCTGCTCTGCGAGGCATGTTGTTTTGAGGTATAGAATAAAAGCTCTGCCCATTTCCCACCCATCTTTTCAATTGACTCCTTTTACTCTCCCTTTGAAACCGTTGCTTTTGATTGAAAATATGCTTAGTAGTCCCTCCTTGGTACTGCCTTGTCTGCATTTGTAACCTCCCATAAGGACTAGACATTCTACTTGTGTTGTTACAGGGTCTACTTTATCTAGTCTGTGAGCACTATTTTCTTTAACGACCCACGATGTGCCTTCCTATAAGACAGCACGCCGCCCGGTTTTATTATTTCATAATAGTAATGGCTGTAAGTCCACTTTAACTATAGCGGTCATGCTTATTTATGTATTTCATTTGCAGTGTGGCCACTTTAACTGTAATGGCAATGGCTGAGCTTATTTATTTAATTTGCAACAAGGTCCGCTTTAACTATAGCGGATGCACTTTATTATTCATATAATTTTCCAGGGTGGTCTGCTTTAACTTTAGTGGCCGCGCAATAGAGCCTTTGTTTATGTATTTTTGGGTGAAAGCTGTAACCTGAATATGGTGAGCAGTGTCTAAAGAAAAGGTTGCGGCCACCATTAAAGTGTTCTCTCATTAGCGAGAGTGTCAGCTATTTGCATTATAATGAACAATATAATTTATGTGTGTTGGTTTTAAAAGCCCATAAAAAAGACATTGTCATTTACAATGCCAATAGCTAAAACTCTTGCAAATGCGAGCCCTATTGCATTGAAAATGCTTGTTTTTACTTGAATACAATACACTAGTTCACAATGGGGAAAGGAATTATGCACAATATTAAAGCCATCTTGTGTAATGTCAACAGTATGTGCTAATGGTTGGTTCTGTGGAGAAAGGCAGAGTTGCTTTTAAACTTTTTCTTTGTCCTGACCAATAGGAAAACCAATCAATGGTATACAGTCAACATAGAATACCATATACACACAGGAAATAATAAGACTGATGTTATAGACTCAAAAAGTGTTTCATATTTGAACAGTCATATATCGTGTAGCACACTACATATACAAATATGTGAAAACACAAGACAGTTCGACAACATATATTATTACATACATAAATAAGTGCCACATAATTTACAATAAATACAATTCAAATGTTTAACATTTAGAACACACACTAAATTCAGCATCCAAAGTGACTTAGCATATATATTGACATATATAGCCTTATTATTTAGCACCAATATGAGTAGCCTGTGTATGAGCCTTGTGGTTGCATAAAGTAGTGGAGGGATCCTTGAAGTATCAGAAAAACCTCAATTTGTACCTATATGGGAATCCAAAACAAGTCATCTTTCCTGTGTTGCCTCATCGCGGTGTAATTTATTTTTGGTAATCCGTGACTCAAGATCACCACCCCTTGAATTCCTGTCCATATGGGGATGATAGGAAAAATGCACCGAAAGTGCTTCAAAGCCCTCAGAATATTTCTTCAAAAGACGGTTCGTCAACATCCGTCTGTCCCCACTACCTGCCTCAAGTCTACTCAGTAGATCCTGAGTAACAGATTACCAAATGCTTGAGCAGGAGATTCTTGATCAGCCCCTTCGGATAGACCCAGCGACATTACAAGGGTCAAGGGAGAATGCCCCAAAAAAGCATACATGGTAGGAGAGGGTACGTGCCCTCCAAAAAAAATACCATAAAAAGTCATATGCCACATGAGTTAGGAACACATAGACAATCAGGACCTAGCTGACTCAGTGATCATGCACTCCCCATGCTGCACTTCTGGACACATTGTCCACCGGCCACATTGTGTCTGCACGAGGTCAAGACCCACCTGTTACAGCCATTAGGCAATTAATTTACAACTCCAAATGGCAGAAACCAACATTACTCAACATATATGTATGCTTGAAACTTTTATAACCCATCAAGTTTAGTATATAGGAAGGATACTTACTGATTGTGAATTGAGACAGTCTTCAGACCTTGTGCCTGTGACTGTTCTCCAGGCCGTAATGTTTAATTAGACAAACGGTTCCTGTTTTGCCTAATGACTGATGTTGCCTTTTATTTGATATAACTTTAAACTCAAGTACCAGCATTAAAAAAATGTTGAAGTCACTTTATCAAAATGTAACTCTAGCTAGTATATTTGGTGTTAAGAAAAGAAGTTAAATACTTTCCTTGATGATATAATGGTAGGTGATGTAGTGACTGTGATATTATTGTAGGTCAGTTTGATCATCCTTGATTTAGTGACCGATTACCATTGATAGACTATCAAAACTCAGGTAAATAACAACTGCCACAAACCATTCATAAAATTGCAATAAGGGACAATACAACTCACATTAGATTTTTTTAAATAGCAAAAAAATATTCTATCCCTCTTTTCCCAGCAGCAAGAAGTTGATTAGCCCGTCATATTAGAGGCCCATGCACACTCACTCACTCATTCACTCACTCACTCACTCTCTCCCACTCAGGGCCTCATTCACAAAGAGACATAGGTACTTATGTGTGGTAAAAGTTACAAGTGCATAATCTCTCACTCATGGCGGAATCTCTGCACTCAGGGCAGAATCTCTGTACTACACACTCAGTTTTACCAAGTGGACATTCCATCCCGAATGCAGACATTCCACCACGAGTGCTTAGACTTCACACTCGTAATTTTACTACACGTAAGTCCCTTTGTGAATCGGGCACTCACTCACTCACCTATGGTGGACAAGAAACGGTATCTCCCAGGTTGCTATATTTTTCTTTTCAATGGAATTTGTTGCTGAACTTCATTGCACCCCTTTGTTCGGAATGTGTGCTCTTGAAGTACACCAACTTACGACCTTAGCCAGAATGTGACACACTGTGTTCCCTTCAAGGCTATACAAAAACACCAGCCTTTGCCTCTCAACTAATGCAGGTTAAGGGATATTCTCCCACTCGCTTCCATTACTTCTTCACACCAACCTTCTGGAAATGTTTTCAATCCTTAAATATTGCTGCAAATTGGTTCAGGATAGACAGCTGGCTCATCTCCTGGGGACTAATCCTGTGGCTGCTCCACTCTTCCCATTTACCACGCACCTACTCTGATCACTCCCACGTCCATCTCACACTTGTGCCCCCCTCATGAAGATTCCCCATACCTGTGTTGGCGCCTGCCCACACTGGCCCTGATTGACCCTGTATTTAAAGCTGAACTCGAACAAGAAATCAAGAATTTCTTCCCCCGCAATGACAATTCGGTGGCACAATACTCCACAGTGTGTTAAGGCTTCAACGTCACCGTGTGCGGAATCTCCATTGCCAAAAGCGGAAGGATATTGAGGGACAGCCTTTCCACACTCTGTAAAATAGAGGGCGAACTTAGATACACTGAGACCCAAATGTAAATTACACCCACCCCTGAGCTACAGAAGCACCTGTGAGAACTGGTCAATGACTATCAAGAGACAGTCGAAAGGGAATGTAAATTCAGAAGAGAATATTTCCAAGCCCGCCTGTACAGGGAGGGTGAGAGACCAGGCAAAGCCCTGGTGGCCCTGATTCGTCCCCCTAGATTCTCCAACACTATATTAGAAATCACGGATAAAGAAGGACACACACACAGACACGTTGGAAATCGCTGCCATTTTAAAATGATTTTACAGCACTCTGTACACATCACACAGAACACACCCTGCCAACTTCACCCCCTTCTTTGATGACACTGCAATTGCTTTGCTTGGGGATAACCAAAGGGAATTCCTCCTGGCCCATCACGAAGACGAGGAGATAATTGCCACCATAATGCAGCTACAATCTGGCAAAGCCCCTGGCCCAGATGGCACACCAGCTGAATTTTACAAAACCTTCTGCCATATCTCTATTCCTGTCCTTCGGCATATCTATAAGTAGGCCAGAGAGACAGGTATACAACCCCAGACAATGCGGGAGGCGCTGAAAATATCGCTCCCGAAACCAGAAAAACCACCTGTGCAGTGTGACTCCTGCAGGACCCTCTCCATCATCAACATAGACGCCAAAATATTAGCTAAATTAGTTGCAAATCGCCTTAGCTGCCTCATGACTGCCCTGGTCCTCCCTGACCAGTCGAGGTTTGTGCCCAGCAGAGGCACCTCTCATACTCTCATAATCTTCGGACGCTATTTGCCATCCTTAAACACATTGACCCAGAATTGAACGCGGTGGCTGACTTCCTTGATGCCAACAAGGCATTTGATTCTCTCGAGTGGGATTATTCAGCGTTTGTCCTCCAGTGCATGGGTTTCCTCGTCCCTTTCCTGGCATGGATCAACTTACTCTACCCAGGCCTGCAGGCTAGTGTTCTGATCAATGGTACTAGATCCTCACCCTTCACCATAGCCAGAGGCACTAGGCATGGGTGTCCATTGTCCCCCATCCATTTTGCCATGGCTTTTGAACATCTAACCTCTAAGGTTTGCCAACTTTTTCGCGATCATCCCCTCATCTACCCCGAATGGCAGATCTTGGTCTCCCTATACGCCGACGACCTCACACTCTATCTGCGAAACCCGGAAGAAAGCTTCAATCCTATATTACGACTGCTTGTTCTATTCAGTCATCTCTCTGGCTGAAACATTAACTGGGGGAAGTCTCAGATCTTCCCTCTCACTGTTAATACCCTGCGGTTCACCCCAGATTACCCCCTCGCATGGTGTGAGGACACTATCAAATACCTAGGGATATTCGTTACTCACAGCCGCAATGCCTTGATAAAGGCAAACTATGGGCGCGTCTTGGATCTCCTCACTGATAAAATCACCAGGTGGATCACCATGCCAATCTCCATGACTGGGAGAGCTTCACTTATAAAGATGGTAATCAACACTAAGCTGCTCTATCTTTCTATCAACATCCCATATGCCCCCAGCAGACACTTCTTCCAAGCCCCGAAAACCCAACTCATTCGTCTCACCTGGGGAGAGAAACAATCAATCAATCAATTAATCATAGCATTTATAAAGCGCACTACATACCCGTGAGGGTCCCAAGGCGCTGGGGGGGAAGCTGCTACTGTTCGAAGAGCCAGGTCTTGAGAAGCCTCCTGAAGGTTAGGAGGTCTTTGGTCTGCCGCAGGCGGATGGGGAGGGTGTTCCATGTCTTGGCGGCGAGGTGAGAGAATGATCTGCCGCCGGCAGTCACTCTTCGGGTGCGGGGGACGGTGGTGAGGGTGTGGTCTGTGGAGCGGAACTGGCGGGTGAGGGGGTAGAGGCTGAGTCGCCTGTTTAGGTATGCTGGCCTTGTGTGTGTGGGTGAGGAGCTTGAAGGTTATCCTCCTGTTGATGGGGAGCCAGTGCAGGTCTCTCAAGTGGGGTGTGATGTGGCTGCGGCGAGGGATGTCGAGGATCAGGTGTGCGGAGGCGTTCTGGATGCATTGTGGCTGTTTCAGGAGTTTGGCCGGGGCTCCAGCGTAGAGTGCGTTTCCATGGTCCAGTCTACTGCTGACGAGGGCCTGGGTGACCGTCCTTCTTGTTTTGGTGGGGATCCACTTGAAGATCCTGTGAAGCATGTGGAGGGTGTTGAAGCAGGAGGAGGAGAGGGCATTGACCTGCTTCGTCATGTAAAGGGTGGAGTTAAGGATGACCCCTAAGTTGCGTGCATGGTCGGTGGGTGTAGGGGGTGCTCCTAGTACAGTCGCCACTAGGAGTCGTTCCAGGCCGAGGGGGTGGATGAGGACCTCCGTCTTGTCCGAGTTCAGCTTCAGTCTGCAGTTTCTCATCCAGTCGGCGACGACCTTCATTTCTTCGTGAACGTTGATTTTGGCCGTATGGGGGTCTTTGATGAGGGAGAGCATCAGTTTGGTATTGCCGGCATAGGAGATGATGTTGAGGTCATGCCGTCATGCGAAATTGGCGAGCGGTGCCATGTAGACGTTGAGCAATGTTGGGCTGAGGGATGAGCCTTGGGGTACACCCCAGATGATCTTGGTGGTTTCGAGCGGAAGAGGGGGAGGCGGACGATCTGTGTTCTGATGGAGAGGAAGGAGGTGGTCCAGTCCAGGGCCTTCTCTTGGATTCCGGCATCTTGTATTCGTGTTCGTAGTGTGTGGTGGCCGACCATGTCAAAGGCGGCTGACAGGTCCAGGAGGATGAGGGCCGCAGTTTCTCCGTTGTCAAGCAGGGTCCTAATGTCGTTGGTGGCGGCGATGAGGGCAGTTTCAGTGCTGTGGTTGCTGCGGAATCCAGACTGGGACAGGTCCAGGATGCTGTTCTCCTCGAGGAAGCTGGTCAGTTGTTTGTTGGCAGACTTTTCGATGACCTTCACCGGGTACGGGAGCAGGGAGATGGGTTGGAAGTTCTTGAGGTCCTTGTGGTCCGACTTGGGTTTCTTGAGTAAGGCGTTGATCTCAGCGTGCTTACAGCTCTCCGGGAAGGTCGCTGTCTCGAAGGAGATGTTGATTGCTTTCCGGAGATGGGGTGCAATGGTGCTGCTGGCTTTGTTGAAGATGTGGTGTGGTCATGGGTCTTCCGGGGATCCTGAATAGATGGTGTTCATGATCTTGATGGTGTCGTCGTCATTGATGTTGGTCCAGGCGAGCAGGCGGTTGGTGCGGGTGATGGTCGTGGGAACGGGGGTCTCAGCGGTTGCCGGGGTGGTGACGGCATCGAAGCTGTTGTGGATGTCAGCGATCTTGCGATGGAAGAAGGTGGCCAGCGAGTCGCACAGGTCTTGTGACGGTGGGATGTCAACGGTGCTGGAGCTGGGGTTGGAGAGTTCCTTTACGATGTTGAAGAGCTCTTTGCTGTTGTGTGCATTGTTGTCTAGGCGGTCTTTGAGGGAGGTGCTTTTGGTGGATCTGATGAGGTGGTGGTGTCTGCGGGTGGCGATCTTGTGGGCTGTGTAGCTTTCTGATGTTCGTTCATGGATCCATTTTTTTTTTAGTTTTCGGCAGCTTCGTTTGGAAGCCTGGAGATCTTCGGTGAACCCACTGGCTCTCTTGCAGGTGTGGGTGTTGAAGGGCTTCTTGAGCGGGGCAAGGGTATTGGCCCAGTCTTCGATCCACTGTCTGAGGCTACGGGCTTCTGCGTCTGGGTCGGTCAGGTCTGCGAGTGGGTTCTGGGCGAGGGCGATGGTTAGCTGGTCCTCGGTGACTTTGCTCCAGTGGCGGTGAGGCATCTGATGGGTGCCGTGGTGGGATTCCAAAAGGTGAAGTGGATGCAGCGGTGGTTGGTCCAGTGGAATTCGGTGTTGAGGTTGAAGAAGACGTGGGGGCTTGCTGAAAAGATGGGGTCAAGCGTGTGGCCGGCGGAGTGAGTGGGTGTTGTGACGAGTTGTCTGAGTCTGAGGTTGGCGAGGTTGTCAATCAGGGTGGAAGAGTAGGAGTTGTTGTTGTTCTCGAGGTGGAAGTTCAGGTCCCCAAAGAGGATGTAGTCCATGGAAGCGAGGGCGTGTGTGCTGATGAAGTAGGCGATGGAGTCACTAACCTGAGGTCAGGGTCCAGGGGATCTGTAGACGAGGGTACCTCTGACGGCGGTGTTGGGGTCGGTGTGAATCTGGAAGTGCAGGTGTTCGGCAGTGCTGAGGATGTCGTTGGTGACTGTCAAGATTTTGAGGGTGTTTCTGTGGACGATGGCAATTCCTCCTCCTACTCCGTTGGTGCGATCCTTGTGGGTGATCTTGTAGCCTTCCAGAATGGCTACGGTGATGTTGGGTGCCGAGGAGGTGTTCAGCCAGATTTCCGTCAGGAAGGCGACGTCTGGGGCGTTGGTGTCGAGTAGGTCCCAGAGTTCGACGGCGTGTTTGCGGGCGGAGCGGGTGTTGAGCAGGATGCATCTGAGGAGGCTGGGTTCTTCGGAAGGTGAGTTGACGGGCCAGATGCTGGTGAAGCTGCAGTTCCGGCAGGAGAAGGGTCCTTGGGTGTGCTTCGGGGTGGCCAGGCAGCAGGTGCGTGATCGTCCGGCATTGAGTGCTTGGAGGGTGCTGGAGTCGTAGCAGAGGTGGGCGTCGTGGCGTTCGCGGGGGCCAGGGGTCCTGGTGCTGGGCACGGTCGTGGCACGGACGGGGGCGTATGGGCTTTGCCTTAGGCACGCCTACGGCACGCCCACTGCGCGTCCTCCATATGAGGGGATGAGGGAGGGAGGAGCAGCTGGGAGGGGAAGCGGGGAAGAGAATGGGAAAGCGGGGGCTGGGCCACAGAGGAGGCAGTGGTGGGAAAAACGAGGGGGGGAGCGGGAGATACCCCTTCCTGCACAAAACAATCCTGCATGCAACACAGGCACCCTTGCACCTGGTGCAAGGGTACCTGCGTTGGCACTAGGCTGGCAAAATGGCACCAGCAGAAGAAAAAAGGACAGTAAAGCGTGGTATTAGATAAATGCAGCACATTCCTACCATTTCCCTGTGATGCAGAGCAGTACGCTGCCCAGTGCCACAAAGGTATAAATATACCCCTAATTCAGAAATGGTGCAAATTTGGACTCGTACACTGGAGTCTGAAAATTTAGTACAACATAAATAAATTCTAGTAGCAGCGCAATCTAGGCCATCCTGACATGTCGGTGCAAACCTGCACCAGAAGGGGAATGTATGCCAACCAGTCGTAAACTTCAGGTTGAGTGTGAAATTTTACAACTACAACATACATAAACTATCTTTGTTTCCATAGCCCTTCAAAGTCATGAACTGTCTGGGCTAAAATAAGCGCGACTAAAATCGAAAGCCCTTATTTGAGGGTTACTATTTAAAATCCAACAATGTTCTCCCTTGGAAAGTCTGAAGGTAGTTCCACAATATATATTCTTCTTTAAAAAGCTGTTCAGCCCATAAAATGCAGCAGAGGCAGGAAAGGGAAAATAGTCAATGGCCTGTCTTGTTGCACCGGTTAAACATTATTCATTCTGACATTTAGATTTAATCTTTACACTAGAACACCTTTCACATAACAATAGAGACTTTTTTCTCCAAATGGAATTTTTCCCACCGGAACAAACTTGAAGGAGAGAAAAAGCACTGCAGTGTGCAGTTTGTATCCAATAGAGCCATTTGCACTCTAAACCTTTACCAAACATCAGTGTATGTTAGAATGTGATTCATTTATGTCGCTGGAGACGCAGGGTCAATTGAGGTCATTACAGAGAAGGCATACTTTCCACTCTCTCCTATCGCAAACAATCCACAGAATAAAAATGTAATATTTTAGAAAACCCTACCTCTTGAGCGGGCACCGCTTCCATATACTTTCTTGAATTAAATAGGGTGCCTGTTACAGCAACCTCGAAGAAGGAGAAAATACAGTCTGTAAAGCCCCTGGGGATGTAGTTGCAAGTAGAGTTATGAAAATTAGTTTCCATAAAATAAGAACTATGTGCTGCACATGACCTTGAAGCTGACCTATGGAGATATGACCTTAAAAAGGGCAAAATGAAAAACCCAAGCATAAGGATGCCCCTGCAAAAATCAAAAATACCCAATTCAGGTAGAATTAGATATTTAATAAAAAGCAATAGCTATATGCATCTAATGTAGGTCAGCCGGGGAAGAGGGGACAGGAGATCCATGCCACTTTATTAGAACAGCTACATGAGGTTTTTTGTATGCAATTAATATAAATAGAACTCATCTGCCTAGTCAGAAGCTGTTCTTAAAACCAGAAATGGATCTGGACCTCTAAGAGGCAGGTGAGA
Organism: Lissotriton vulgaris; assembly: GCF_964263255.1. NCBI lineage: Eukaryota > Metazoa > Chordata > Amphibia > Caudata > Salamandridae > Lissotriton > Lissotriton vulgaris. The sequence goes on along the minus strand of NC_141685.1, from coordinate 1,221,381,853 downwards.
AGCCCTTGTGTGCGAATGCATAAGCTGATAATTTATGACTCCCATGCCATCCAAAAAAGTGTCCCTAATAAATATAGTGGGCAGGATTTTCTTCAGAGTCATCATTAATATCTTCATTTTTTACCAGTGCACATTAAAGCATTTCTAAAAACGTCATCATTCCAGATTGTGCTTTCTAAAAATAATTTAAAGAAGAGTTATGCAAGCATTGTGTAATCTCCGTTAAAAAAGAAACTAGGCACAAAAAAAAGCCATGGTCCAGACTCACTTTACCAAGCTCCTTCAGGATTTTGTATGCATTCATGCAGTTTTTCTCCTTCAATTGCACTTTTCATTCCGCTCAAATGTAGTGCAGCTAGGCAATTTAACGTGCCGCGGTAATTTGACTACGGTTTAATTTGAACCTAAGAGGCAGTGACCAGGGTGTGTGGAGCTCAATGTCCTTCACATCAGTACGTGTTATTGAATTTATAAGGAACCATAAGGTACTAGCAAAAGACAATGCATAATGTATGGCCCAGAGGAAATTCCCTTCGTTGTCCTAAAGATTTTTTAGCAATGATTGGTACTGTATTGTGAGGTCCGAAATAATTGAATACTATATATGTTAAGTATGCGATTATAGGAAGGCTAGGCATGGACAACAATGGACATTTCTTTCCATGAACAGTAGTGTCATTTTTGCAAAAATGATGAGTATTTCCTAAGTTATGCGTGCTAATGTCCCTCCAGATACATGCTCACTGTTCTGTGTCGTCATCTGTGAGGACAAAAGTCAAGCAAGACGCCTGATCTATGGATTGGGAAATCAGCTGCATAAAACATGGACTCAAATGATGCACTTGGGTGCCATAAATATGTGCAATACCTGCTCAATAAGTTGGGTGGTTATCTGCATGACATGATATACCCAGAAAAAACTGCCTCTACAAAAATAATGCAAAAGGATTTTTTTGTATTAAAAAATAACAAGTATTCGATATACTTGAAGATCATAAATCGGCATTATTACACTTGTGTAACAATAATTGCGCCTGGACTAGAGGAGAGAACCCACATCAAATAATCCATATATTTCCTACACAAATTATTGCACTTTTTATTATGAAGAAAAATTCTCTAATTAAAGCTGTAGGCGACAATATGCAAAACTCAAATAGATTTCAACCGTTGGAAGTGAGCTTAACTTAACGGTTAAGGTCAGCGTTGTGACCCTTTTAGAACAGCAATGGGTGCAAGCACAGATATATTATGAGGTTTTTCTTATGCTGTGTGCCGAACATTACAGAGTACTTGTTACTTACACAAGGTAAATGCCATTCCAAGGGATTCCTAGGTGAGGCTGTAAAGGCTTGGACAAGGGACGGGATGGAAGTTAAGAAGGAGGTAAGGCAGTAGAGTAAGAAAAAGAGCCATTATACCTACAAGGAAAGGGCCCTGGAAACCCTGAGGAAAACATTTTTTATGATGAGTGGAATTGTTATGTGTCTCTTTTGTTTTATTTCTTTAAAAAAAGAGCTGATCATTTTCATAGTCAAGGACCTAAGTAGAATAACATGTAATGTATAAGTGGAAAACTGTGAGAAGTGCAAAGGAGATGCAGTGATGTTGCTGTAGACTCATCGGATCCCCAGAAAACTCTCTTTTTCTCTGGATTGAAGAAATATATATTTTATTCAACAAACAGGCAGCAAATTAAGGGGTGTCTACAATTCTACCCCAGAACACAGGTTTAGGTTAGAAGGTGAGCAAAAACGGGTTGTCAGTACTGAGAAGATTAGGTACACAAACAGCTACTTACATGTCATAGTATTTTCCAGTTCTGGTCTTTCCCAGGCAGCGACCAGAGCTGATCGTCGAGTCACCATGTTATTGTGCCCCATTGATAATTGAAGTGATTTTAATTGTGTGCAATATTATAAAAGGCAGGACAGCTAAGTGAATACTGAACGGTACAACTGTGGTGTGAGTGAATATGGCATCTTTGATGAGGGACGACATTGGGATGGACCCCTGGAAGCAAAACATCCTTTACCAGGGAAAACATGTAAGAAAAGTAAAAGTAAGACATGATTATAAATGTTTCGGAATTAATTATTTATATAAGGTGAAAGTAAATATTTTTCATTAGAAAGTCAATCACTGGCCATACTCCTGTACAGGCTGTATTGCCTTGTACAAGTTATCATCTCATGAAAATACAACAGTGGCTTTTTTTGAATCTTTGGTGGAGGAAAAGGAATTTGAGACGCAGAAAAATATAGGTATTTTTCTAGCTAAATTTTGAGTTCTCAACTCTTTTTTCAAAGTGTTGTTAAATATACTAAGTGAAGACACAATAATTTATTATTTTACAAATGTTTCTAATTTAATGATGACTTCTCATTTCTGTTTTCAAACTGTGTTAAATGCAGTTGGTTATTTTCCATGCATTTAAATTGACAGATTAATGGTAACTTTATTTGCATGTGGAACTGCAGAAAATAGTATTTGACATATTTTTGCAGAATGGGCCGAAGTAAAAGAGTGTGTCATTCATATTTATCGGCAGAAGGAAATCAAAGGTTCTATGGCTTTTAGATAAAAGTTCTATGAGGGAGGAGGAACCTCTGGAGAGATTAGTTTTGGAAGTTTATATCCCAGCCAGACTAAATAATATTGCTATTGATAGAGCGCGCAGGTCACCCGACTAGGGTCTTACCAATACTCGCCTAGGCCCATAATTCCAAAATGTAAGATATTAATTTTGTTACCTCAGACAGGTGACATACGCTTTATGATCAGTTTGAGTTAAAACTATTTCCTATACCATTAATTTACCAATCCTTGTCATTAGATACCTAAACACGATGAATCAGGGAGTTAAAATTAAAGAAAAGGCACTCTAAATATCATACCGTTTGCATTTATATAATAACTACAGACTCAGGGTAGGTTCAAACTCTTTATCTAATCATCATCATCAAAAGTCAAAAGCCACAGGTTAAATGCAATCAAACTATCAATAACCAGGATCAGAAACAACGTATAGTATGTATAAGATAGATTATGCCAACCATTTAACAAACTTGAAATGAAGGGAAGGTAAAAACAAGGAACATGCTAATTTTAGATAACGGGCTTTCGCAACTTGATTAAAGGAGGGTAAAGAAAGAGAACATACTAAACCCAAGAACTTTCGTAATTCATTGGCAGTTTGAAAAGAGAACACATTTATGCAATTTAAGAATCAGATTTAGCACAATAAACTATAGGGAAGGTAAAAATTGGAACACACTATAGATTCAGCTTATCTCCTTAAAGGGAGGGTAAGAAAAGGAAAATATACTATTATAGAAACGATTTAGCATTGACTAAAGGTGGGTTAAAATTGGAACACGCTAATTGTCAGTAATACATGAAAATCTAATTTACCAAGGGATGGGAAAGAAAAGGAACATATGCAATCAAAGCTTTGCAAATTTCAGGGAGGGTAAAGAAAGGACGCGATTTAGAAAGACAATCACCCACACAGATTTATATTTACCTAGAATAGTGTGAAGACCAATCCTGGCCACGGGTCAGTTGGAAAGGACACGAGAAACCCCAAAGACTTCAGTGCCAGTAGGCAAGCAGGTGCAGCTCATTGACAATCAGGACAGGATAACCCCAGAATTTGGATCAGGACCGGATCACCAAAGGTTAAGACCAGCACCCGCAGTTTTGGTTGCAACGCCTGCGCTACTCCCTGTCTGCAAGGAATCTGCCAAAACCCCGATTGGGTTACAACTTTCACCAACAAAGTTCTTCGCCAGCACTTTCACTTCCCAAAAACCCCGATTGGGTTTTCGAACCTCCTGACAGAGTGCTCCGCAGCTCTCTGCTCTTAGTCACCTATTAAGTGCGTTGGGTCAGTGACAGGTCAGCTAATCAGACAAGTCAGACAATTTCTCTAGCTAAACCTACGCTAGTTATACTGTTTTTCAGGTCAGTGTACCACCCCCCAATGTTGCAAGTGCAACGATCCCCAATTTCGATTGGACAAAGGAAGAGGACAGGTCATCACACCACCTACATTTTAGACTTTCTCAGTCTTCTTATTTAAATTTCGTCTACGCCCATTAAATTTCAGGTTCCCATGACATATGCTTTTCGGTTAACAATGGTGAATTTAACATTAAATACAATGTAATAATTTTCAGTACAGTTCAGCTTCTTCTAGCAGGTGAGAGTTCGTCTTCCGAGGCGCATCTTGGCTGTTGCTGCCATCTGGCTGGGTTTCAATGCCACAGAGTTCATCTTCCCTCTGCCGAGTGACATGCTCTGAAAGGATTTTCAAAATGGAGTAGTAACGAACTCCCAGGCCCATAGAATACGATACATGAAAAGTAAAAGAAAACAATTTAGAACACAGAAATAAATGATTGGATTAAGCAAAACGAACAGCTTAGCAAAAGCAGCAGTGCAAGCTTCTCGCATGTGAGAACACAGAACAGCCATTTTAGCACTAGTGCGCAGATGCGACAAGGTTCCCTCCAAAACTGCGAGTACGTCATGTCACGTGGGTATGACAGACGCATGCGCAGTAGAAATTCCAGCGTAACAGCAGCCATATTAGATGCAAGCGTATTAGGATTAGAAAACACATAAGCAAGCTTCCCTCGGATTCCCCATGTAAGTGTAAGATGTGCGAAATTAGTAAAACAAACAGGTTGGTTACTTCGGTATTGTTATTAGAGGTTCATGAGTACGAGCAAGTCGCTTCATATGCGAATCCTTGCCCCATCACTATCATTTTGATATAGAGACTGGGCTGTTACATGAACAGACTGTAGAAATACAGCAAATGTTTCTTAAGTTCTATCATACACTCTGTACCTAGGATTTAAAATCGACTCCAAATCTGATTGCACCAAAATCTAGCCAATTTCCTGCATTAAGAAACCCAAATTGAAGACATTTAGAAGCCTTTACATTCTAGATTAATGGGACGCTGTAAGACGAACCCCAGAAGTCTAGGAGGCTTCCTGGATAATATTAAGATTTAAATTGACCATGTTGGCCTTTTTTATTTCACACACTTAAATGGTTTGGATTTGGACCCACAATTATCTCTCTGATTTCTCTATTGTTCAAAGATCCTAAGACTGCCATTTTTGATTCACCCGCTCAATGAAAACCTATATTTCTTTAAATTTGGACAATGTCTTGTTAAAATAACTTCACTCGTTACGAGAATACAAACTTTATATTTGTCTTGGTGGGGTCGACTTGATACCATTAAAATGTGATAATTCCTATTATTCTATATCTCATTTTGAACATTCCATTACCCATACCACTTAATTCCCTTCATAAGATTAAATCATCACTTACTTCCTTTTTAAGGAATAACAAAAAAGCTTGAATGTCACTATGAAAGTTGTCATGCCCAAAATCAGAGGGAGGCGTAAACGTCCCAGAATTTTCTAAATTTCATAAGGGGTTTCTACTACGTCAACTCTCTTGTTGGCTCTCGGACTCCTTATTGAATTCTCCATTGTGAGTTGACCTCGAAAAATCATTTCTCTCCCCTTTTTCTTTTCAAGAATACTTGTCCTTTACTTGCAAACCACAAAAGACATCTACACTGATTCTTAAGTATTCTTGTAAGATTCTTGATTCAGTTCTTCACTTTACTCCTACAGATCGTGACACTTTTCTTACTTCCACTATTTGGCATAATACATTTATACTAATACATAATAAACCCATATTTTGGAAATTGTGGAGAAACAAGGGATTACTTTGGGTAAATCAACTCTTTGAGCATGACACACTTCTCTCATTCTCACAAGCTTGTCATTTTTTTGCGTCCCTATTTCTTTTCAGAGTAAATTTCAGAATTTACAAACTGCGGTATGTACTGCCTATACCCATTTTCAATCTTCTTCTTCTCCCTCTTCCTCTTTATAATTTGACTGGAATAAGTTCTTACGTACAAGCCCGAAGGCATCTAACATCTATTTTCATTTGGCCTCCTCCCCTATAAATAGAGTCAAAACTAAGGTAGAAATATCCTGGGAGCAGGATTTAGATATGGTTTGGTCTATCTCCCTCAGGAACAAGATTTGGACAAATAAAGGAAGTCTTCCGGAGCAGCAAACACCACACAAATTCTTTTTTAAATATATAATTGACTTGTTTGATCTCCTATATCCCTACATAAAATGCACTTTGACCATCAACACACTCGTTGTTCATGTCACTCTGACCATGCTGACCTAAAACATATGCTTTGTATGTGTCCATTTGTGTTAAAATTTTGGAGGCAAATTTGCTCTCAAATCAACACAATTTTCTGCACTGCAACTCCCTTTTCATTCGCTAATATATTTTACGGTATTTGGAAATATGTGTGTCTCAGCTACGTATTCGGGACCTATTGTTAGCAGTTGCATTCCAACAAGTTACGAGCAATTGGAAAGACTCATCCAAATTATCATTGCAGAGCTGATGGTATGCCCACAGTGGACAATGTCCATGATACTTTTTATGGAGAATAAAGATGTAGGTGGCATTGTCTCAGGAAAGGTTGGATATTACTTCTGGTTAAACTTTTCTTCTCTTTTCTTTTCTTTTCTTAAGATGTAGAAATAACTGCTTAAGTAGAGACAGGCTTCAGTCATTTAGGCTCCAATGCATATATATTCACAATAGTTATATAGAACTTTTGTTTTTCACACAGGTCCATATATAATGGACATATCAATCCTTTTTAGAAATATTTAACTAATATCTATATTCTTTGGCGAAATGACTGTCACAGAGTATACGGCAAAAACCTTTCTGCTAATTTCAGGAGAGATGGTGGACCTTCTCAAACATGAACGATTATTTTTATGCTGCTGTAGCACTTTAGTAGACAAGATTGACTTCTTGTATGTGCAACATACAACTATTATTGATAATCTCCTACATCGGAGGCCTGAGGCCTTTTGCTAATTACATTATCTGAAGTTTAAAATTTTTTTCCAAATTCCCACAGAATGTTTCTTGTACGGATGCTAAGTTTCTTAGGAGACTAAGTGTAAACAATTTATTATTTGCTGACTGAAATCTGATTAGCGTGAATATTATAACTTGGGAAGGATCTGAAGCTTGAGATAAGGAAGGAAAACTAAATAGTGTCTTACCTCTGCTTAAAGGAAATTATGAATATCTTCTCAGACCTCAATCAATAATATTCAATACTAAATCATTTCCTCCTGGAATAGTTACAGCTGATGATTTTCCGAGCATGTGAAAACTAAAGAGTAATCAAGAATTTTTTTAAGAGATCTTTAAAGAGTTTATTTAAACTTAACTTACACACTTTACTCCTTTGCCTTATTATCCTGATATTATTTTAATTTTAAATGGAGGAAGAAAGCAGGGATGGGCACAGATGCTGTAGAATGGGAAAGACCCAAATTAGAAAGTACTTGAACCACTGCACTCCCAGTGGGTCCTAGTGTAGGCTAGTTAATGAAGATTGCTCGTGGTTAGGGTGCTCGAGATGATCACCTCCTAGTCCCTGAGGTACTGAATATCCAAAATGTCTAAAAGACCTTACCCAGTGTAAAGTTGAAGTCTCAAGCACTCCTTAGGCGTCAAGCACGCTAAATTCTTAAGGATAAGATTAACAAAACGTGTTTTTCTCAAAGTTGAAATCAAACTTTAATTCAGTTGATAGCAAACATCATATTGTGTCATATGATCAAACATCCATGGTAAATCAATCCAGTTTAAAACGTCAAGAATGATTGTACGCCATTATCCATTATTATCACATGGTTACGTTATAGACTGTATCCCCTATGCATTTCAAGCATAGCTCTTCTTCAGGGGAAAAACTCTAGTAGAAAACAAACAAAACTAATATGTATCGCTATCCCATAGGGAACAAGAATGCATATAAAACTGAAGTATATACATGGCACATAAAGTGCTGATGGTGTGATCATGAAGGTGGAGCACGATCTGAACTATGAATAAAGAAATATAAAAAACAAGTGCAGCTCGGTGTGCTATGCACGAAGTTTGGAAAGGCCAGAAGGATTACAGTAAGAGAAAAAAACGACATGAAACAGAATACTGAATGCTTGTGAAACATGACGAGGGGAAAAACGGGCGAAAAAAAGATAAGTCCGTGATAGAAAAATCCCCATTGCATCAGATGTACAAGAAAAGTATCTAAAGCCGTGGTGCATATTGTGCGTTATGTGTCTGTCCCATAGCAATAAGTGCCTGTCGGTGCCGGTGTTGGAAAAGTGAAGGGAAAGCCCAGTGTGGTAAAGGCTTACGTTAACGTAACACGGTAAACGTGTACCAAAGTGCAGAAATGTAACGGACTCCGTGATAACTGGGGTCAGCGTGTTTGCGAAACCTGGAAGATGTGAGTCATAAAAAAGACGCGAGTCATTGAAACAGAGCGTAAGCTCGAAGTAGAAAGCGGACTGTGCTCGGCCCGATTCCAGAGGAAAGAAACTAAGAGAGGATGTGACACTCACAAACCTAAAGAGTAAAATAAAGTCTTAACAACGAAACAGGTAGAATGGGTAAAAAAATATACAAAATTCAGGTAGAAAAAAAATATAAAAATGGAAACTAAACTAGAAGTCAGGAATGGAAAAAGAGAAAAACATGAGCAGTGAGCGTGGAACGCTTTAATGCAAAGTAGAAGTGCTAGTATAAAAACATGAACAGTAAGCATAAATGCGAAAGCGTTAATTTGGGGTACTGGTATGAAGGGTACAGAAAATGGCAAAAGAAATATATGGTAAAGAAAAAGTGGAAAACATAATGCCCATTAGCGTTGATAGAGAGAAAAAAAGCCAGGGTTGCAACGCTACAAATATATTACAGAAAATAGCTGTATTCCAGTCTCTCATTGAGCCCTCTCGGATGTAAGGCATTCAGTTTGTGCATCCAGTATAGTTCTCTTTGTAACAGGAACTTGTTATTATCTCTGCCTTCTATCTTATTTACAACCTCCAAAACCATGTACCGAATCTGGTTCACGCTGTGAGAATGGTTAACATAATATGCTGCCACACAGGATTTAAGATTTTTAGTTTGAATGTTACTGCGGTGTTCATTCAATCTGATTTTTACCTTGCATTCTGTTTTACCCCCTTACGGTAGGCCACATTGGCATTTAAGAAGGTATACCATGTTGGTGGTATCGCACATTGCATTGATTTTGAGTTTAATGAGAGTTCCCTGGGTCGGGTGTGGTATTGTGGTGCCTTTTATAATACTGTTACAATTGCCAGAATTGTGTCATGGAACTGTCCCCTTATATGTAGTTTCAATGGTACTTCAACGTGCTTTCAAGAGTTGTTGAATGTTTTTAAAGCGTTGGTAGGCGAATATGGGAAAATTTTGAAAAATGTTATTGAAGTCTTACTCCAGTTGTAACAGCTGCCAATGTTTGCAAATTGATTGCTTGATCTTCAAACTTTGCACTGAGTATTTGGAAACAAATACAGAGCGTGTGTTTTTGGTTTCTGTTGGAACCTTGGGTAATAACAATTGTGAGCGATCTTTAATGTTGACTCTATTTTCTGCCAATTGAGTAATGCTTTTAGGATAACCTCTTCGATGAAATTTGTTAAAAATCTTAGAACAATTTTCTGTAAATAGTTCCTCGGTAGATGCAATTCTCTTAGCTCGAAGAAGTTGAGAATATGGCAAATGTTTTTTCAAACTCATTTGATGAAAACTTCTGAAGTGAAGATAGTTGTTGCGGTCAGTGGGCTTAGTGTAAATAGAGGTCACTAACTGATTTTCAATGAGCTTGATATTGACGTCTAGAAAAGCTATTTCAGATTGACTGATGGTATGCTTGAATTGTATCCTCTCATCAACTTGGTTTGGATGATTAATGGCTGTTAGAAGTTGAGTTTCTGAACCTTTCCACACCTGGAAGATGTCATCTATGTAGCGGTGATAGGCACTTATGTGTTCCTGCCATTCTGGATTTGAAAGAATGTAATCCATTTCATGTTGGTGCATAAAAAGATTTGCATACTCCGGAGCTGCGCAGTTGCCCATGGCTACTCCCGAAAGCTGAATACATTTTTTTTTTCTCTAGACATCTGAAATAACTGTGATGGAGTGTAAACTGCATCAGTTCCATGAGAAATATTTGCAAATCATGAGGTTTATCACTGTTCAACAAGGCTGCTTCCATTGCTTATAAACCCAAATTGTGGGGAATAGAGGTATATAAGGAATTGACATCAATGGTACACAAGAAAACTGGTTGGTTGGATTCTATCACAATGTTATTGATCTTTGTAAAAGAATCTGTGGTATCCTGAATGTAGCTCAAGATGCGTCTTACACTTGGTTGTAAATGTTTGTCTTTGTAGATGCCAATCGGTTCATGGATGGAGTTGCGAGTGCTCCCTCTAGGTCGAAATGGTGGTCTGGTAGCATGTTTATGGATTTTTTCGGAACCATTTACAAATATGGAATTTGAGGGTGATCTTTCATTAAGAACTTTTTATCACGTTCTGTGATGGTTTTGAGGTTAACGGCCTTGTCAATTAAAATTTGCAAAACCTCTTTAAATTCTACCCTAGGGTCTGAGTTAATTTCCATATATAGGGATGTGTCCCTAAGGTGTATTGTCAGGTTGTCTATGTAGAAAGAAGTGTCAAGGATGACCAGGTTGCCACCCTTATCAGCTTCCAAATTTTGATGTCGTTGTTAGCTGCTAACTGAGTTAGAGCCTGACGTTCTTGGTTGGACAAGTTGGACTTGTAAGACCTTTGTTCTTGAAAAATGGTATGCAGATCTTTCTGAACAAGAATTTCAAAAGTGTCAAGAATCTTGTGACTCGTGGGTGCTACAAAAGTGCTTTTTGGTCGTAGGTCTACCAAAGTGCTGGAATCGTCACTAGATTGAGGTTCACAGATGTTCTTGAAGAAGTGTTTGAGTCTGAGTGATCTCATGAATTTGTAGAAACAAACTTGGGTCTCCAGTTCATTGGATTGGTACATAGGAACGAAGGTGATACCCTTCTGTAGAACCTTAATTTGGGTGGCTGTGATGTCTGTTTTGGAAATGTTGATCACTAAATTTTGTGACTCCTGGTTGATTTCGCCGGTGGTTGTTGCAAGTCTTTTGATATGGGTCCTCCTGGATCAACTGTTTGGTCGTGATCTTGCCCTAAAAAAGAAGCTTGTGTGACTTGAGTTATAGTAGAAGTTGTAGGTTGATTCTCTGTGTGCAAAGGGGTCTGCCTTGGTCTTCCTCGTTGAGAATCTTTATGGGACGAGTCTTCTGATGATGACGTTTCACCCTCTAGCAGCGTATATTTCTGCCCAATTATAGACTTCTCATAATTTGTAGTCCACAGTGTCTCTTTTGAATTTTCTCAGTTTTCATTCATTCATTTCCTTAGTGAATTGGTCTAATTGGGAGTAAAAGTCTTCTAATGTTTTATTCCATTCTTCAGATGCTAACTTACTGCATGATCACACCATCAGCACTTAATGTGCCATGTATATACTTCAGTTTTATATGCATTCTTGTTCCCTATAGGATAGCGATACATGTTAGTTTTGTTTGTTTTCTTCTAGAGTTTTCACCCTGAAGAAGAGCTATGATTGAAATGCATAGGGGATACAATCTGTAACGTAACAATGTGATAATAATAAATAATGGCGTACAATCATTCTTGACGTTTTAAACTAGATTGATTTTCTATGGATGTTTGATCATATGAAGCAATATGATGTTTGCTATCAACTGAATTAAAGTTTGATTTCAACTTTGAGAAAAACACGTTTTGTTAATTTTATCCTGAAGAATTTAGCGCGCTTGACGCCTAAGGAGTGCTTGAGACTTTAACCTTACACTGGGTAAGGTCTTCCAGACATTAAAGACACAAATTACCACAGATCTGTGCCGAATGTAATATGTCTGTAATGTAATGTAATGTAACCGTTACTTATAAAGAGCACTGTGACCCAACGGGTATCCTGGCGCTAAGAGACAGGGAAACTGTGGCATAGAAAAATATTAATATTATACTAGGATAGAGCCATGACTTAAATGTCTATATTTTCTGGCTGTAATGCAGTTAGACCATTATAAGTCTGTCCAGATAGTATATGTTTTCCTCCAGGGCAATTTATTTCCTCTAGAGCATGGACCTGGCTCAGGAAATTTGCAACACCTGGAGAGTATATTGCAGAGTCAATATGCAACCTGTTATCAAGCTCTCATTGTTTCAACCTGTAAATTCTTTCTCCTACAAGCAAATGCAATGTAGGGACTCACAGCTGTCTAAATGAGACCTGCAAGGGTGCCTTAGGTAGGCAAATGGTGGCTGAAGTTGAACTTTCTGTGTGGGTGGAGCAGGTTTCATATTTCTACCAGGGTCCTCTGTTCTACCAGAATTGTCATGATACTAGTTCTGGTGTGCAATCTGGCACAGCACATCTAGAAGGGTCTCTTTGACATATTGCTTATTATTGACAGTCTGTGGTGCTCACCAGCCTGCCAGCTACAATATTAGGAACCATCTTTTGCTTCTGCTCCTTGTATCTGGATCTCCATCTAGATTAACACCTTAGCTGCGTGTAAACATTTCTCCCCAGTGCTGCGCTGTCCATTAGAACTAGTGCTGAATGGACGTTCAATGGTCGTGCGCAGCACTGGGGAGGTAGCGCTGCTGACGACCATTGGCCGTCAGCAGCACTTAAGGGGTTAAGGTATTATTCAACAATTTCAGCAATCGGTTAATATATGTGATCAATGTTGCTTTACAGACAACGTTGATAACTTTAATTAAAATGCTAGTCTAAAAAAGATACTTGATGAAGCATAAATCGGTATATGTCTCCAAATTTCTCCAGATTTGGTATCAAGTTTTTCTAGTGCTTTGTCACTGAAATATATTTGTGTACTGTGTCCATTATCAGCATAAAAAACAGTCAAAAGAAAAATCGGTTGCCCTACAGCCCCTAACGTGTTAAGTTGTGTTAAAAAATCAGCAACAGTGGATTTAAGCTGTTAAAGGCAAGGTAAATGCATGAGAATACTTCCATTAGCAAAGTTCTGTAAAGTGGTATTCCAAGTAATGAAATCAAATGCTGCTGAAAGAGTGTTTTTTAGAGTCCTCTAAAAGTACCTTGCCCTCAGGTTGAGATTGTTCAACACCTACCTTTTACATTACCTGTGCCATCCGAGTATCAAGGCTTTGTTCTCAGTCACTTAGTCTAAGAACACTTGTCTTAATTCACCCTGCATCTTAAAGTCATTGTGATTAGCTGGGCTGGTTTTGATTACTTGAGTTTTTGCAACTCTGAGGTAATTTGACCTCCATCATCATGCACCCCTTGGGATCATCATGCACGCTGGCCCAAAAGCGCATCTATTGCTAACCAGGCAGAGTCAAACATTATTTTGTGGTCTTACTAAAAGAATGTTAGTGCCTTAAGTTGATGGTGGATTAGGAAATGATTCAAGATTATGCACATCGAGGGATACCCCCCACCATTGTACCTCTTTGACTCAACCTTCGTTAGCTGTATGGCTTAGGGCTATTGACTATTGCACAAAGATCGAAGAATCAGTATAAGAAGCCCGAGGAGCTCCTCAAAAACAGGCCAAGATGTAAGTCAAATGGTGGAGTTACTATGGACTACTGCAATAATCATTGCTATTAGACTTTTTGAATGCGCTACTACTATTATTGGCTGGTACCGCTTATGTGTATGACTTGTATTCAACTATTTGCAGTAAAAGTTGGAAACACAATGAATTTGTTTAATAAAAAAAAGATCAGGTACATCAATTAGAGGAGGGAGGACAAATGTGTTGGGACTGCGTGGTTCGAAGGTATTTGCCGCTGTAAAATTAGATGTGAAAATATTTATTATCAGAAACAGCTCCTCTGAAAGAATCGTTCCCCTTTTGCCTGCACTGTTCCATATGCTTTCCCTCTTTCCCTTCTTTATTGTTGTGTCTTCCAAAGCTTCTCCATCATACCACCCTGGATGCCTTCTGCACAATACATATCTAGAATTCTCCTTCATGTGTCCTGCGATTATGCATTTTTAGACTTTTCCTCTTCATTACCTCCTTCCACTCCTCAAATGCATCACTCCTTATCTCCATTAGCATATGCCCCTGTTATCATATATATCCCACCATCCACCCTCTATTATAGGTTCTTTCACCTTTCCTCTTTCATATGTCCTTCAGGCTCCTCACTTTAAGTACCTTCTCATTGTATCTCCCTATCTCCATTATACATCCCTCCACTTCTCCTTAATTATATGTCACTCTTTCCTTCTACATCCCACCTGCATTATATATTCCTCTATAGCTCTTCTTTTAAAGGAAATTCAGCACTTACATAAATCCTCAGTCTTTATTCTCCATTAGTCATCCTTTCCTTTATGTCCCCCTATTACACCATATAGGCCCCCATTCATTCCAATCCTTTTCTCCCATACATCCATTGGCTATTCCACCCCTCCTCTTTGATAACACGTTCTCAAATTATAATTCCTACATCTTTTTACTCTTATATGTCCCTTCTCTCATATGCATTTCTGGATCCTTAGTAATATAATGTGTGCTACATTTCCCATCTGATATTCCCTTCTATCCCTACTTTCTTACATCACCTATCCCTCTTTATGATACATCACCTATCCCTCTCTATGATACATCACCTCTCCCTCTCTATGATACATCACCTATCCCTCTTGATGATACGTCACCTATCCCTCTCTATGATACACCACCTATCCCTCTCTATGATACGTCCTCTATCCCTCTTTATGATACGTCTCACCCATCGCTCGCTATGATACGTCACCAATCCCTCTGAATGATACATCACCTATCGCTCTTTATGATATGTCACCTATCCCTCTTTATGATGCATCACCTATCCCTCTCTATGATGCATCACCTATCCCTCTCTATGATACATCATCTATCCCTAGTATCTATCCCTCTCTCTGATACATCACCTATCCCTCTCTAGGATACATCATCTATCCCTCTATATGACACATCATCTGTCCTTCTTTATGATATGTCACCTATCCCTCTCTATGATACGTCACCTATCCCTCACTATGATACATCACCTATCCCTCTTTATGATGCATCACCTATCCCTCTCTATGATGCATCATCTATCCCTAGTATCTTTCCCTCTCTCTGATACATCACCTATCCCTCTCTATGATACATCACCTATCCCTCTATATGACACATCATCTATCCCTCTATATGACACATCATCTATCCTTCTTTATGATATGTCACCTATCCCTCTCTATGATACGCCACCTATCCCTCACTATGATACATCACCTATCCCTCTTTCTGATACGTCACCTATCCCTCTCTGTGATACATCAGCTATCCCTCTTTATGATACGTCATTGTTCACTCTCTATGATATATCACCTATCCCTCTCTATAATACACTACCTATTCTTCTTTATGGTACATCACCTATCCCTCTCTATGATACATCACCTATCCCTCTCTATGATACCTCACCTATCCCTCTCTATGATACCTCACCTATCCCTCTCTATGATACATCACCTATCCCTCTTTATGATACGTCACCTATCCCTCTCTATGATACATCACCTATCCCTCTCTATGATACATCACCTATCCCTCGTTATGATACATCATCTATCATTCTTTATGATACGTCACCTATACCTCTCTATGATACATCACCCATTCCTCTCTATATACATCACCTATCCCTCTCTATAATACATCACCTATTCCTCTTTATGATACATCACCTATCCCTCTCTATGTTACATCATCTGTGCCTCTTTATGAAACGCCACTGTTCGCTCGCTATGATACTACTCTTCTCTACTTGCACCATTTCCCATCTGTGCCCTTCCATCCCTCCTCTGTCACGTGTCTCTCCATTCCTAACATCTCTAGCCATCTTTTACTAAACTTTCCTCCAGCACTCCCGATACACCCCTAAACCCCTTCTCCATTATATGGTTTTCCAAACCTCATCCATAGATATGTATTTGTATACATTCCTACGTTCCTCCTCTGCTTTACCTCATGCATCCTTCCTTTTCTATATCCTTTTCCATTCTTTTTCCTGTATGTCTCTGTGGATTTATTTTAATAATGTTATTCATCCCTCCTCTGTTGTATTGACCCCCTTCCTCCTCTGTCAAGGGTCCATACATCACTTCTCTAATACACTTCCTCCCCTCCTCTGTTTTGCCTCTTTTAATCCCTCCGTTCCTATATATTACCCTGTTCCTTCTCTCTTATATAAACCTTCAGATCTTCTCTCAATTTCTTCTCTGTTCTGCTTCTCCCCACCCCTCTTCTATTTTACTTTTCACTCTCCTTGCATGAGCTTCTTGCCTCCCATTCAAAGAGGGCTGCCTTTTCATATTATTTATTTTGTCTCTGCATTTTGACCCCAGATTCCTTATTTTCGATTTGTCCCTCTCATGTTTTTTACATTAAATTCATACTCTGGGAGCCCCCGCCAGTTCTATAACTGGTAAACATCAGTATATTCATTTTATCCTGCATTAAACTGTGACTTTCATATTTTGTTTAATATAACTGAACTTGACAGATTTCAAAGCAATCATTTTTCCCCAGTTTTTTTTCAGCAGCAGCAATCAGATTTGTAGCTCCCAGAAATATAGGTTATTATGATCTCTCATTCAGAAAAACATCAAAAGCCACTGAAGCAAGGAGAGGAAATTAAAGGTTAAAATTAGGGGTGACATTCGTCTGGGAATCATTCACAGTAAACAAATAAGCAACAGTGCTTCCAACAGCCCTTTCATTATGGCCGACCCTGCACTGTTATTTCCAAGGAGAAAGGGAGCAGGCACAGCTCTGCAATCATTATGCCGCTGAACATCCTTTCCCGCCACAAATAACATCACACGATTGCACTGCTGTGCAATCCTCCTGTCCTGAGAAGATCAATGGTGCTCAAGGTTTGTTGTCTGTCGTGGATCAATACGTTATGGGCTTCTTGCTGCAGCTTACATATCACACTGTTCAGTCTTATGTCCTTCTGCTCCCTGTCCCAGTTTATTGCTCGTTTGCTTTTCCTCAGGGTATCTGTTTTTATCTTCAAAGATACCGCTGGGAGAAAAGAAATATTTTTTCAGACTCAGACAAAATCCCAACTAATTTGTCTTTTTACAGGGATCTTCTAACCAGGCACCTAAACCAAAACTCAAACGGCAGTTGGGATACCACCAGGCCCGGACTGGCCGTTGAGGGCACCGGGCAATTCCCCGGTGGGCCGCATGGTTGGGGGCCGGTTTTGGGTCCCTGGGGCCGTTTTTTTGTTACAGGGCCGTTATGCTGCAAAAACGGCCCTGGAACAAAAACGGCCGAAAACCGGCCCTGTCACAGAGCGCGGTCGCACCTCTCCCCCCTCCCGTCTCCTCACGGAGGGGGGAGGGGGCCGGCCGAGCACTTTCCCAGGGCCGGTTCTGGTTCCCAGTCCGGCCCTGGATACCACAGCGATATATGGCCCCCTACAAGATTGCTGGGCCAACACTCAGGTTAATGGAAGTGCTTCCCACAGCTTTTCAAAATGGCTACCAATAAGCAATCAAAATCACCCTAACATGGCATAATTTCTTGCTTTTTTAAAGGGTGGTCAAGCCAGTCATATTGCTGAAAAATGTTGTTTCTTAAATACTGTTTTGCCATACTTTCAACCAACAAGAAGGGGTCCCTGTGTTAAAACCATTATTATCGTTCACTGGCAGATATTTACAATAGCCGTGGGTAGCCCTCGGGTCCCTAGACCCGTTTTTAAGGTCCTCTGAGGCACAGGCAATCCGACGACACTCTATTTTCTGAAGCCGAGCACAGAATTCTCCTGTTTCTGTACCAGCCGATTACATGGGTTTTGGTAGCTTCATATAACGGTTTATGTTCCATAGCTGGGCTAAACGTAAGGTAGATGTAGGCAGGGCACTAGTCCTAGGAAAAACAATAGTGGGTTGCTAATTAGATAGTTCATTCAGAATGACGTCACAGGCCGTAACTTCACAAGACGTAATGTCATATCCTCATAATATTCCTCATTAACAATTGAACTGAACAGTTTTTACAAAAGCATTGTACCTTGGTGGTTCCCCAGATCTGCAACTATATGCGTTGTGTGCTCAGGCCCAATTCCTCCATCACTGGATTCATCCCACAGCAATCCAACCTCATGTTGCGGTCTACCTAGATAGAGCCTCCCCTTGGCCGCCTTCCACGGCTAATTTCCTCTATTACAAGCCACCCAGGGCAGAGATTGACACAGAGCAGTGAGTTCGCTGGGCCTAAGCTGGACTTAGGATGTGCGCGGGAGGATGCCCACTGCTATATGCCCCCTCTGTCCATGTGGCCAACCATCCACTATTGTCACCCTGTGAGATAGGTGCACAATTGACCGTGCAAACAAACTTGGCATTCACTCATTTGCTGATCCCGCGACCACTTTTTGGCTCCTCCTGAAACAATTGTCACTATAACTGTTACTCTGCTTGACACGTTCCTACACTTCCAGCTGAATGCCACATGCTGTGCATTGCATGACACCCTCTCTACCCTCCGCAAATGATCATGGTGCTGGAATTCATATACATGACACCATCACAGTCAAAGTTAATAAAAGGTCTCTGCCACCTCACACAACAATCTGCCCCAGCACATATCCCAAAGGCATGAGAGGCATGGAGTGCTGACCTCACGACCCCCTTGTCGGATGCTCAATGGTCCTACTGCTGCTCCCTGCTTAAAATAAAAATCCCCGAACTACGGTCTTCACCTCATTCATTTCAAGTTCCTGCATCGACTTTATCTCACACCAACACAACTGCAGAAGATTGGGCTCTCTCTTTACTCCAATTGCCAGCACTGTCAAGCACCTCACACATATTTGCTGCATCTGGAATGGCATTGCCCGGCCGTCGCGGCTTTTTGGCCCGAGGTCTTTCATTTGATAGTTGTGGTCATTGGCGAGACAATTCCCCTCTTATTAGTCTGCTGGGATTCGTGAAGGAGGTGTCAAGTGAGTTCTGTAAGTTTGTCGCTCTGATGCTTCCACTTGCAAAGTGCAGAACTGCCATTCACTGAGGTGGGCCACGGCTCCCTAAAATTAAATATTGGGTCACAGACATAGTAGCAACTTGAGCAACTTTCAACATACTGGGGCTTGATAACTCTGAAAGCTCGACCTCGAGATATCTGGGAGCCCTTCACCTCCTTTCTCCTCCATACAGAAACAACCCTAATTATGGAAAGTGGGCACAACACTACCTCACAGTGATACGCCCTGTGGCACACCACACTCTGCCTTAATTTACAGTTCGACTTCTCTGTAACGCTGTTGATTAATCAGCATATCCGTGTATTCATCAATATAAGGTGGAATACTGGTAGTCACTGGCGTAGACCTGCCGCTTTCAGTCTCTGTATATGGACTCATACCTAGTGTGGCATCTCGCTGTTTCATTTGCTTTACTGTCAGTACCGACCTTGCAATTGACTGTACATTGCTATTGCATTGATGTGAGAAGTTGGCCTGATGTATGATGTCCACAATTCTGTGGGCACCTTGTATCAGTCCAAACAATCCCTTATGGTGGTGGTTGTAAGTCAACCTTAAAAAGAAAAGCTATCCTAGGGGTAGCATGGACTAAGCAGCCTTCAGGCTAAACTCAAGAGGGCATGTGAAGCCAGCTGTTTTACCATATGCAATCATGCAATATCAAATGAAAGGACACCACACAAGTTATATATTATAAAAATATATGTATTTATTCTCAGAATAATCCCCTGTATTCTTTATGAGTATAGAAGCACAAGCGTTTAAACAAAAGCACAATATAACATATGAAAGTTGCACATTTATGGATGAGGCCGGTGGCCACTCAAACCACACATCAAAAAAGTAGTATAAGTATCATTATTCGATCAGTGGTAAGGCCTAGGACCTTGGGAATCGCTGGGACTACTCGGGACTAGCAGTGATGAAGTCGGGAGAGGCCCGCGCGACTCGGGTGCAGTGCTAAAAGCACACGCATGCACCAATGCAAAGTCAATGGTGCGTAAATGTTATAGAGTTACAGTTTTAGGAGTCTTCCGACTGGACTAGAAGTACAAAACTTTAGACTTAGACACTAGAGGTGTAAACCACTACAGGAGCACCGGCGTTCATGAGTTACCTCACCCACAGGAAGCGGATGCATAGGTGCCAAAGTGTGTCGGGTTTCGTTGTGCAGTTCGATGGTGCCTGGAGATGAAGATGCTGCAGGCGGCCAGGAGAGAAGAGTCCGGTGTGATCCAAGGGTGGATCGAAGATGTAGAGTACCTGAAAGCAGAGGGGAGAGAGTCTGGGTCACTAGCCAGTGACCAGGACGGAACCAGGAAGGAACCAGGCGATGTCGGGCGCAATCAGGTGGTTGTCAAGAAACTTGTCTCCGCTGTCACGTGGACTCTGGGGCACCGAGGATGTCCAGGAGTGGATCACAAGCTGTCCCACAAAGGCTCTCCGTATCAGAGTTAACAAGCCTTGGCAAGGGCAACTCACACAGAATTCGAAGATCTCTTCTTACTCGGACCAGCAAGGTCAGAGCGGGTGCTCCTTTTCAGGGGAGCAAGGGCCAGTCTGGAACAACCACACTACCAGAGCAAATTCAAAGGTTTGTTGGTACTGGGGCCGCTAGCCAACGGGTGAGCGACCGGGCCAATGTGTTGAGCAGAAAAATGCAAAAGGGCCCCACGCAGCACTCGGTGAGTGTGGAGGGGAGAGCTTTGGTGCAAAAACTGCTTGAGCTGGGGCTTCTCAAACCCCAATGCACAGCATCAAGGAAGCCTCGGGAGCTGCACGGTCAGCACTTTGTAGTTTTTCCAAGATGGCCAGCCCCACGCTTCAGTTCGCCTCCACGGGTCTCAGATTCGCTGGGACTGTGGATCAAGCTATTGGAAGGCAGGAAAGCTGGGTCTTGTTGATCTCTGTTGCTCGAGTTCCGGCGGGAACTGTAACAAAGCAAACGGTGAGGCGCTGGATGGTGCCTGTTTGCACACGGTGGGCACTCCTTGACCACAAGGGAGATTCTTCAGTCTTCTACGTCAAGTAGGATGTCGAAGGGTCCAGAGTTTTGTTTCATAAGTTTCAGTCAGGATAATTCGATGTGCATTGGCACTGCTCCCACCTTTATTCCAAATCTGGGGGCTGAATTACCTGCTAGGTCCCTTCTATGGGTGGAACCCAGGAAGGGGGTGGTTACACCCCTTTCCCTTTGTCCAGTTTCGCGCCAGGACTGGGGCTGGAGCTCCCCAGAACCGGTTTGACTGGATTTTGCATGGGACACCTTGTGTGCCCCAGGCAGTGTCTAGTTTCTTTCAGCCCACCCTGCCCCAATCCACTATCTCCTGTCTGCGGCGGTGTAGCACCTCCCTGTGACAGGAAACCTCTTGTCCAGGCCTCCCCTGCCAAGTTTCAGTCAGCAGTAGAAGGTCGGACTTGTGTCTGTGGCATCAGCATCCATTTTGTGATGCTGAGGCTCTGGTTAGGATTAACCGCGTTCAGGCAAAGTAACATGTCTTCTCCCTCTAGAAGGGTGGAATGCTACCCCCGTCGCCAGGACAGGCGAGGGGGTAGTATTCCAAAACGTATGACACCTTACACAACATGTTTTGATAAAGCCAAACCAAAGTTAGCAAGTAACCGCGAGGGTTATAATGCACGTAAGAGTATATGGTATGGCAATATCCCGGAACAGCTAAGGGAGTTGGTCCCGACAGCTGCAGACAGGCTCAGCTCATGCTAGAGCACCATCTCACATAAAACCAAGCACTCTGCCTCAAGGATTGTTAAGGCCTGCCATAGGAGTGACTGATAGGTATATATGTGTCCAGACATAGGTTTAGATATAGGTATACTATATCTAAGCAAGGGGTGATTACACCACCTTGCCCCAGCTGAGTGATCAGCCAGTTGTGTCGATTTAAATGCCATCCAGGGGTGGCAAAAGGTATGCTGCTGCCCCTGGTAGGCCTTGGATGCACCTATGCCCTTGGCACCTATAGTGCACTGTACGGGGGCTGATAAGGTGTCCAGTACCAAATTGGTTATGCACCTAGGGTGCATGGAGACCATTTTACAGAGATAGCAGATAGCCTGGCTCTGATTAGGAGGGTCCCAGGCCAACTAAGTCTAAAACCAGCTAAACACAAGGCAAAAAATCTGGGGTAACCATAGTCCGGTATCCACCTTCCTACAATTGATCATTGTTAACTGATCTTGTTTTGCCAACTGTTAATACATTTTTTTAAAAAAACATTGTACCTTAGTCACACAAAAATGTAATGTGAAAAAAATATGGTTTATTTTAATTGTATAAATCAGCTGTAGGTTTTGCACGTATCAATGTGTAATTGAGCTAAGAAAATGAAAAGCACATTTTTACTATAAATGGTGCATTCACAGTAAATTTTACATGAAGTGGCATAATGGCATCCTTTCACAAATCTTGCTCCAAAAACACAACCCAAATTGTTAGAATGTTTGCAAATTACACAGGTAGAATTTAACTTTTGCCTAGGCTTACTTATTACAGAGGAGAGACTGGAGCACGCTAATGGATGACACTGTCTTTTTTTCTGAAGACTTTACAAGAAGACGTTACTTTATCTTATATTATGCACAAGTCCAACACTACCAAAAGTGCACCAGTATCCAAATCTGTTACCTATTGTCAAGTAAGGCAAGAGACAAGAACCACCAGGCCTGGCACTTACATTTCTTTTACTCACCATGATACCCCTCTACAAAGGTTAATTCCGCTATTTAGTAACCATTTTCTCCATTACCTTTACCAAGTGGGGAGCACCAAAAATAGAGCTGAGGCTGCTGGTTCAGGTGCGCTTATAGATGACCCTTTATTTATGCAGTCATCCAAGCCTTTTTGACATCAATGGCTGATAGTTCTTTCAAATGAACACTTTCATCCTCAATTTAAGACAAAGATTGGGCACATTCTGATTACTGAATTTGTTTGGTATCTCCCTTGCATTTTGCATTGATCATACACACTACAATGGGACTCACCTCTTTGCATGTGATCTTTGTGAATGGGAATTCTGGAAAAATTGTTTCCCTTACTTTCAACATAACATTAGACTGACCATGTTTGAGTTGCAACACTAGGGGATTACAGCCCTTTGTTCTTCTCCTGTTGTAAGGACTTTGAGTTGTTGCAGCAGCGTTTAAAGAAAAGGCCGGGAATATGGATCAGGAATTGACAACACAAGCTAATCTGCATACATTTTGAAGAGTTCTTTTTCGCAATCCCCTGCTGCTGCCACCCTGTGACTGCCTCTAGGCACTGAGGTGGGATGGGAGAGATATAAAGCAAAGAAAGTAAATTGTAATTATAAACAAGAAAGAGGGGCTGATGAGGGATGCCTTGTGAATGAAATAATCTTTAGCAAAATACTTTGATCTTGGCAAAGGAGTGAATGTGCTCCCTGTGTTGGGTGATCAGCACTAGGAGTTTGAGTGGAATTAGGGATCAGAAGAGCTTCGGGGGTAAGGGAGAGCGGAAGAGCAAAGTGGTGGTGCAAGAGATGGAAAATGGTGGAAATCATGGCGGGTGAAAGCCTGAAGAATCAGAGTGGAAAGTTAGGAATCACTGGAGACTGTTCTAAATATATCGTGGCAGGCCAGAGTGAGACACAGGAAGCAGAAAACTGTCTTTACCGTAATGTATGAAGTTTAACATTAAAAATGCACATCCCAAATTGATAGCGTTACCCTTGGGCCTGCAATTGTTGAAGGAATTGGAGGGCTACAATTGATGCTTCCTACTACTTTGCCTCAGTTCTCCTGCTTCTGGGAAGACAATACCATCAAGGTTCATGGAGGAGCATCCTCTGCGTGCTAACAGGCAGGCGCTACCTGGCTAGCCAACAGTGATCAGCAGTGGGATTGCAGCGCCCAATACCACATACACCCTTGTCTAGATGAGTGCACTCAGGTTGACCCTGTTTTCCTTGATCAACACAAGCCTAAGGGTACAATTGGGTTGCACTGAGAGATACGTGGATAATGCAAATCGCAGGACTCCTCACCTTTGAATCTGTACTTTCGGTAGCTAAATAAATGAGATTGATCAGAAGTGCCTGAGACTAATGACCAGAGGTCATTAATACCATTTTCTGGCTTTGGGGCGCATGTTGCACGTGCACAGCATACCTCCTCTCTAGGCATACACCCACTTAAGGCTACATTACTTGAACTCACCCCAGATCGTTCCTTACGTGATATGTTCAATGGTTATAATGTTTCTCTGCTGCCACCCACTATTCACAGCTTCATTAATCAGTGAGAAGTGTGGGAAAGTTTTGTATATGCAGCCTTTGAAGTGCCAGGCCCATCCTCATGGGTAGCATTGCATTCAATGCCAATGTTGTCAATACATCGCAGGATGTAATCACCTATGACGTGTTCTACTCTACAGTAAAATCCTCCTGGTGTTTGTGCCATACTGATTTTTAGATGTTTATTTTAAACTACCTGTTAAAAGTTCCAGAAGTTCAATTAGGCAGAATCCAATAAAATACGATTAGCAAACTTGCAATTGATTTCTGGTAGGTCTGCAATGGTCCAATTTATTTGAATCCCATTTACACACAGAGCTCTGGGCCCAGTATTATTAACTATTCCACACAAACTCTGATGCTTGACTTTGTATCCTCATGGAGCCTACATTCGTCCCCTGTATTGTGCCAGCGTTTGGTGCCCATAATACCTGAATCTTTCAACTACCTGCAATGCAAACTCCAAATAGGGCTAGTCCTTTTTTAGGGCAAAACTAGGTGGTGCCAAACAACAATAAAAGGCAGGGAAAAGCCTTTTTAAGGGCGTAGGATTTTATTTTACTGTTGTGGTATGTTGAATCACTTGTTGGGTGCATTGGCAAGCGCAGTAAATTACTTTATAGTTGATTTCAATTATTAGTCCAAATGTAGTATATAAGATTCCCAAGTGTTAAAAGCCCATCTCTAATTTCTTTTTAATTGGGAATTTGTGAGGCAACCAGCCATCGATTATAAAGATATGACGTAGCTGCTCAACATTGTAAACTTATGACAGTAGCGTTCTGATGTCACAATGTTGACAGAGCCCGCAGCTGAAAGGAAAGGAAGGTCAGGTCACAGAGCAAACATGTTCTTTCGCATAAAGATAAAGGGAGACAAAAGTCTACCTTTACGACTTTAGGTATTCACAAAGGTCATTTACGGCTCATAGATGCCTTTTGTGAATACCTAAAGTGGAACTCTACGACCTTCAGCATTCACAAAGGGCATTTACGAGTTGTAAATGCCCTTTGTGAATACTGAAAGTCGAACTCTACGACTTACAGTATTCACAAAGGGCTTTTACGAGTTGTAAATTCCCTTTGTGAATACCGAAAGTCGAAATGATAGACTTTCATCTCACTTTACCTTTGTGAATCGGGCTCCAAGGATTTAAGTGGCCTTTGAGAAAGGTGAGAGTATGATCATGTGTTGTAAGAAACAAAGTAGCACCTGGAGTATGATAAGAATATTACAATTCACCTTGGAGTTCTGTAACCTTGTAAAAGATCTTGGCTTTCGGCCTCGGCCTCCATATATATATATATATATATATATTCATGGCATTGCTCAGTGACTTTCAATATCCTTCAAATGTACAGCAGGGGGTACTTTATCCACATATATAATATCTTTTGAGCTGGGGTTTTAGATTTTATCGACAGACTGAGATAAAGCCAGTGGCTTTATAGAAAGCTAAAATGGATTACAGCTCCATTACTACAGTTGAGTATTTTGTGCGAGGAAGAAAAGGCTGTGTCACAGTAGAGAACAATGCTAGTAAAATATTCTAGACACTGACAATGGTGAGTCGAGGAGGACTTAATAGGCTCCAAGTGAAAGTGGGTAATAATAAATGCATATTTCTTTCACACTTTATATGAAAAGTGTTTTGCTAAAGTTCATATAAACAGCAGACTAATATATCCCTGTTATTTATGAAAGTGCATTTCCCATCAGTGCATTTTGAAATATTTCAGTCCTTCTCCTGGCCAAATGTAATGTTCATTCAACCTAGCTGGATTTTGAATATTTTTAAGGACTTGTAAAGTAATTTAAAACTGATCACAGCAATTTGAGTCAGCCTTACTAGAAAAAAAAAATGCTGCAGTCGCCTCTTACTGAAACATTATCTCCATGTTTTCAGTTGCGCCAGAAATGCATCGCTTTTTTTGATTCTCCTGAATGTCCATTTCATGACGTTCACTGCTTTCTACTTCAAGTAATTGAGAGTCATTAATTTGAAACGAATGCAAATGTATTTAAATAACCCTGTCTGACATTCGTCGTGGATGTCTCGTTAGAGATTGTTATTCATTTAAATAAACATAAAATGGCTGCTGCCAGCTAGGACCACGCGGACACCCCACTAGAGACTGTTCTTTCTTTGCTACTGTTCTCTGTGATTTGTAAACATGGGGATATGGACAGGAATATGAGGCAAGTGCAGTACCATATTAATCGATATAGTATTATTGATTCAACCTATTTGGAAAAACACACACATAAAAATACATTTACAACAATTTAAAAACATTGTTATTGTTATTGTTATAGTGGATTTGTATAGCGCTGGGTCACCTACAGGTCTCAGGGCGCTTTGACCACAGAACATAACATCCGGGATATCGAAAAGGGGGAGTACTTAGGCTGAGCTGAGTGCTGTTCTGAACAAGTTTGTTTTCAAGGCTTTCCTGAAACGGAGTAGATTCCCCTCCTTTCGGAGTGTCTCAGGCAGGGCGTTCCAGAGGTTCGGTAGTAAAACCGAAAAGGATCTCCCTCCCATTGTGGCCAGTTTAAAACGAGGACATACAAGGAGATTGGCATCAGCGGACCTGAGATTTCTTTCCGGTCTATATATCTCAATCCGCTCCTTGATGTAGGTCGGGGCCTTCCCATAGATGGCTTTGTGGGCTATACAAAGGCTTTTAAAAACGGAACTCTGTCCAATTGGCAGCCAGTGTAGACTTTTTAGTAGTGGAGAGGCATGCGTTCTCCGCGGAAGGTTAAAAATAAGTCTAACGGCGTCGTTTAGGACTAACTGAAGTCTGTTTGTTAGCATTTTTGGCAGGCCTAAGTAGAGCGCATTGCCATAGTCAAGTCTAGATACTATGGTGGCAGAGACCACAGTGCGTAGCATCGACTGGGAGAGGAGAGGGACTAGTTTGCGCAACTGTCTTAGAAGACCTGTACAGGTGCCAACCACGGTGGAAACCTGGTTGGTCATTGAGAGGGCACTGTCCAATTTAATACCCAGACTTTTTACCGTGGCTGCTGGCTGTGGGGTTGGGCCCAGCTCCTGGGGCCAGTACACATCACTCCAGGAGGAGCACTTGGATGGTACTACCAGCACCTCTGTCTTTTCGGGGTTAATTTTAAGCTGGTTGGTGGACATCCAGTGGACCGTGTATCTAAGTATGTCCTGAGCGTGTGACTGGGCTTGTGCTGTGTCATCTATGCCCAGCAGCAACTGTGTGTCGTCGGCATAGTTGAACACCCGGCAGCCCATCCCCGCTAGTGTATGAATCAGGGGCTGTAGATATATGTTAAACAGGAGTGGGGATAGAGCTGAACCCTGGGGGACGCCACAAGTCAGACTTCCCACTCCTGATACATTATCTCCCATCTGGATTCTCTGGGTTCTCCCAGATAGAAATGATTCCAGCCACCGAAGGGCTAAATCCTGAATCCCAAACCCAGCCAGCCTATTCAACAGAATGGAATGGCTGACAGTATCGAACGCCGCTGACAGGTCTAACAAAATCAGGGCGCTCGGTCTTTTACTGTCAGCCATCCTTCTGAGATCGTCCAGCACCGAGAGCATGACCAACTCGGTGCTGTGATGTGCACGGAAGCCTGCCTGCCTCTCATGGAGTAGATGGTTAGACTCCAGATAGCTTGACATATATTTTAGTACATGTTGCTCGAGTACTTTAGACAGGAAGGGCAGCTGGGATATGGGTCGATAGTTTTTTAAGACATTGGGGTCTGCCCCCACTTTTTTTAGTAGCGGTCTTACACGAGCTTCCTTGAAGCTGGTGGGGAGCCTGCCAGTACTCAGCGATTTATTCAATGTAGTTAGGATATGGTCCTCTAGGATTGGACCTGCCAAGCAGAAAATACTTGGAGGGCATGGATCTGCTGGGGAGCCGGATTTTGTCTTTCTCATCAATGATTCGAGGGTTAGTGAATCTATGGGGGGAAATGATGATAAGCAGCTGGCAGTTGGATTTAGAGCGATATGCTGCTCAATTGGGCTGCACCCCATGCTTTTTATTTCGCGCATGATAGTATCGACCTTATCCAGAAAATATTTCTGGAAAGTATCGCAGTCTATGCTACTTTCTGCATCCTGGGCTCTTTTTGTTAGTTCCTTCAGGATTTTAAATGTTTCCTTTTGAACATTGTTCGCCCTATTTATACGGACCTCATAGAATGCGGCTTTAGTTGTCCGAATAGATTTTTTGTAGCTACGAAACGCCATCTTGTATTGTTCACAAGTAGCTATGTCCTTATTCCTTCTCCAGTTTCTCTCTATATTACGCAGGGCCTTCCTTTGGTCCCTCAAGGCAGGTGTGAACCAAGGGGCTCCCTTTTTCCCACTATTTTTCGTTTGAAGTTTCTCAGGAGCTATCTGATCAATGGCCTTTACCAAATAGTCCATCATGTATTTACAATCCTGATCTACATCTTTATTAAGTATTATTGGCTGGACAGTACCTCTAAGTGATGTAGTCAGTGTATGTTGGTCTACATTTTTCCACTGGCGGGTCAGTCTGGTTTTCGGTTCTGGGCGTGGGAGTATGGTATCTAGAGGGATATCACAGTAGATCAGGTGGTGGTCTGACCACATACAAGGGAGGATTCCAGCTAGTACCACCCTAAGATCTGTTGTCCATATTAGATCTAGGGTGTGGCCTTTTATATGGGTGGGAGCGTTTACAAGCTGCCTGAAACCTAGAGAGGACATGGTTGTCTCTAGGGTGCTGGCCGCTGGCTGTTTCCTATCTTTGTCCCAGTGAAAGTTGAAGTCTCCTGTAACTATGACGTTTCTATATCTGGAACACATGTCAGAGACATAGGTCATAAAGGAGTCATTAAACCCTGAGGTGGCGTTGGGAGGGCGATAGACTGTGAGAACTGTAACACACATGTTATCAAACATGATTTTTATCGCCAGCAAGTCGGCCAAATCCGCCGACTCCTCCAGTATTTTAGTCACTGCTAGATGTTTTTTTTAAATTATAGCCACCCCTCCCCCTCGGGTGTTCCCTATGCGATTCTGCCAGTGGATATCGTAATTTCCAGGGACAGCAGCAATAATGTCTGGTATGGAGTTATCCCCCATCCAGGTCTCGGACAAGGTCAGGATGTCAATGTCTTCGCCCTGCAGTAGAGTGTAAATCTCGAGACCATGACAGCAAAGCGACCTGGTGTTTAGGCAGACGAGCTTTAAAATATGCGGGGGGGCTCGGGACCTACCTATCTGCGGTGCCTGGATGGACAGTTCCTCGATGCGAGTGAGTGTAGCCAGGTCTAAGGATGTCATGGCCCCATTTAGATGACGGATTTCCTCACCAGAGTATGCAATTCGTTTGGTGGGGGGCCCTGCCCCTGCGCCCTTCCGTGCGCGGACGGGCGCAGACGGGCAGGACTCTGGCACGACTCCGGCACAGGTCCGGCGCGTCCGCTGACCGCGTCCGCTGCGCGGAGACATGGCCGACCGTTTTTGTACTGGCAACTACAGCCCAACTAAAGATGGCCGCCACGTAATCCGGGACCCGGGGCTTCACCAGCCCTACCGAGCACCTTGGGATCGTGGGACGAGGGAAGTAGCAGTCCTCACGCTATAGCGCCAGTTCCCCAAGTAAAATTATGCCTTTCAGTAAAAACGAATGGTCCAAAGTGCAAATGTGCAAAGCAGCGAGGGGATATTTTAAAAAGGGGTCGGACACAAGGGATAATACAGTTTAAAAGATTAGCACTGATAGAAGAAGCGATCCGCCCGAATCAATCTCGGGGGTGTAATGAAATGAAAGTCTCTCGCGTTTTAGCTCCCGCCTCCCCTTTTGTACTGGCATAGAGAAAAAAGAAATAAAACGATCAGACTAAATCTTTTAACAAGTAGGGATATTTCGTTTCTAAATGTGCATAAGTATCCCATAATTAGAGTAGAATCAATGTTCGATGTCACAGTGACCATGAATGTGTATATTCTATAAGGAGGTACTCTGAGCAAGAAGATGTCATTACAAATAGTCACCATGTATCATCATTGCTACACAGTCTGTCTATGTGTACTGAATAATTATAAACATTGAGAGACTAAATAAACCAATCAATAGTTAAAAACAATTAATTTCAATGATAACACGTTCAAGGCCCTCTGTTGCACTGCTTAATTTGAACAAATAAAGTAGCCCTAATCTATGTAACTGTCTTCTATGCGCCCACAGTGGTGTGAATGACCCTATCCTATTTACAAGTAATATACAAGTTATATATCTCATAATTCAGTTGTGACTTTTTAATTTAATGATACATCTATAAACTCTGATCATAAATAATTAACGCTAAAAATAGGACCCACGAACACAGCAGTTAAAATGTAATATTGAAAGAGTACGTGTGAAATCGTGAAACATTGCTTACATATCACTCATCAAAATGGAGAAAAGCCTACAATTCAAATAAAAAGCCACACAAATAGTAGATTTGTGGGATTATATGTTTCAGCAAAACAAATTTAGCATCCGTGAAAGTGTGTTTCACTTATATTGCAGATAAATACATTTTCCACAAAAAGGATTTACTGGGAAGTTTTTGTCACACTTTGCAAGGAGGAAGAACCGTAAATGTTGCCCTGATTCAACCAGTTGAATATAACTTTGCATACCCCCAGTTCCAATATGTGTTTTACTTAAGGGAGGTGTAATAGGATGATATTCTAGGAAATATAGTGATGTTGAATAGGTTTTTTAAAATAGCGTAAACAGGAGGACTGCAGTCCACAAAGACACATTGAAAAGACCACTGTTAGCACATCGTTTTAAACCATTCACAAAGATTGGAACAGTGTTAAGTCTTTCTCTAATTGATGGATTTAAATAGTCATTAGAGAGTTCACCTACATTTAAGGGAGTTAGTGAAAACCTGGTAGGAGATTTTAACCTGGATGGAGAGGTCCTCAAACTATATGCACTGTGGTGGGGCCACGAGGACCAGGAGACGCGAGTCACCTAATCAATCTTCTTTGGTCTTTGTCTCTTAGAGCCTTTTGATAGGTCTTGGTGGAGGACAGCTTCTGGGTCCCGAGACGGACACTTTGATGCTTAGCCTCTGACACACATTCACTTCTTACACCCAACTCAAACTGAATTCACGTTGTGAGAATGCTTGGCAGCCTTTGCATCTAACCCTGAGACTCATGTAAAACAGTGCTAATGGTGCTCTATTTGCTGTGAGTGACACCTACATTCCTTGCATGCAGCCTTTCCTGTTGGTAGAACAGGTAGCTTTTCAGTCATGTAGCTCCTTAATGCATTGTAGTCTCCAGCCTTTCATTATGAAAGATCATAGGAGATGGAATGCTCAATACTTAGCCTGTATACTTTCAAGAAAATTCAACATTTACTTTGGGTACCCTGCATCAGCGTATCCCTTCTTACTTATTACTTCTTCATACTGCGTTTGACTGCCCATGGTGGCTAGGTCAGCGTTTAACAATTCATTTCAAACAGACTAATGAGGAGAAACCAATGTTCAGGTTTATCAGCTGTCAGTTCGGTTTGTAACCTTGATGACCTAGTCAAAGGAATTGGGTGATGGTTATATCTCTTATTTCAGATTGAAATCATTCTCTTTTTTTATCTCATCTGCATCTCCCTTTATAACTTCTAAGTAAGCTCATGGTGCTGTAGGTTAAATTCACCATTGTGCTAGGGTGAATGGACAAATCAGTGATATGTGTTTATAGTGACGGCTTAAAGGGACATTCATTTTGCAGGCAATTTTGCCAACTTCATTTAATTGTGAGGATTGTCAAAGGTGTCACATCTTGTCAGGTACCTGTATTGTGTTTAGTGATTAACTCACTGAGGTCACTCATAAGTAATTCACTGTCATTTGTTGGGCAAATTACTTTTAGTGAATCAGTCATATGGCTGACAAATAATCTCTTTTGCTATTGAATGCTGCAACTCGTAGAATGGCCGGTGTTCTAGATGTTGAAGACAGTAGCCATACCTCTCTTTACCACATACTGGTGATACTCTGTGCTGAAATGAGGCCCAGGCATAGAATACCAAGGCCCATTAACAGCCTCTGAATCCCAAAAGTTCTTGGATTAAAATACCAGTAGCTTTGGGTGACCCAATTGCTCTGTAGTCTACTCTAGCAGCATTACACCCACCGCAGCGTGCAGAGGAAGACGGCGTCTCTGGTATCCAGAATCTTGTCAATGTTTGTGCATTATTAATGTTTTTAGTCATTGCATGCAAATACCTGATGTGATAATGGGACTGTTGTTTGTTCTTGTGTTTTGGTTTATGTGACCCAACTGGACCAGAGCATCTGTTTTTCAGTTATAGTGGACTATCGCTCAATTAATAAAGGAAGTGTGTGGTATATAACAGACCAAGAGATGGGAAGGTGAGGCCTGTCACTTTCTATAGTACCTCAAGGTTAGTGATGATACATGAACAGTGGCGTTTATATGAATATTCAAAACAGTAACCCAATTATTTAATGGTTTTGATGTAACTCCCTCTTTTTAGGTTGACACATTTCTTAAAGGAAGAAGAGAGAGTGCACAGTTTTCGTGTGAGTCATGACTAAGATCCAACTGCCCAAAAAATAGGAAGTGTGATCCTGGCCTAACTTTATTAACTTTATTACCTTATCCTGAGCAGCTACTCAGAGAAATGTGTCCGCGTTGAGTGTAGCGGGCCAAACAAACAGCAAAACAGTCAAATAGCTCGAAAAAACATGTTTAGGTCAACTAAATGGTGAAAAAATAGGTAAAACCTAACATATAATGGACAGAAACTGGTAAACTGTTTAAATATTATTGGAAATAAATATATCAACATTGAAGCCAAATTGAAACACTGTTGCATTAGACAATATCAAATACAATTAAAAAAAAGTGAATACAGCTTCTTTCTATACACCTGCTTGTGTAGGGGCTGCAAATACAAGTGGTGCACTAAAGTTAACTTTCTCTGTAATTTCCCCCCATAAATTTTAAATAGAAAAACCAGCAAAAATGCAATACGGAATAAATACTATCTAAATATTGGAATTTGGATTTTGATGTGGATAGCACAAAAAATCCACATATTATGCCCCATTTTTGGGCCAAAATTATAATTAATGCTATTATCATACTTGGTGAACTAAAAAACCATGAGTGCTGGTAAATTCAGCAAAAAAAGTATGTCCTCTCTAAGACTGAAACCCTAAAGGGCAGAAAACTAATCCGGAAAAGACGCAGGTGCTGGTGAGGTGTGTCCAGTAGAATTGGAGCTGTTGGTGATGTTAACTGATTTTCCGCAAACTGGCATTGCAAAAATAGGCCCGTTCCATACAATCAGTCACAGAAATAAAATGGCCAAAAATAATTTTATGAAAAGCCATCCTCAAAAGTAAGGTTCCCATGTCTCCCTGTGCAACGAAAAGTGATGTTGATGTGTTAGTCTGTCAACAACTTTTGAAGGGTCAAAAATATCACACTGGCCTCACAATGTATTTCATATAAGGAGAACCTTATTCTATGAAGAAGAAATGTTTTCTGCGGCACGTTTTTAACTCTTTAATGCGCCTTTGGCATTTGGCGCCACCTAGAGTTGTGGCTACCAAGCTGCCTCATCATAAATGAACAGACCAATTTTTTCTATTCTATGAACACTTTTCTGAAGGCAACAAAAGACCTGGGTTAAGGGAAATAAAACCTGTCTAGCCCACTCTCCTTGTGACCGCCTTGTTGATGAATGATAAGAGAAGCTTTGTTAGTACTGGAGACGAAGGCCATCTCATACAACTGTAGATCAGTGTCATTATGCCTAGTGTATTATTAATTCCGATAACGACAGTCTTCACTGATGCGATTATGCACCAGACCGAGTTCCTGTGCTGGGAACAGACACACATTTCATTTGCACAGTACTTCAATGGTGTTCCTTAGCTTTAGCATTGAATGGACTTTAGTATATTTCATATATATTTTTTATTTTCCTCCCACAATTTACCCTCTCTTCACCCTTTCAGAGCTTAAGCTGCTACCACAGGCTGTGAATTTATGAAGTGATAATAGCACAGAGGCTATACAGCTTAGATCTTATATGTGGGTTGCAAAGTGCAGTCAAATGACTGACCTGATTTAAACTTCCTCAATTTGATTTGAATGGTTTAATGGGCCCTAATGCAAAGAAGGAACATAGGAAGTCTTGACATCGGGTGGATAGTCAAAAGATGACAACATTGGGGTCCCACTGCCCCTCACGACGTGCTGCCAATGCACGTCCTGTACTATTAGAGCTAGGCCCTTGTTGGGGAGACATTTAGTTTGCTTTTTAAAAGATGAACGTTTTTGGCTTATGATCATTTGTTGTGTCCTTTTGGCGTGTATTAATTGTTTCAAATGTGCTTGGGTGGTTCTGATCATGCTCACCTCTTTCCTGCTGCTGGGGTGAACACAATGTTCAAGCCTTTTTTTTACTTCAGTGGGAGATTGCTCCTAAGTAGCATCTCTTAAAGAGGATTTATATGTCGGGAGACTTAATTCATCTCCGTGACACATTTGCTGTAGATTTTCGTGAAGTTATTCCAGAGGGATTTGTCGGTGGGAGAAGGTAAACAGACACCCGTGAGTTTTTAAAAAGCAGAAAGGGGAAGTCTAGGTCACAGTACTCTCTTTATGGTCAAGTGTTCCAAATTGTTTAGTTTTTAGACCAGATAAAAATAGATCACATACAGGAGGATAGTTAAAAGCTGATGTCCTGGGAAATGAGCAATATCCCATGCTACCCCAGTGTAAACCTGTGTGTCCGGAAATATAGAGCAATTTGTGCCTCCGGGGAATAGAATCCGGCACCTAATCTGAATTCACTGAGGAGCAGAAAGCAAGTTTTATGAACTAAATGTTCTTGCAGGCACAACTCATGGTGCTTCAGCGGTAGCATGCCATCCTTCATTTTTAAGCCACCTGATGTTCTTTTTCAAAGATGAATAAAAGTGAAAGCAATTTCATATTGCCAACAGGCACCGCGGCTGCAAGAGCCTTTAAAGGGAATGTAAAAGCGCGCAATAATGGATCTATTTGTCTCTCTCTGTCTCTACAGTATCCATCATTTTATCCACATATTTGTAGGATGATGGTAGAGTTATATTGATTTACTCCTTCGTTGGCAGCCAAAAAAGCTTGTTTAATTCAACTAACTTTTCAGAAAATTCGTGTATCTTTATGTGTACCTAGGTGTATGCATGAGTGTCTATGTGTGTGTGTTGGTGTGTGTGTGTGTGTGTGGATGGGTGTGTGTCTGTGTGTGTAGATGACAGTGTGCATGTCTGCATGCATCAGGGTGTGTAGACACATGTGCGACCTGGGTGGTCTCATTTTTGTACGTCAATGTTTATATCTGTGTGTGTCAAAATGTGTCCGTGTGTGTGATCATTTGAGTGAAAAAAAATTCTGTTTCTGTGTGTGTGTGTGTGCGTGTCCACATGTTTGTGTGTGCTTGGCTGCTTATGTCTGTGGAAAGGTGTGCATGTCTGCAGGTATCGCTGGGTGCATGTTTGAGCAATTGTATATGTTGGTGTCTGTGTGAGTGTGTGTGGGAATTTATACAGCATGTGTGCGTCTGGGTGTTGTAATGTTCTATTCTTCCCCCACACTCACACACTGAGCCAGGATGGATGCAATGATGATTTATTGTAATTATTACAGAGTATGCAGAGCTAGGGCGCCGAGCGTCTAACTGTCACTAGCTCCGGTCGCCAACTCCGTTTTCTCCCGTTCGCGCCTTTCCTTCTCGCTCACTGCGCATGCGCGCGTCTGCCGCTCCAGTCTATGGCGTGACGCGTCATCGCGTACACGCCCATAGACTAGAGCGCTCACCACATATCTCCCCCCTTTTATTTTACACAACATAACATTCCCCCCCAACTGTCTGAGTGTCCCATATGCATGAGTCTGTGTCTCTGTGGGGCACCGAAGGGGTGACAACCATGAACTAGTGTCCATCCATTATAAAGTCTCTATATCGAGAGGGCGCAGTGACTGCCCTGCCACTGCGGGTGTGTCTTACCGGCATGTTCTCTTCCGCCTCTGTCTCACTTCGTGATCTCTCACCGTCTCTCAACTCCCCTCTCTGTGCTACACCCGCCGGTGTACCATCTCTGTCGGTAGACTCTGTGTTGGGAACATCCACCTCATTGTCCTCTCCTGTACCTTCCCACAGGTCTACTGCACTGTGCCCCAGTTGGGGTCTTGCTTCTTGGAAGTCCACCCGTATATCTTCCTCTTCTGACTTGGGCCACACTATTATTTTGTTGACTCTGGCCATGCGGTCTTGGGACCACACCCTGCCGTCGCTGAGGAGAGCCGCCCTGCCTCGTACTTCTCTGACTTGCAAGGGCTGGCTAAACTTGCTTTCACCTTTCTTTTGTATGGTAGGGAGTTTGACCCTGACCCATTCCCCTTCTTCCAGCTCGGTTTCCTTTGTGTTGCGTCGCTTGTCATAGTGTGCAGCATAGATCTTCTGGGCCTTCTCCAGGTTGTGCTGCACCACCGCTGGGGACCACTTGCTGGTGATGGTCTTCTCCCTCCATACTACATTGTCCCGGGTGAACGGATGACGTCCTCTTAGCACTTGGAACGGACTGTACCCCACTACTGTGGGGGTGATCCGGTAGGCCCACAGTGTACTCATTACTTCAGCCTCCCAGTCCTTTCCTTGTGATATAGCTGCCTATATGGAGCCCATTAGCACTCGATTGAACCGCTCCACCTGGCCGTTGCATGCAGGATGATAGATTGCTGTGTGTTTTGTCTCGATCCCGTTCCTCTTCATAAATCGCACCCACTTGTCCAACACAAATTGCAGTCCATTGTCGCTGAGAATAGATTTGGGTATGCCTTCTCGTAAAAACACTGACGTCAGAAATTTCAATATCGTGTCCGTGTCCATGGACTCTTGTATGTCCACTTCCGGCCATTTCGAATACTTGTCCATCACCACGCAAATGTATTTGTTCACTCCTCTGCTGTCCAGGACGGGCCCCAGTATGTCTATGGCCACGTTCTCCCAGGGGCTTTGCGGGGTGTCAAACTTTCCCAATGCTGGTCTGAGTGGTCGTAACACCTTGTCCGCTCCTTGGCACTGCCCGCACTCCCTCACTTGCCTTTCAATGTGGGCGTCCATGCCTGGCCACCAGTACATCTGCTTGACTCGTGCCTTGGTTTTTATAATGCCCAAATGACCTTCGTGCAGCTGCTTCAACAGTTTGGGTATCAGGGATTCCGGGGGCACGACCCTTTCGCCTCTATACAAGAAAATTCCCGAATCACTCAGGGACAGTTCTTCTCTCATCTCATAGAACCTCCGCACTCCTTCTGCGAGCTTCTTTTTGTCCGGCCAGCCGGAGGTGAGGTGCCTTTTCACCTCCACCTTCTCCGCATCCAGTTCATAGGCGGCCTCCCATTCCTGAGCACTAATCGTCGTCTCATGGTCTTCCATGCTGGCTACCATCTCCTCCCTGTCCGGGGCCTCCTCCGGCGCATCCTCCATAGCCGCGGCCCGGCTGAGGTAATCAGCGACCCTGTTTTGTGTCCCTGGAAGATATTCCACGTCATAGGTGTAATCCAGTAGTTTTAAAGTCATTTTCTGTGATTCTTGGGGTCGCAGTATCATGGCCCGAGGACGTCAAGACTTTGATGAGTGGCTTGTGATCTGTTTGGAGTTTGAATCTGGTGCCCCAAATAAACTGCCGAAACTTGTTCATTGCCCAGGTGACCGCCAGCATCTCCTTTTCAATAACGCTGTACCTCTGTTCCGTCGGAGATAGCGCTCGTGACGCGAAGCTGATCGTTTCTGTGGACCCGTCTTCTCTTTCCTGTGCCAAGACCGCCCCTAAGCCCTTGTCGCTCGCATCTGTTGTCACTATGGTCTTGCCAGTGGGGACGTACCCTTGTAGTGGGACAGCTTGGCTGATGCAATCCTTTATCGTGTCAAATTCCAATTGTGCTTCTGCATCCCACTCGAATTTGGTCTTGTCTCTGATTAGTTGCCTCATTTTGTATGTTCTGGTGGCAAAGTGTCTCACAAACTTGCTGTAATACTCGGCCATTCCCAGGAATGATCGCACTTCCTCCTTGGTACATGGGGCTTTGGCGTTCCTGATTGCTTTCACATTCTGTTCTTTCGGTGAGATGCCATGTGTCCCTATTTCGTGACCTAAGTATGTCACTGATTGAGTCCCAATTCTACATTTACTCCATTCCGCCGTCATGCCTTTGCTTTGCAGCACTCCTAGGACTCTATGCAGCTTCTTGTCGTGATCTCCTTTGGAGGAGCCCATCACCAGGATGTCATCTTGAAAATACTGCACCCCTGAGATGTCCTTGAACAGTCTATGCATCAGCTTCTGGAATACGGCCGCAGCGGATGCCAGGCCAAAGGGCATCCTCCGGAATTGGTAACACCCAAAGGGTGTAATGAAGGATTGTACTTCCTACTCGCTGGGTGCAGCTCTATCTGGTAGTACGCTGACGTTAGATCTATGGTGGAGAAATGGGTGACTCCTTTCGTTCTCGCCAGCATCTCCTCAATTCTGGGAAGTGGAAATCTCTCCACGATGAGATTTTTGTTGAGCTCACGAAGGTCCACGCAGAGACGGACCTTGCCATTTGGTTTCTTGACCACCACCAAGGGCGATAGCCACTCCGCACTGTCCACCGGCTCTATAATGCCTTGCTCCTCCAGCCTCAGCAATTCCTGTTGTACCGCTCCGCTCGTGGATATGGGTATGTTCCGGACCTTGTGTACCACTGGTACTGCTCCCTCCTTGAGGACCATTTTGTGCACGAATTTGTCCAGTTTGCCCACTGTGCCCTCAAAGACTTTGGGGTATGCCGATTTCCAGTCTTCATCTTTGTGGAGGGGCCACTCGTCCGTCAATAGTATCTGTTCCTTCCCACCTGGGTTGAGTATGATGCCAAGGTCCCCGGCGTCTCTCCATCCCAGAACCGACGGGCCCTTCTCCGCCCATACAGGGTGCACGTAGCCGACCTCCCTCTGAATTCGAACGCAAAGTCCCGGCACCCCACCAGGGGGATGGCATTCTCTGTATACGATATGGGCTTGATGTCCGGAGGCCATAGGTCTGGCCCCACGACTGGTGCAAAGTCTTCCTCCCAGATAGACCTTTGTACGATGGTCCAGGGGGATCCCGAATCGACTGCCACGTGTACTTTCACCCCTCCTATGAGCATGTCCGTGTGGGGCTTATCACTTCGCTT
The DNA here is from genome assembly GCF_964263255.1 of Lissotriton vulgaris. Classification (NCBI taxonomy): domain Eukaryota; kingdom Metazoa; phylum Chordata; class Amphibia; order Caudata; family Salamandridae; genus Lissotriton; species Lissotriton vulgaris. The sequence continues at coordinate 1,221,342,180 of NC_141685.1, read as the reverse complement.
CCCTGCCACCTCCAGCACTTGGTCCTCGATGCACAGCACCAAATCACCCTCATCTAGGTCATCTTCTCCGCTCTCGTCCGCAGTGGCTGCTTCGACACACTTGACGGTGGACTTCGTCCCCTTCTTCCGACACACCTTTTCAAAATGGCCGGTCAGGCCACAGAACGAGCACCTGGCTCGGAACGCGGGACATCGTTTGTCCTGAGCCGCATGCGCCGTGCTGCCACACCTGTAGCACGCAAACTTACTGCCGGGGCTGGGGCGGACCGTTTGTTTACCCGTCCATCTTGTGTCTTTCCTCTGGTCTCCATACATGCTTTTGGGCTTACTGGACTGTGGTGCCTCATCAATCTTGTTGATCATCTGCCTCGGCACGCTTTCCCTTTTTGCTGCGTCGGCGCCTCGTTTTGACATTTCTGCTTTCTTGACCATCGCCACCACTTCCTTGAGGGACGTCTCGTTCAGCGCCCATAGTTTGTCCTGGACGGCTCTGCTGGTGGTATGCATCACGATCTGATCTTTTATGTATTCATCTTGGAGAGCACCATACTGACACGTGATGGCCAGGCGTCGGAGAGCCGCCACATAGTCGTCAATGGATTCACCCGCCTCTTGTTTTCTCTGCTGAAAGTTGTAGCGATCTATGGAGACGCAAACTGCTGGGCGGTAATGGCTGTCCAAGTCGTCCAGTGCATTCTTGAAGACATCTGTCTCCGTTGCACCCCTCTCCTTGGGTACTAGGTTCTTGAACACCCTCACCCCTTCCGGGCCTAAATTGTGGAGCAACAGTCTCTTTCGTCTTGCCGGGGTGTATTCCCCTTCGCTCTCATCTTCCAGAGCCTCAATGTAATTCAGAAAGTATTCTTTCCAGTCCTCCCATTTTAACTGTGGCTCACTCGGTCTGGGCAGGAATGGAACAGGTGCCATCAGGGCTGAGGCTTGATTTGCCATTCTGGCTTCACCTCTGGTTTCTCCTTCCTGGGCTCTATGATGGGCAGGCTCACCGGATGCTCCTGCACTCCCTGCCGTGTCGCCTTGGCCCCTGGGACTACCTGGGGTATTGTCCCTCGCTCCCTGCGTGAGTTGATCTGTCTGCCCCCCTTCTTCTAGCTTGGGGGTGGTGACCTTGGTTGCCAGGTTGCTGGCTGTAGGCTCCTTGTTCCTTGGGCAGCGCTAACCTGGATTGTAAGGTTGGTGTTCTGGCCGATTCCGTGCTGCTGCGCTGCTGCCACGCCCTTTGCTCTTCCTTATTGCTGTCCTGCCTTGCTGGCCTGTGTGGAGCTGTAAGGGGTTGGTCGCTCCTGTCCTCTATGCCTGGTGGTGTTCGGGATGCCAGCCTCGTCGCCAATGTAATGTTCTATTCTTCCCCCACACTCACACACTGAGCCAGGATGGATGCAATGATGATTTATTGTAATTATTACAGAGTATGCAGAGCTAGGGCGCCGAGCGTCTAACTGTCACCAGCTCCGGTCGCCAACTCCGTTTTCTCCCGTTCGCGCCTTTCCTTCTCGCTCACTGCGCATGCGCGCGTCTGCCGCTCCAGTCTATGGCGTGACGCGTCATCGCGTACACGCCCATAGACTAGAGCGCTCACCACAGGTGTGTGTATATCCCGGATTGTGCTGGTCATCGCAGTTTTATGGACACTTCTTGATTAACTGAGCGTGACGAGCGGCAGTAGTAATCTGCAATGAGCTACTATACACGTTCCCTCCATAAATGTCTGCTTGTCCCTATTGGCTGTTAAATGTTCACGTTAAAGATTAGAAAATGCACTCCACTGTGTAATTATGTGTTACTCACTGCAATATACAATGGTGGTTTTTGTCAACATGCTATGACAGACAGGGCCAGCAAAGTTATTGTTTTCATTACAGATACTTCAAATTAATGATAGAGGACACCGAGGTACCATGTGACTAGTATAGGACAGTAACTAGCTGTAAGTACAGAAGAGATATGATGTGTGAGTTAACATTATGGTAGGAGTGCTTTACACCACACATCTGGAAAAGGGAAAAAAGTGCATAGGGAATATTGTAGGCATATGTGGCATTTCCAACCCAGAGAACCAGGGAATAATTTGAAACATTAAATGATTAAATAACAATTGTGATACAACCGTGCTGTTCATATACATCTCAATGTGGTGTCTGGCAATTAAATTACGTGGCAAGTTGATCTGTAGAAAATGTTCAAATTGCCTTGTGTATCATCTGGATGTAGCATGCCATGGCTTTAGCACATCGACTATTTGAATTTAATATATCGCCCTTTCCCCAAGGAGCCTGTATCAATCATAATAGGGTATGAAGGACATTTCAAATTAAAGATGGCCCTCCCAATGCTGATGGTGCTCCCATGTGGAAAGCATCAATAATGCCTGCTAAGGGCTGGGAGAAATATCCTAGGAGGGTGTGTTTCTGGGGCCAAAAAACAATGCTTCCTGGTCCGCCGTGGCGGGTTGTGTGGTAAGAGTAGTTTCCTTGAAAGTGGTGTTGCCTCAATCACAGGAGAAATCCATGGCATATGCCTTGGGATCTTTAAATGTGGCGGGTGGTCCTCCACCCCCACCCCCTCACCCCCGTAGCTCGGTGGCTGTTTCACCAGGGCCTAAAGTAATCGCTGTTTTCCAGTTTATTAAGACTATTTTTCTTTGCTCACTTAGGTTACTGATTGCTGTTATGTTACAGCTCCAAGGGTTCATCTTTAGGATATATATGTTTCATAGAAAAGACTTCACATAACTAACCACATGCGGGCAACATTTTAAAAAACAAATGACTTTGTTTGTCGTTGTGTTTGGCTACTTGAGAAATATCTATTAAAAGATGCAAGAAAACTGTCAGAAGGATCTCCCCTCGCATTGCTCTGATTCCAGTGCCTATGATTTATGTCCTTTAATGAATGAATTATTTCTGTCGGTCTCCATCCACTTACAATCAACTCTATCACGCTGGGCATTGAAAATCCATCACGTTAGAAAAACAATACCCATGCATAATACAGTTCTTTAAAAGCCTATTCATCTTTTGAATGTATTATACAATTCATTAATGCTCATAAATTTGTAAAATATTAATTTATTTTCCTCTCACAATCAATTACCCGCTGAAGATGATTTCCAGACAGATGCCATCTCTCCAGAGTAAGAATGCTATATTCATTTACATTTTCCTAAAGAATATGCTATGGACATTAAAAAAAATCATGTTTTTTTTTCTCTGCATGCTGAAACACTATCATAAAGCGGGCTAGATGATGTACTAATTTCGATGTATATATTTCATATGGGTCATTGAACACAACACATTATAATATAACACTGACTTAGATGCTGTTTGGATGAAGGGCAGAAAAGCAAAACAGCTCATCTGACCATCACAAAGACGGCACCTAGATAAATCATAAGGCAGGCAAAGTCTCAGCTAAGCATCTCTAAGGTGTCCAGCGGCGGCTCCTCCACCCCATTGCCAGCAGATGGAAACATGTACCATGTAAAATAAAGTGATAATAAAGCAATTAATAAACCTGATTTTTTATCATTTTATTTTACAATAAGAGCCGGAGCTGAGTCTTGAGGTTGGGGTCATCCTCTGACAGCAGGAGGAGGAGTGGTGAGCACAGGGCACTGCAAGCGCGCATGACGGTTTCGCCGACTCTCTTAAGATGGCTAAACGGGCATGCACCCTTAGCTATCCCCATGCCGTTGCATGGAAAGCAGTAGGTACAGGCTCCCACTCCTTGTTGGAGCGTAAAACCAGCACGCTTTGCCCAATCCCAGAGCTTGTCTCAAGCTGGATAATACCAGCATGAGGGGATCATCTGCAATGGCGCAGGGGAGTCTGGGAGCCGGGAGCTGAAGAACACAGAGGTGGTGAAGTGGTGAGGCGGCAGGTACATTTCATTTTCTTTTTTTAAATTCTTGTCCCCAGCACTGCCTCACCACATTTTGGTGCTAGCAGCCACCACTGAAGGTACCTCCTGAACAGGACATACACTGAGAACAAGGAAAGATACAATTGGTTTGACTCCCTCCTAAAAGCAAAACAGAAGCATTGATGTACTTAATATTTATATAAATATACTACTCGTGCTGGCTTGTTCTTTGATAAATTTAAGACCTTTAGGGAAATACTGTAAAGGTTTGCACATCAGCTAAGGACACACTGCGCTATATTTAAACTAAAACCTTCCAATACTACGTACAAAAATGAATACAAAGATATACATTTATCAATGAGTGGATACAAAATGTATGAACTGAATATGCATATTGTAGTTGACAGATGTATTTCAAAAGAGCCACTAGCATTTGCGTGGTCAACTGGAGAAACATTGACGTTTGAAGACCTCACTCCCCTGCCAATTTTACAAGGAATATAGTTATCATGAGCAGGGCTGGACTGGGAACCAAAACCGGCCCTGGCAAAGTGCTCTGTCGGACCCCCCCCCCCCCGGGGGGTTGTGGGTGCTGCTGAGCTTTTTGTCAGGGTCGGTTTTCTGCCGATTGTGTTACAGGGCCGATTTTGCAGCTATGCTTAGGAAACGGCCCTGTAACAAAACCGGACCCCAGGTGCCCCAAACCGGCCGCCCACCTGTGCGGCGCACAGGAGGATTGCCCCTTGCCCGCTACGGCCAGTCCGGCCCTGATCATGAGCTTTATGGATTTCCAGAGGGGTCAGAAAGAAAGGCAGCAGCTGGTATAGAAGGACAACATGAGAGATCTATAGCGGAAAAAAACAATGCACCTATTCCAGTAATAACTTCTGCAGCAGGAAATAGTAACCAGGAACCTTCAACCAGCGGCACACCAGTAGGGCATTAAAATACAGTCTTCACAGTGATTTACTCATTTCATTCCTGTCACAGCCTCTGATGTGGATTTGAAAACCACATCTCAAATCTAGATGCAACTGCAACAAACTGAGTGGGAGTGAGGTAACGACACCTGACCCAGATGAGACAGGTCACCTGACCCAGATGAGATAAGGTCAAAATGACCTCACGGACCCAACACAAATCAACACTCAATCAAGTGCCTCGCTAGCAAATCATTTGCAGTCCGTTTGTTATCTTTAGGATCCCCAAGGTAGCCATTGAAAGGCAATCCTTGACTAAGGGCACACATGGTCAAGGGAATCTACTTGCTAAGTCTGGAAAGCCATGGCAAGTTCTTAGTGTCCGACTCCCAACAACACCTCGCTGACAGAGGTTCAAAAACACCAGTCTTCAAAGAGACCACGTGCATCTCATGACCGCAGCATGCAGCATTTTCACTATCATGTTTTACTGCAAACAATCACAGCTTCCACCATTGTGTGCCTAAACCATGATGTGCTAACAGCATTCACATAACCACATCAGACAGCAAATATGCTGATTACATACTTCATCTCATGTAGACCCGTGTTTACTCCAGAGATAAGCATGCAGCAGACGTTTCAGACCGAATGAACTTTCACAACGTTCATGCTTTCTCAAATTACAAGCACCTGGTTCTCGAGGTCTCCTTCTGCAGACTCAATATCCTGACCACACCCTTCTAAACCATCCAGGGCATCACACAAGTATATCAAAAAAGGTGAAGGAGTTGCAGAAGTCCACTGAACATCATGACACTGTATTTTTTACCATCACCCAGCCTTCGATGAGATCAAGATCATCTGCTGCCATTTAACAATCTCTCGTTCACCTGGTTTGTTATACACTAGGTAACAGCTCAACCTTGTGCCAACATCGCTGTAATCCCAGCAAGAATTGCATCGCAAAAGTATCTTCATCAGTGCCTTCAACCGCCCAGGTGATGGCAATAGACCATTAATGATAATTTCCACTGAACCCAGGAAAATCATGCAGCTCATCATGCTACCCACACACATCAAAGGGGTTAACCACAAGCTTATCTGCTCCACTATGAACAACCTCACCTGCCAACCTCCAGTACAATCAACTTGAAGGACAGATAAGCCATCTCCTTCCACATGCTCCATTCCTTACCCACAAACTAAGGACAGCCAGATCCAACTAAATAGCTAACCAAACTGTTCAGTACATTCCAGACTTGCGCTATCCTCTGAAGCCCGAACTTCTTGGCAGCCTCTTTTCATCTTAGTGGCAATGTTGAGACTTTATCCAACAACCTCAAACACACCCTGAAGAGGACGGCTACCACCCAAGCCATGGTAAAGCCCATAGCTCAACCGAAACAAATGAACCATGACATGGCAAGAGAAGTGGTGATGCTTTCAGAAACAAAGTGACCAACTAGAAGAACCTAACTGAGGCCAAGGCTACCTACAACATACTTATAATCACTGAAGACTCAAATAAAACCTGGGAGCTCTTCAAAACCATCAAGCCTTGTGTGGAACCCGTCACAGAATCTTCCAATTGAGCACATAGAGGAGAAATGCACATTAGTCAACATTTGTTTTCAATGAGAAAATTTCTTCAACATGACTCTTCCTCCCTGCTGTACACCATAACCCCTAAAAACTGGTTGGCCTCCTCCACGCACTGACAGAAACATCCCATGAAAATAGCACCATTCTATCTTCCATAATGAAAAACATCCAGGTGGCATATGTCTCTTCGTTATAGAACATATAAATACATTCTTAAATACATGCATACATCGATCATTCATAGAGGTAAGAGCTGTTGATGGGATCACACCATTAAATACTTAAATTAAGAGTTCACTGTTGACAACTGTCTGCCTTGCTTTTTCCCAAATCCCACAATTACGAATATCTTGCCATATTGGAGATTTCAACTAGGGTACAACTTGAACATAATTAGTGAAGCCCTACCACAACTGCTCAATATTGTCTGCATTCCCTTCATCCAAAGTGCCTTCCCAGACAACCTTAAAACTGAAGAGATCCTGCATCTTTTGAAGAAGTCTACCATGGACCCTGACAACCTTGCACATACCTACCCTGGGGAAGATCATAGGGAAGACATTTGAAACCCTGCTATATCACAAGCTCAAGAGCAATATTTTAACATTCTGAGTTCATGCTGCAATACAGCACAGAGAAGGTGACTTCAGCACTGGCGACCAGTTACCCCCTAGCCCTGATAAAACTCTTGTTTGCCTTTGACACTTTCTAATCATATTTGCCCCAGATTGGGCTTTGCCAACATTGCCATACAATAATTCACTTTCTGTCTGAAGAAAAGATGCCATTTTATCCTGATGAGGTCCTGCTGGTCTTAGTCCATTGCTATATTCTGTGAAACCCCAATAAACCTCCATCCTCTCTTCAGCGACCTTCAGCGTCTTTATGAAGCATCTTCATGTCCTGCTGGATAAATAGGATTTCAATAACCCACCAATATTCTCAGAGAAAGCATTGTTCATTTGAAGGACTGCCTTGCAATAATCGAAGTGGCAATGTCCAATGTCTACTTTATCCTCAAACCTAACAAGATAGCATTTGTGTACAACAGTGAAGACAGCAAACTAACAGTGCCTACTGACTTTCAGCAATGAGTCAGTTTATGGCTTCAGCCCATATGCCCCTGAAAATGCTAATAGCCTGGATTTCTACAGAGGTACCAACCTCAGTTTCAGAACCAACATTGCACAGAAGATGTGCATAGTCTGCTGACGACAATTTCTGCTCTGGGCTTCAGAACAATTGTACAAACATTAGCCCTCTTCCTATTTTGTGGATAAAATGACTTAAAAGCCACCTGATATCTACATAATTTCTGCATACTAAAGAACAGCTGATCCATGGACGTCAATTCACCAAAATGCCAGAGTTAGCAGAAGTGACATTGCAAGCCATTTGACCTTTATTTCCCTCATACACATGCTTACACTCACATTCCCTTATACGCATACCTCTTAATAAGCATACTCTAAAATGCAAGCACGTGAATAACATACATTCAAAAGCATTTTTTACTTACTTCCACTGCCAGATAGCATTAAATCTAACTAACTGTACTCCATTTTTTTATTACACCAATAATGAATAATGTGATAATATTGACTATTAATGAAATAAATAAGCAGACTGGAAACAAAGCAAGTGAAGCCCCTACCGATGTCCAAAAGAATGAGCTGACTTTAGTTCCTGGCACAGATTTTCCACCTTTTGAGGCCAGGGGTCGCAAAGGCAGTCACATGGGGTCACTAGGGGCAAGACAAGGGTTGCAGCTGCGACCCCTGGTGACCCCTAAATGACTTCCATGATCTGATCTTAGGTCTCTACTTTAAATACAACAGAATCACATTCACTCTAAGAGAACACTACCTGTTACCTTTGTCAGCTGACATCATATTCAAATCAGCTGCATCCTCTACACGGAATTAGGACTAAGAATTTATAGTTGCGTGCATGATGATCAGAATCTCTAGTGAATATCAATTCAAGCCCAGCTACAACATTGCCAGAGTAGAAACCAGAAAGTGTAGGAAGGAGAAGAGAAAATGGCAGGTTTTTTCATGCTATGCACCAAGGATCTGGAAGTCTATGCCAATCAAGATCCGAAAGAAGATTAAGGCGCATCTCTTCAAAAAATACCAATTCACAGCGGAACAACTCATCAGAATTTCACCAAAGAGAAACCTTCCCCAAGCCCAACTAAATATATCACTACACTGAATCCCCTTTATCTGTAACACCTCCATATTGCCCGGATCCGTCTTGTAAAATTCATTGCATTTATCCCTCCATTTCCTTTCCCCATCAAACTCTCTCTCTCGCCTCCATTTTGTATTACCCCATGTTTATTCTTACTAGTTGTCAATCCCCACTTTTGTATAGTTACTTTGAAGCTAGGTTTGTACTATTGAAATCACTCATATACATACAGACAGATAAAATGTTTAGTTTCCAAGGCTTTCAGCTATAGTACGCCCAATGTCCTTACCTGAAATTCCAGCCCTGGTCAGCATTCCTGGTTGGATGTGATTTAATAGAAAAACGATTTTGTGGAATACCATTACTGAGAAACCATTTCATATTAACTGTTTATTGGAATTTTCCAGAATTAATGGCATTTAGCTTTTCGAAGAAACCAATTCTTTTTGGTCGAAATTGGCTTTTGAATATTTATTTTAATGCTATACTACAGGGGGCGTTATTTCTTTTTCACATTATCTACATTGTCAGACAATTGCTTTGGATGCTTTATTTCTCTGAGCCATCACCACCTGTAAACAACATCGATCATTAACCCCTCACAACCCCTACACACTATCAATCACTGCCCCCTTTAACCTCTCACAACATCTAAGCAACACTAATCCCTGAAGCCTAAAGGTCATTTCTACCTACAAAAAATAACCATCCTGGAACCCGAAAATCACTCATTACTCCTAACTCCACCCATTCCGATCCCTAGAACCCTTTTTCTATGCCTACAAACCCACCCATCCCATACCCCCAAAACACCTCAGCACACCTAAGCTCCACCCCTCCTTGAACTCTAAAATACCCTCACTGCCCTTAAACACCAGCCATCCATGAACCATAAGAACACATAATCCCAAAGTACTCATCCCTGAACCATAAAATATATTTTCTACATCTAAACCCCACCCATCCCTGAATCCTTAAAACCCTCACTATCCTCAACTTCACCCCATCCTGAACCCTAGAATCTCTTCACTACCGCAGCCGCTAACCATATTTGAACATTAAAAACCCTCACCAGCCGTAAACTCCACCCAATCATGAACACTAAAACCTCTCGACACACATACATTTCACCCCACCCCTGAAACCTAAAAACACCTCACACATCTAAACACCTCTCATCCGTGAACCCTAAAAAGCGCTCAACACCCTTGCACTCCACCCATCTCTGAAACCTAAAAACCCATTCTGTGCCCTAACGACAATTATTTCTGACCTCTAAGAATCTCCTCATCACCCCAAACATGATCCATTCCTGAGCCCAAAAATCCCACAGTAGTCCTAGGCTCCACCCAAGTTTAATGTAATTTGGGATTTTCTTTAAAATAATCTTCCCTTCAAAATGCAAAATGTTTCTTTTAATTTTCGATTTTTTTCTACTTTCGTAAAATTGTCTTTCCTTAAAATTGCCTTTCCTTAAAAATAGTTTTTCCATTAATTGGTTACCTCCAATGAGGTTTCTATGTTTGCGTTTTTCTATGAATCCACCAACTACCAGCATTCATGATAGCTTTGGGGATGACTCTTTCAATAAGGTTTCAGACATTTGCTCTGGCATTTCCAGAACCAGCCCCATCAGACTTCATGCCACAAAGTAAATGGGCCTTTCCAATTTCAGGTCCCTTAAAGAGTACCCACCAACAATACACCCAACCTACTGTCATTGCTTCAAAGTGGCCACAAGTTAACAAGACAGTCAGTGCTTTTTAAAACATATAAATACATAAATTGATCAGTCACAGAAATGTCAGCAGCTCGTAGAATTTGACTGCTAACTAGCTCAGATAACAAGGCGCTATGGACACATGTCTGCACTATGCTACTTTCGCACACATCCCACAAGATATATTTAGTTTTATTTGAGTTATATACACAGCACTAACTTTGACTTAAAAGAGTATTGGAGTTACGAAAAAGGTGAATGGAACGTGTTTTATGCACTTCTGGGACTACATTGAGAGTGATGCATACTGGCAATGGGGCAACTAAATATTTCACTGATTTATGCTTTAGAAAAGGTACTTTTTTTTACCAACTTCTTTTGACACATACTTATTAAAAGTTTTGATTACCACAGTGTAGCTTGTTTACAGTGACAGCTAAGCACTTCCCTGCCTGCACAGATAGTAAAATGTTGGCAGCTGCTGGAAAAACCTTGGACCGCCAGCAAAGTTGTTGAAGAGAAATGAATGTGAGAATTAAGGGCCCGATTTATATGTTGGTGGTAAGGGAACTTTGTTGTGGCAGCAATGGAGTTCCCTACCCATCAGCATACTTTTCTGCCCGCCCAGTTTCATTTCAGGAGGTTCATCAGTTTGGCCACGGTGGAGACTATTCCATCTCACCGTGGTCAAACTTCTCTGACGCCTTTGGAGAGTAAGGACTATCAAAGAAGTACCCGTGCACCCAATTTAGATAGACAGACATGTAACCTAGTTTACTTAATGCTCCCCCCGCCATGGAAGAAGATTCCAATGGTGAGTGAAGTATTATTTTGTTTAAAAAACATAACCGTCTAAACTGATAACGCTACAACGGATGTTTCCTAGGGAAAGATTAAATAACTGTACGGGATGCAAATGTGTGTTGTCTAACCCTGGACGAAGTAGTACGCTATGCGCGCGTAGTTTGCGAAGTTTGCGATACATCGCACTACGCGAATTGCACGCAGCACAGTGCAAACATGCGTAGCGTAGCAGTCATTTCTTGCTTGCTCCTGGTCCTCAACGCCAAGTTGGCGACCGCAAGCGAGCAAAATGACATCCCGGCGAGACTTTTTCCTCGTTCGTGATCAGCAACATCAAGTTGCTGATCGCGAGCGTGGAAAATAAACCTCCCGGCAAGATTCTCAAAGCGGGGAGGTCAGGTTTCTCATTGCGAGTGGTTGCGTATGCTCTCGACCGCTCGCAATGAGAAAGTACCAGTCCGCGTTGAGAAAGCTGCAGCTCGAGTAGAAATCTACTGGAGCAGCAGAAAACGACTGCTTGCACTGTGCAAGATGCGGTTTGCACTGATTGCACAGTACGGACAAGCATCCAGCACTGTGCAATCCGTGCGAACAGCATTTTGAACAGTGCACTATGCAGTTCACGTAGCTACGCGTAGTGCGAAGTGCTCTTTGCGTAGCTACACGTAACGCTACTATGCGAACTACGCCCAGGGTTAGTGTTGCCTTTACATTTATTGGGAGTTGTGAAAGCAGGGATGCAACACATCCCTATCTACAACCACTATTAATTTAATGAAGTGCCAGAAATATTTTAAGTAAATTGCTGAGGAAGCTGAGCATTCTCTGCTGTGATTTATGTGTTGCCTCAAGTTGCTAGTTCAATCTTCCTGCTTCAAATTCTATCAATTGATTGCAGATAAATATTTTAATACACCACTTTTTACAGCAATGCAAAATAGGCAAACTATAGCCTATAGTGATGAATTGTTGTTTTTTTTCCAGGAACTGCATTCACAATTCTGATGTTTTCCTTTTGTTGGGTGTTTTTAGCGAAATTACCAAGTACTAATACCTTTTTTAAAGGACTTCCTCACTAGATTGCCAGCTCAGTCTTTCCTCAGAAAATAAAGATTGAATTTTTCTTCATGTTCTTATTAGAGCTAAAATTCAGCGCCCTTCTATCTTATACAAATCAGTAGCAATATTTATTTCAGCAGTGCTTAATTTGCAAAAGAAAGTGCTGGTGGG